>NC_084738.1:53685898-53770898 GCF_033978785.1 Entelurus aequoreus | reverse complement strand
TAGTTTCAGTGTTTGTCTCGCTTTGTTTTTTTGTCTTTTTAGCCTACTGCTGTGACTTTGAGCACTTTTTAAAAAAAGTTACACAGCTCCAAAAACCATCTTACCTGCTATCGTGCTACCACCTGTCCCTCGCTGAGAGAACTTCTCGGCGTGGTCGGTGTGTCTTTCCCACCTTCTCTTGCCGCTGTCTGGCGGTGGTGGCCTATCGACTGGACTGCACATACAGCCTGACTACCTGTTGCTGTGTGGTTTAAATCCGGGCAGCCCAGCCTTGGATTAACGTCTAACGGCTAACGTCGAATCCCGGACAAACATTTTCCCTCCGCCTGCACTATGCTGAAATACTCCTTCTCGAAGCTGCTGGAGCTTAACAAAAGCGCCACTCCAGCATGCATCTCAATAATTCAACAACTTGGACTCCTATGCCGATCCCGCTACAAACACAGAGGCTCCCGACGACAATTTGTTTACAGCCAGTCGTTTATCCCTTCCATCTACTCAACACAACGGCAAGTCGCACCCAATTTGCGTCATCAGAACGCCGGTAACACAGGACCATGTAGCAACCCGGGAATGACGCGAGACCACGCAACTACAAGCTACACGGAAAACATGGAGTGGATCAGACTGTGAATCTTCCAGTCACTGGAGTGGATTCCACTGCTCACACCGTGAGGCTTCCACTTACCAGGCTGCAAAATAAACGTGGAGTGGATCTCAATCTACTTCGCCCTCTCCAGAGTTTACTCCCTCGCCATTACTCAAAATTGAACTTTTTAATGTTCAATCTCTCACTGACAAAACAGTACTCATTCATGCTCACATCTTCGACAAGGGACTAGACCTAATGTGTCTCACTGAAACCTGGCACAATTCAGAGGACTTTATCAACCTAAACCGTGCATGCCCTCCTGGCTATAAATACCTAGAGAAGGCCCGCAGCACGGGGCGTGGTGGTGGCATAGCTATTCTCCACAAGGACCACCTGGAACTGTCCCCTGTCCCCCTGCCAGCGTTGTCCACTTGCGAATGCTTTGCATTCAACTGTAAACCCCCCTTTTCCATGACCCTGCTCCTCATTTACCGACCACCCAAACAAAACGCAACTTTCATCTCCGAAGTTTCTGACCTCCTCACCACCCTCTGCTCAACATCCACAAATGTCATAATTCTGGGAGACATAAACATTCATGTGGACAACCCATTCTGCCAATTTGCATCTGATTTTCTACAACTCCTGGACTCTCTGGACCTCACTCAACATGTGGATACCCCCACACACAGCAGGGGACACACTCTTGACCTGGTCATCACAGACTCCATTCCCATCAATAATCTGGTCGCCTACTCACTGGGCGTGTCTGACCACAAGGTCATTTCCATGGAGTTACCGTTCCCTACCTCTCATACCAAGCCCAAACGCCAAATCAATTTCCGTAATTTTAAAAACATAAACCCAGCCACTTTCACCTTCGACCTGGAACTCCTCTCTGCTGCAATCCCCCATCCTTGAGCGATGCAGTCGACCACTACAACACCAATTGACAGGCCTTTAGGGAACATCAAAAGGCCTATGCAAGATCTCTCGGGGAGGCACAGTCACGATTTTACCCCAACATAATCAACAAAAACCCTGGCAACTCTAAAACACTCTTCTCCACCGTCAACCACTTTGGTTCGGGACCCTTTGGGACTGTCTGACGAGGGGTGGCACTTTTCTGCGGTGCTTTTTTTGTGAACTTCTGGATCAGCCTTTTGGCCATGGAGACCAGCTTCTGGGTCTCTGCCACACCAGAGTCCATTTGGAGAGACTGGATGAGATGCAGATGAAGAGACAGGGCTGCGGAGCTGGCGATCACAGTGTCTTGGCTGAATGAGCAGGTATCGGACACCTCGGTCTCCTTGGACCTATCCTTGCTCATCCATGCGGACTGGACACTGGCCGAGAGTTGGTGGGCGACCGAGGGTGGAGTCGGCTCTCTTGGTTGCTTTGTTGGGTCTTCTCCTGTCTCTGGCCACGCTCCCCCCCACCCCAGCAGACGATGGCGTGGAACACCGCAGAGGCCACCACAGTGTATATGTTTTTTTGTTGTTTTTCGTTGTTTTACTTTTGTGACTGTGTGTAATAGTGGCTGGTTGCACATAAACTCCAGACTTAGACTGAATATTTTCTCCCCCCTTTCCCCCTAGCGTTTACCTGTTTCTCACCTTTTTTGTAAGGTGCGCTGTAAATTGGCAGACCTGTCAGCGATCCTGTTCTGTCTCCCTGTATTGTGCTGAAAATCTTAATTTCCCCTCAGGGATTATTAAAGTGTTTCTGATTCTGATAACAAGAGCAAGAGGTAAGCACATCTTGCAGAGCAGCGCTTCAGCGTTTATAGCTTCAACGTTATCGTTGGTTTTAAGTCAAAATGCGTCCATTCTTCCTTTTCTATCTCCACGCTCTGCTCGTTTTACCAGCAATGTCACTATGTGTCGGGGGGAAAAAAAGGACAGATATTTTTCAGAAGCAGTATAGTACCGTTTTTCATTAATTAGTTCCGCAGTACTTTATTAGTACCGTACAACCCTAGTTTGCACACTTTATTTAATACATCTGAAAGTGTTTGTGTACACAATTTTTAGTAGAAAATCCACACAACTCTTACAACTTGAGGCCCCTGATGCCATCTAAACGACTCAAACGTGGTCAGAGTCTTTCTGATCACGTGACCCCATTAGTGGTTGTGGCCCCAAAGAACCACATGGTGTTCATGCCTAAAGCCGGCCTTATAGAGAAGCTTCCAGAGCGAGACAATAAAGAGCAAAGAAGCAGCCAATCGCAGCCTTACCCCACAGACAAGGATGCAATGATGATTGACAGAAGAGGCCCATGAAAGCGTTTCTTTCCTGACTAATGTGTTCACGGGTAATTACCTCCGCAAAGGAAGTTGCTGCATGTGTCCATCATCGTTTGTTTGGTTGTTTTCTTCCACAACTAGGCGAAAAAGACGATAGCTGCATGGCTAGCTGAAGCGTTTTGTTTGTAAATTAGCAGACTACTTCCAGGTTCATGGAGACGAACAGACGGGCAGTGCTAATTTTAGGGGTGCACAAAAAAAATGGATTCCTGAATTGCATTTTTTCGGCTGCGCCAAATAATAATATAAATCCATTTAATAAAGTCAAATACAAATAAGGCAACAAGAGAAGTATCCCACTTTTGTCCAGTAAATCTGTATAGCCGATTTGGGCATCTACATCAAAGCTATGATTTGCCTGAGGAGCTGGACATGACAAAAACAAAAAAAAAGAATTGCAATTATTTTTTACTATTACTTCAATGCATCCATTCATCCATCCATTTTCTACCGCTTGTCCCTTTCAGGGTCGGGGGTGGGGGTGGGGGGTGTGGGGTGTGGGGGGGGGGGGGTGTGATGGAATAGGTTCCATCACCCCCCCAACCCTGAAAGGGTCTCAGCTGCATTCGGGCGGTAGGCGGGGTACACCCTGGACAAGTCGCCACCTCATCGCAATACTTCAATGCGATGACTTCAAAAAATTTACAGTACCTTGTCCTTTAACATTGCCCCTTTTGTTTAGTAAAATAATCAATAATTACAGTGAATTTCATATAAGAAAATAAATAAAAATAAACAAAAAAAAACTGGGAAAATGGGTGCAGGAAACAAACAACAAAAAACAACAACACTCACATCTCTATATACACAGAGAATCACACTTTCATATTTTAAATAGTGATGACATACTTACCTTCACACTCATACACATACATGTATGAATATATGTGTGTATATATATATATATATATATATATATATATATATATATATATATATATATATATATATATATATATATATATTATATATATATATATATATATATATATATATATACACACACACACATATATATATGCATATTAGGGCTGCAACAACTAATCGATTAAATTTATTAAAATCGATTATAAAAATAGTTGGCGATTAATTTAATCATCGATTCGTTGGATCTATGCTATGCGCATGCGCAGAGGCTACTTTTTTTTAAATTTATTTTTATTTTTTTATAAACCTTTATTTATAAACTGCAACATTTACAAATAGCTGAGAAACAATAATCAACATAAGTATGGTGCCAGTATGCTGGGTTTTTTCTCAATAAAATACTGGAAAGGATAGAAATGTAGTTTGTCTCTTTTATCCGATTATTACTCGATTAATCGAAGTAATAATCAACAGATTATTCGATTATCAAATTAGTTGTTAGTTGCAGCCCTAATGCATATACAAACATATATATATATATATATATATATATATATATATATATATATATATATACATACATATATATACAGTATATATATATATATATATATATATATATATATATATATATATATATATATATATATATATATATATATATATATATATATATATATATATATATATATATATATATATATATATACACACATGTATACATATATATGTATGTATATACATACATGTGTGTATTCTATGTATTTACTATCATCTTCATCAATGATTGTATGACAGAAATCTTCTGGATATAACTCATTAAATATGTCTATTTTCTCTGTAATACGAAATGTGAATTTCTATTAGCTGTGTCAGGGCTGTCGTCCAGAGTTTTATATCAGGTGGTCTCTTTCCAAGTCTTTGTTAACTGTTTAATTGCAGTGGTTGTAAATATGTCAAACGGATGTGAACGTTCTAACCTCTAACCTGTTTTGAAAAAAACGTTGCGATAATTATTATACCAGATAATAAAATTGTGAGAATCGATTTGAATCGAGAATCCATTCCGAACCGAATCATCCCTCCAGCAATCGGAATCGACTTGTATCTTTATGTGGCCAAAGATTCACACGCCGAGCTATTATGATTGTGCGGAGTGGACGCTTGGAAAAAATACATTCCCGCATCAGCATCTTTATCCAAAACCTCAGCAAAATATACTAGCTTCAGCTGGTACTAGTTTGTTTGGTATTTTATGTGTAATGCTGCAGTGTCTGTATGCTTTTTGCACAGCATGGTGAGGAGAATGAAGTCATTTGTATGCAGGTGTGTATTGTTGCCAATCACCCTTGGCAGAGGTCTGGACCCGACAGAGTGCCATTCAGATCTAGTCAACAAGAGTTCTTTCAATTCAAAAGAGGTTCTCCATCCTTGCAGCGGACGCTCATTAGCGTGGCGTTGCCGAGCAAAAGCGACACAGACGGACAAATGACTCACCGTGGTCACGTCCAGGCTGCTGTCAAATCTCTCGGCAGATAACGGCAATTATGGGAGGGAAGATGGTTGGGCGGACAGGGTTCTTGGCGGCGGGCTGGTGGCAACGTGACACAGCTGCTAAAGTGAAACCGGCCTGTGAGAAAATAAAAAAAGGGAGAAAGGTAAATGAAATGACATAAATCAGCCCTGCAGGAGGTGATAAATCCCTGCTCCTCCACTCTGGAGTGTGTGTGTGTGTTGGGCAAGATTAAATAGGGTGCCATGTTTCCTCCAGGGAAGCATGCAGCGTCAGCATCCTGCCAATCAATTCATCAGCACCTTTCTAAATCAGATGTACCTCCAGCAGGGAGGAAATTGCACCGCCAGGAACATGACAAGCGATATGAACATTTTATATAATGGTTCTCGTGACCAAAATGATTACGGTTATCATTATTATCGTGGTATTATTAAATGTGTTCAAAAAGCACTTATACACACACTGAAATCTTTCAACCAAGTTTTTTTGAAACTAAAATAAATACAGACTGATAGAAAACCCCCAATTTTGTATGTTTGTGTTTGTTATGCTTCACAGATGTTTTAGTGTATTTCCTTTAATAGCTAAGCTTTTATCGTACAAAATATTGTTTAACACTTTAAGATTTATTTAAATTAAAAGTGTGTAACAAATAAAACCTAATATTTTGATTTATTATTTCTGGCCGACGTTGTGGCGTCCTACTCTCTTCAGCAGTCTTTGAACGCATCGTAAAAACTTGTCTTCCTCAGAGTATAAAACGATCACTATGTTCCAAGAGAGCCCAGCTTGTAGGTTAATGTGCACAATTGAATATCTTTGTTGTTTAGACAGTACTGTGTTTATATAAGTTAGGGAATGTTCTTTCTTAGTGGGGAAAAGCATCGATGTGTCTTGTTTTCATGTTAGCATTTAAACGTACCAGCTGGTCAGTCTGTAAGTTTACCAAAGTGCAGTTATCAATCACGGTTTTTCGATCATTTTAATTTAAAATGGTATGAACATGCCTCCCAACTTTACACGTAAGCGTTAGTACAATAGAACTCCAACCTACCAGATTAAAGGCCTACTGAAATGATTTTTATTTATTTAAACGGGGATAGCAGATCCATTCTATGTGTCATACTTGATCATTTCGCGATATTGCCATATTTTTGCTGAAAGGATTCAGTAGAGAACATCGACGATAAAGTTCGCAACTTTTGGTCGCTGATAAAAAAAAGCCTTGCCTGTACCGGAAGTAGCGTGACGTCGCAGGTTGAAAGGCTCCTCACATTTCCCCATTGTTTACACCAGCAGCGAGAGCGATTCGGACCGAGAAAGCGACGATTACCCCATTAATTTGAGCAAGGATGAAAGATTTGTGGATGAGGCACGTGAGAGTGAAGGACTAGAGTGCAGTGCAGGACGTATCTTTTTTCGCTCTGACCGTAACTTAGGTACAAGGGCTCATTGGATTCCACACTTTCTCCTTTTTCTATTGTGGATCACAGATTTGTATTTTAAACCACCTCGGATACTATATCCTCTTGAAAATGAGAGTCGAGAACACGAAATGGACATTCACAGTAACTTTTATCTCCACTACAATACATCGGCGAAGCACTTTAGCTACGGAGCTAACGTGATAGCATCGGGCTTAACTGCAGATATAAACAAAATAAATAAAGCCCTGACTGGAAGGATAGACAGAAAATCAACAATACTATTAAACCATGGACATGTAACTACACGGTCAATGCTTTCCAGCCTGGCGAAGCTTAACAATGCTGTTGCTAACGACGCCATTGAAGCTAACTTAGCTACGGGACCTCACAGAGCTATGCTAAAAACATTAGCTATCCACCTACGCCAGCCAGCCCTCATCTGCTCATCAACACCTGTGCTCACCTGCGTTCCTGCGATCGACGGAGCGACGAAGGACTTCACCCGATCATCGATGCGGTCGGCGGCTAGCGTCGGATAGCGCGTCTGCTATCCAAGACAAAGTCCTCCTGGTTGTGTTGCTGCAGCCAGCCGCTAATACACCGATCCCAACTACGGCTTTCTTCTTTGCAGTCTTCATTGTTCATTAAACAAATTGCAAAAGATTCACCAACACAGATGTCCAGAATACTGTGGAAAAACAGAGCTTTTTGTTTTGGATACAATGTGTCCGAACACTTCCGTTTCAACCATTGACGTCACACGCTTACGTCATCATACATAGACGTTTTCAACCGGAAGTTTCGCGGGAAATTTAAAATTGCACTTTATAAGTTAACCCGGCCGTATTGGCATGTGTTGCAATGTTAAGATTTCATCATTGATATATAAACTCTCAGACTGCGTGGTCGGTAGTAGTGGGTTTCAGTTGGTCTTTAATTGGTTCTGTGATGGAGCTTTTAACTCAAATCAATGTTTACTGTTGAAACTAATTAAAATGTAATACCCTCAAAACAGGCAGCACGGTGGCAGAGGGGTTAGTGCGTCTGCCTCACAATACGAAGGTCCTGAGCAGTCCTAGGTTCAATCCCAGGATCTGGATCTTTCTGTGTGGAGTTTGCATGTTCTCCCCGTGACTGCGTGGGTTCCCTCCGGTACTCCGGCTTCCTCCCACCTCTAAAGACATGCACCTGGGGATAGGTTGATTGGCAACACTAAATTGGCCCTAGTGTGTGAATGTGAGTGTGAATGTTGTCTGTCTATCTGTGTTGGCCCTGTGATGAGGTGGCGACTTGTCCAGGGTGTACCCCGCCTTCCGCCCGATTGTAGCTGAGATAGGCTCCAGCGCCCCCCGCGACCCCGAAGGGATTAAGCGGTAGAAAATGGATGGATAGATGGATACCCACAAAACAGCAGAGTTTTAATATGTAGCATGCCTTTTAAAAGGAAAAACTAACTTTTGGATTACAAATATTGTAAAAAAAAGTAATAACAACTACAGTACCTTTTATGAAGTAATGTAATAATAATGTACAGCAGTGGTTCTCGACCTTTTTTCACCAAGTGCCACCTCAGAAAACACTTAGCGCTCCAAGTACCACCATAATGACCAACATTAAAATACAGTAGTGTAGTAGGCCCAAAAATTCATTAAAAACAAGGCAGAGGTTTTATTTAACAAGTATATTTCATGTTTTTGGACACTGTAACATTACACACAGTTTGAACAGTAACACTGTGATTGAATATTGGAAAATAAAAAAAAAAAAAAAAAAAAAAATATATATAATATATATATATATATATATATATATATATATATATATATATATATATATATATGTACAGTTGTGCTCATATGGGAGAATTTATGATTTCTTGGCCATTCTTCAGAGAATATGAATGATAACACAAAACCTTTCTTCCACTCATACTTAATGGTTGTGTGAAGCTGTTTATTGGCAAACAACTGTGTTTACTCTTTTTAAATCAAAATGACAAAAGAAAGTACCCAAATGACCCTGATCAAAAGTTTACATACTTAAACTGATATACAAGACTCTGAAAATTATGGTGTGGCTGTTTCAGGATGCACAATAAGGAGGCACTTGAAGAAAAATTAGCTGCATGGTCGAGTTGCCAGAAGAAAGCCATCACTCCAAATTACTTTGTTCCAGAGGTTTTGAGGCTTGTCTCTGTGCTGTTAATGTGTGTGCGTAATGTAGGCGGGACACTTTGTGACATTTGCGCAGGAATGGCTTTCTCCTGGCGACTCGACCATGCAGCTCATTTATCTTCTAGTGCCTCCTTATTGTGCATCTTGAAACAGCCACACCACAATTTTTCAGAGAGTCCTGTATTTCAGTTTAAATTATTTGTGGATTTTTCTTTGCATCTCGAAAAATTTTCCTGGCAGTTGTGGCTGAAATCTTTGCTGGTTTACCTGAATCCCTAACTTTCCACTTCTTAGTCAGCGTTTGAACACTGCTGATTGGCATTCTCAATTCCTTGGATACCTTTTTATACCCCTTTCCTGTTTTGTGCAGTTCAATGACCTTTTCTCGCAGATCCTTTGACAATTATTTTGCCTTCCCCATGACTCAGAATCCAGTAACATCTGTGCAGCACTGGATGAAAGATGCAATGGTCTGTCAGAAGCCCAGAAACTCAATTACCTTTTATACACACACATTAATTACCAACAAACATGTCACAGTTGAGGATTGGAACCTTGATTAGCCATTCAAACCTGTTTGTGTCAACTTTTGTGCGTGTTATCAGATCAAAGTCACTAGGGTATGTAAACTTTTGATCAGGGTCATTTGCGTACTTTTTTTGGCATTTTAATTTAAAAAAGAGTAAACACAGTTGTTTGCCAATAAATAGCTTCACACAACCATTAAGCATGAGTGGAAGAAAGGTTTTTGTGTTATCATTCATATTCTCTGAAGAATGGCCAATCATAAATTCTCCCAGGGTATGTAAACTTATGAGCACAACTGTAATATATATATATATATATATATATATATATATATATATATATATATATATATATATATATATATATATATATATATATATATATATATATATATACAAACCCTGTTTCCATATGAGTTCGGAAATTGTGTTAAAGATTAAATTAAGATTAAAGTACCAATGATTGTCACACACACACTAGATGTGGTGAAATTTGTCCTCTGCATTTGACCCATCCCCTTGGGGAGCAGTGGGCAGCAGCGGCGCCGCGCCCGGGAATCATTTTGGTGATTTAACCCCCAACTCCAACCCTTGATGCTGAGTGCAAAGCAGGGAGGTAATGGGTCCCATTTTTATAGTCTTTGGTATGACTCGGCTGGGATTTGAACTCCAACCTACCGATCTAGATGTAAATATAAACGGAATACAATGATTTTCAAATAATTTTCAACACATATTCAGTTGAATGTGCTACAAAGACAACATATTTGATGTTCAAACTGATAAACTTTTTTTTTTTTGCAAATAATCATTAACTTTAGAATTTGATGCCAGGAAAACGTGACAAAGAAGTTGGGTAAGGTGGCAATAAATACTGATAAAGTTGAGGAATGCTCATCAAACACTTATTTGGAACATCCCACAGGTGAACAGGCAAATTGGGAACAGGTGGGTGCCATGATTGGGTATAAAAGTAGATTCCATGAAATGCTCAGTCATGCACAAACAAGGATGGGGCGAGGGTCACCACTTTGTCAACAAATGCGTGAGCAAATTGTTGAACAGTTTAAGAAAAACCTTTCTCAACCAGCTATTACAAGGAATTTAGGGATTTCACCATCTACGGTCCGTAATATCATCAAAGGGTTCAGAGAATCTGGAGAAATCACTGCACGTAAGCAGCTAAGCCCGTGACCTTCGATCCCTCAGGCTGTACTGCATCAACAAGCAACATCAGTGTGTAAAGGATATTACCACATGGGCTTCAGAAACCCACTGTCAGTAACTACAGTTGGTCGCTACATCTGTAAGTACAAGTTAAAACTCTCCTATGCAAGGCGAAAACCGTTTATCAACAACACCCAGAAACGCCGTCGGCTTCGCTGGGCCTGAGCTCATCTAAGATGGACTGATACAAAGTGGAAAAGTGTTCTGTGGTCTGACGAGTCCACATTTCAAATTGTTTTTGGAAACTGTGGACGTCGTGTCCTCCGGACCAAAGAGGAAAAGAACCATCCGGATTGTTATAGGCGCAAAGTTGAAAGCCAGCATCTGTGATGGTATGGGGGTGTATAAGTGCCAAAGGCATGGGTAACTTACACATCTGTGAAGGCGGCATTAATGCTGAAAGGTACATACAGGTTTTGGAGCAACATATGGTGCCATCCAAGCAACGTTACCATGGACGCCCCTGCTTATTTCAGCAAGACAATGCCAAGCCACATGTTACATCAACGTGGCTTCATAGTAAAAGAGTGCGGGTACTAGACTGGCCTGCCTGTAGTCCAGACCTGTCTCCCATTGTAAATGTGTGGCGCAATATGAAGCCTAAAATACCACAACGGAGACCCCCGGACTGTTGAACAATTTAAGCTGTACATCAAGCAAGAATGGGAAAGAATTCCACCTGAGAAGCTTAAAAAATGTGTCTCCTTAGTTACCAAACGTTTACTGAGTGTTGTTAAAAGGAAAGGCCATGTAACACAGTGGTGAACATGCCCTTTCCCAACTACTTTGGCACATGTTGCAGCCATGAAATTCTAAGTTAATTATTATCTGCAACAACAACAAAAAAAGTTTATGAGTTTGAACATCAAATATCTTGTCTTTGTAGTGCATTCAATTGAATATGGGTTGAAAAGGATTTGCAAATCATTGTATTCCGTTTATATTTACATCTAACACAATTTCCCAACTCATATGGAAACGGGGTTTGTATTTATGTATTAGGGCTGCAACAACTAATCGATTAAATTGATTAAAATCGATTATAAAAATAGTTGGCTATTAATTTAGTCAACGATTCTTTGGATCTATGCTATGCGCATGTGCTGAGGCTAGGTTTTTTTATTTTTAAAAAATAAACCTTTATTTATAAACTGCAACATTTACAAACAAGCTGAGAAGCAATAATCAAAATAAGTACAAAAACAGTACAAAACAGTGCCAGGGCGGCGCTGAGGCTACGTCTCATGAGGTGCCAGTAAGCCAGTCAATGATGTGTCATGTGCAGCTCACGTGACGATGCCGTCTCCTTTGCCTGGAAACATTCGAAAAATGGCGGAGGAAAACAGTACGGATAGTTCAGCGGAAAAACATCTTGAGGTTATTGCTTCAATGGAGAAAAGTGTACGACCTAAGTCGTCAAAAGTGTGGGAACACTTCACTTTAAAGACTTCAAAGAAGACCGTTTCCTGCAAAATGGCACAGAAGTACAACATTTCTTCAGGAGCACCTGAAGAGGAAACATGTTGAAGCCATGGATGAAGGGAAGAACTCACGGTAAGTAACTTTTTAAGTCCATAGTCTGAGTACATTGATCCATTATGTCCGTCTTTGTGTGTTTTTAATATTAATATTAATATTTTAAGGAAGCGAAGCAGCAACTGTTGTGTATTAACATTCAGAGTGTTAGGAACTTCTTGGAGAGTGCATTTTCTGTGTTGTTTTGAGTCGCAACAGGCATTCATGAGTTCAGCTTTTTTGTGAGTAACGTTAACGTTATCCCTTTGTTGCAACGCAGGGCTGATGTGTCTCCGGCACATATGACTCCGTTTTAAGAGAGAAAACGCACGGTTACCAATTTCGGAATAAACGTAACGGACAGAAATATCTCAGGTTCGTTTCATAATGGATCAATGTAGCCGGGCCCGATAAAGCTATATAAATATATTTAGATTTGAGTGACGCTTTAGTATAACTAAACGTTATGAAGGTGCTGGAATATGTCATGCTATTATTCAGAGGCAGCCTAAAATGAATCCTTTATTCTTCACAACAGAAACGTGTACAATATCTGATTCAGTTCTGATCTGATGAGTTACATTTGTGTTATTATTGGTGTATGCTGCATCCCCAATGTCTATTTATTTAATTTAGCTTTTTTTTTAATGTGGTGGTGTATTTTCCTTTTACATCAGAAATTATTAATTGAATCAACTATGTATGTATTGAGTTACATGTAAATGATGCTACTATGTATGTTCATTATATGTTTTCTCTCATTTCAGAAAGAAACAAGCCAGCATTAGCGACTTGGTACAAAGGAAGATGTGGACACCACAACAAGCGGCTGCATTGACTGATGGTATCCTGAATATGTTGGTAACCATACTTGCCAACCTTGAGACCTCCGATTTCGGGAGGTGGGGGGGTGGGGGGTAGGGTGGGGGGTGGGTGGGGGATGTGGGGGGGCGTGGTTAAGAGGGGAGGAGTTTATTTACAGCTAGAATTCACCAAGTCAAGTATTTCATATATATATATATATATATATATATATATATATATATATATATAAGAAATACTTGATTTCAGTGAATTCTAGCTATAAATATATATTTATTTTATTATATATATACATATATAAATAAAATAAATACTTGAATTTCAGTGTTCATTTATTTACACATATACACACATCTACTTATTGTTGAGTTAAGGGTTGAATTGTCCATCCTCGTTCTATTCTCTGTTACTATTTTTCTAACCATGCTGAACACCCTCTCTGATGATGCATTGCTGTGTGGCACGCACAAAAGTGCTTTCATCAAATGCACTAGAGTCTGGAATCTTCCATCTCTCCCTAGCATGGCCCAAAACCGGTCAATCTTTGCTTCCTGAGGAAGCTCTTCACTGCCAAGCAGTTGGTAGTCCATTACTTCTTCCCGGAGGCTATCCAGGTCCAATCGCAGCTGCGGCTTGGAACTTACAAGCGTATTTCTTCATCTTACTCGTCGTCGGCGTCGCCATGGCTGTATCTTCCTCGTTCGTCTGCTTCGTCTCCTTGTTGTGTGCGCAGTTGTGCACTGCACTCTCTAAAAGCCGTAGATATTATTGTCACATATGCATGTACAGTAGATGGCAGTATTGTCCTGTTTAAGAGTGTCACAACATTGCTGTTTACAGCAGACAAACTGCTTTACGGTAGACGAAAACGTGACTGCTGTTGTTGTGTGTTGTTACCGCGCTGGGAGGACGTTAATGAATCTGCCTAACAATAAACCCACATAAGAAACCAAGAACTCGCCCTCGATCATTCTACAGTTATAACGTGATTGGGCAGGCACGCTGTTTATATTGTGGGAAAGCGGACTCAGGTCCGCATGGAGCTGGAGGGGGCGTGGCCTCCAGCTCCGCCTGAATTTCGGGAGATTTTCGGGAGAAAATTTGTCCCGGTAGGTTTTCGGGAGACGCGCTGAATTTTGGGAGTCTCCCGGAAAATCCGGGAGGGTCGGCAAGTATGTTGGTAACTGACATGAGGCCACTCACTATATGATGGTGGAGAATGAAGGTTTTAGACAAATGATTCACATCCTCAACCCTGGTTACAATCTTCCCTCGAGGACCCATTTTACCAAACTGATGGAGAGGAAGTACGAGCAGACATTCCAAGCAGTGTAGACTGGCATAAAAGCCACCCAGAGCAAAATTGCTCTCACTACTGACGTGTGGACAAGTGTAGCCACGGAAGCCTACCTTGGCAATACATGCCTTTACATTGGAGACGAATGGAACATGAAGTCAGTCTGCCTTACGACCATGCCACTAGAGGAAAGACATTCAGCATCCAACATTGCAGAATGGTTGGAATAGGTAGTAGCCAGCTTTGAAATTCCCCCAAGCAAAGTTATTGCTATTGTGCATGACAATGGTGCACTTTATAAAAAAACAAACATTTTTGTAACATTTTCCTTGTTTTATTTGGCAAGTTGAAAGAACATGGTGCCAGTATGCTGTTTTTTTTCAATAAAATACTGGAAAGGATAGAAATGTAGTTTGTCTCTTTTTTTTTTTTTAAATCGATTTTTTATTTTTTTTAATTTATAATTTTTTATTTTTTATTTTTTTATTTTAATAATCATAATAATCTTAATCAATCCAACAAAGCAATACACAGCAATACCATAACAATGCAATCCAATTCCAAAACCAAACCCGACCCAGCAACACTCAGAACTGCAATAAACAGAGCAATTGAGAGGAGACACAAACACGACACAGAACAAACCAAAAGTGTGAAACAAAAATGAATATTATCAACAACAGTATCAATATTAGTTACAATTTTAACAAAGCAGTGATTAAAAAGCCCTCATTGACATTATCATTAGACATTTATAAAAAATAAAAAAAATGAACAATAGTGTCACAGTGGCTTACACTTGCATTGCATCTCATAATCTTGACAACACACTGTGTCCAATATTTTCACAAAGATAAAATAAGTCATATTTTTGGTTCATTTTATAGTTAAAACAAATTTACATTATTGCAATCAGTTGATAAAACATTGTCCTTTAAAGGCCTACTGAAACCCACTACTACCGACCACGCAGTCTGATAGTTTATACATCAATGATGAAATCTTAACATTGAAACACATGCCAATACGGCCGGGTTAACTTATAAAGTGCAATTTTAAAATTCCCGCCACACTTCCGGTTGAAAAACTCCTTTGGATATGATTTATGCGCGTGACGTCACAGAATCCACGGAAGTGGTTGGACCCCGTCGAACCCGATACAGAAACCTCTTGTTTTCTTCGACAAAATTCCACAGTATTCTGGACATCTGTGTTGGTGAATCTTTTGCAATTTGTTTAATGAACAATGGAGGCTGCAAAGAAGAACGTTGTAGGTGGGATCGATCGGTGTATTAGCGGCTAAGTACAATACTTACAGCAACACAACAAGGACTAGCAGACGCCTAGCCGATGCTTGCCGCCAAACCCTTCGTCGCGCCGTCGATCGCTGGAATGCAGGTGAGCACGGCTGTTGATGGGAAGATGAGGGCTGGCTGGCGTAGGTGGAGCGCTAATGTTTTTATCATAGTTCTGTGAGGTTTCAGGCACAACACCGGTTGCTAAGTTGCTAAATTAGCCTTAGCGTCGTTAGCAACAGCATTGTTAAGCCTTACCAGGCTGAGAATTTTTAACCGTGTAGTTACATGTACATGGTTTAATAGTATTGTTGATCTTCTGTCTATCCTTCCAGTCAGGGATTTATTTCTTTTGTTTCTATCTTCATTTGAGAACGATGCTATCACGTTAGCTCAGTAGCTAAGTGTGTCACCGATGTATTGTCGTGGAGATAAAAGTCACTTTAAATGTCCATTTCGCGTGCTCGACTCTCATTTTCAAGAGGATATAGTATCCGAGGTGGTTTAAAATACAAATCCGTGATCCACAATAGAAAAAGGAGAGAGTGTTGAATCCAATGAGCCAGCTTGTACCTAAGTTACGGTCAGAGCGAAAAAAGATACGTCCATCACTGCCTCTCTAGTCATTCACTGTAACGTTCCTCATCTACGAATCTTTCATCCTCGCTCAAATTAATGGGGTAATCGTCGCTTTGTCGCTCCGAATCTCTCTCTCCATTGTAAACAACGGGGAATTGTGAGGAATACTAGCTCCTGTGACGTCACGCTACTTCCGGTACAGGCAAGGCTTTTTTTTATCAGCGAGCAAAAGTTGCGAACTTTATCGTCGATTTTCTCTACTAAATCCTTTCAGCAAAAATATGGCAATATTGCGAAATGATCAAGTATGACACATAGAATGGATCTGCTATTCCCGTTTAAATAAAAAAAAATCATTTCAGTAGGCCTTTACAATTATAAAAGCTTTTTCCAAAAATCTACTACTCTGCTTGCATGTCAGCAGACTGGGGTAGATCCTGCTGAAATCCTATGTATTGAATGAATAGAGAATCGTTTTGAATCGTAAAAAAATCGTTTTTGAATCGAGAACCGTGTTGAATTGAAAAAAAAAAATCGATTTTGAATCGAATCGTGACCCCAAGAATCGATATTTAATCGAATCGTGGGACAACCAAAGATTCAAAGCCCTAATATATATATATATACCGTATTTTTCGGACTATAAGTCGCAGTTTTTTTCATAGTTTGGCCGGGGGTACGATTATACTCAGGAGCGACTTATGTGTGAAATTATTAACACATTATCGTAAAATATCAAATAATATAATTTAGCTCATTCTCGTAAGAGACTAGACGTATAAGATTTCATCGGATTTAGTGATCAGGAGTGACAGATTGTTTGGTAAACGTATAGCATGTTCTATATAATATAGTTATTTGAATGACTCTTACCATAATATGTTACGTTAACATACCAGGCACGTTCTCAGTTGGTTAATTATGCGTCATATAACGTATACTTATTCAGCTTGTTGTTCACTATTCTTTATTTATTTTAAATTGCCTTTCAAATGTCTATTCTTGGTGTTGGGTTTTATCAAATAAATTTCCCCAAAAAATGTGACTTATACTCCAGTGCGACTTATATATGTTTTTTTCCTTCTTTATTATGCCTTTTCGGCCGGTGCGACTTATACTCCGGAGCGACTTATAGTCCGAAAAATACGGTATATATATATATATATATATATATATATATATATATATATATATATATATATATATATATATATATATATATATATATATATATATATATATATATATATATATATTAAAAAAAAAAAAAAATACAGTATATATATACATATACATATATATCATATATTATTAATATAATTGGATATTAAGAGTATGTGGAAGTTCGCCTTCTATCTTGTTTATTTCCATGACAACCTCCTTAAAGTTTTGTAATCAACCAGAAATCGCAGCTGAAATGCGCTAAATAATGGGTAAGCGAGGAGAGTGTTATGCATTTCACCATCATCTAGTGGCATGGTTGTAATTTTGAATGTTTTATGGTGAATGGACGTTTTTTATAGTATCCACAAAGTTCAGTTAGCAGGTTGTGTTATGTGTGACCATGTTTGTTGGCATTTTGTTTAGTTTTTGTTGCACCATGACTAGGGACGGTTGTTTACAGCCGCGCTGTGTGTGTGTGTCTGTGTTTACTAACAAGACATTGAGGCCGAGTTTCTTAACGTGGAGATATTCTCACTACTTTTCTTTTGTCGAGCACAAAGAAAAGAACATTTTAGTTAAATGTAAGTTGTGTCTTGGATCAAAGATCCCATCTACTGCCCAAAACAGCAATTCAAATCTGTTGAAACAGATTTTAACGGAGGGACTGCTAGCCAGGACAACATTGATAGAGACATTGCAGCGTATGTGCTAAAAGGCATGCAGGCTAATTCTACAGTGGAGTCACGCGCTTTCAGGCAGCTAATTAGCATGAAAGCGGGCGTCAAACGGCAAATAGCACGAAAACATTTTCCAAGTTCCTGGACACAATGGACATTGAGCACATAAACACGGAACGCGAGCTAAAGAAGACTATCCAAACTCTGCCTCTGCTCATCATTCATCACTGACGGTACATACACTCTGTCAATTCTCTTATATACTCTTTCATTCTAGACTTCTAGAGTGTTTTGATTATCACACCACTCTAAATGTATAGACTATAACGTTCACAAACATAAAGAGGGATCCTAGTGGGCCAGGCCAATCTTTCCTTTTCTCTAAACCAGGGGTCCCCAAACTTTTTGACTCGGGGGCCGCATTGGGTTAAAACAATTTGGCCGGGGGCCGGGCTGTATAAATATATATATAAATCAATAAATAAATATATATATATATATATATATATATATATATATATATATATATATATATATTAGATATAAATATATATATTATATATATTATATATATATTATAATATATATATTATTATATATATATATTAGATATAAATATATATATTATATATATATATATTATATATATATATTAGATATAAATATATATATTATATATATATATATATATATATATATATATATATATATATATATATATATATATATATATATATATATATATATATATATATATATATATATATATATATATATATATATATATACAACATACAACATAGCTGTAAACCTGGCTTCGCCCAAGGAAGGCACACATGACATGATTATATGTCGCTACAATGGGTGACGACAGTCATCTAAATCAGCGGATAATGGACTATGAACAATTTACTGAATTTAACACATTGGATCACTATGAGCACAACACACTGGACTTGGAACTGGACATTGACCCAGATATAAATTTCTTTTCCAACATTAATAACTCTTGTAAATACTACACTACTGAACAGTATAATCACAACATCAAAGCAGATGGGAAGTTATCTATTATTCACATTAATGGTAGAAGTCTATATACAAACTTTAAATCCATTAAGAACTATTTGTACTCATTCTCACAACCATTCAATATCATAGCAATATCTGAAACTTGGTTCAACAAGGAAAGGGGAATGGACTTTGAGATGGATGGCTATGAACTTACTTATAAAAACAGAATTAACAAGGGTGGAGGAGGAGTAGCAATTTATGTGGATACAAATTTCAATTTCAAGATTGTAGAGGCTATGTCACAGGTGGTTGATAACCTTCTCGAATGCATTACAATTGAGATTTGCATGGAAAACAAAAAAAATATGCTAATCAGTTGTGTATACAGGGCGCCCGATTCAAGTATTGATACTTTTAAGGACTGGATGGGAGGCATGTTCTCAGGAATAGGTAATAAAAATATATTTATATGTGGAGATACTAACATAGATATATTGAAACATAGCAATCATAAAAGCACAGAGGATTTTATAAATACAATACACAGTATGTGCCTACTTCCTTCAATCACTAGACCCAGTAGAATTACATCTCACAGTGCCACTCTCATAGACAACATATTTACCAATGTAATTGATAACAAAATAAGTGGGTTATTAGTCTGCGATATTACCGACCACCTGCCGGTATTTACGGTAATTGATTATGTTTATAAGAATAGGACAGGTAAACAAAAAATATTTAGGCGAATAAAGACAGACAAATCAATTAATATGTTAATACAGGATCTATTATCACTGAACTGGGATATGATTTATAATGAAAAAGATGTGGACAGTGCTTATAATATATTTTTGGAAATATTTAAGTCAAAGTATGATAAACATTGTCCAATCAAAGAATACAACAAGAGCATTTGATAACTGTCCATGGTTAACGAAAGGTTTGCAAAATGCTTGTAAAAAGAAAAATGCATTATACAGGAATTTTATTAGACAGAGAACCAAAGAAGCTGAGGATAAATATAAAAAATATAAAAATAAGTTAATCAGTATTATAAGGATGAGTAAAAAAGAATACTACAAGAATAAACTAGAGCGTAATAAAGATAATATAAAAGGGATATGGAACATATTAAACAGTATAATAAGAGATGGTGTCAAACAAAACAGCTTACCTAAATATTTCAAAGAAGATGATATTGAAAATTACAATATGGAGGAGGTGGCAGATCGCTTCAATCACTTTTTTGTTAAAGTAGGCCCTGATCTAGAGAGTAAAATTATGGATCGAGGGGTGGAAGGAGAGCATATGGGGGATCTGGTGAAGAGAAATCCATGCTCAATGTTCCTTGAGAGAGTCGAAGAGAAGGAAATATTGGACATAGTAAAAAACTGTAAAAACAAACAATCAACAGATTTTAATGATATTGACATGTCATTGGTCAAACTGGTCATTGAGGGGATTTCTAAGCCACTTACTCACATTTGCAATTTATCGTTTCAAACCGGTTCATTTCCAAATCAAATGAAAATAGCAAAGGTCATTCCACTGTATAAAAATGGTAGCAAACACCTCTTCACAAACTACAGACCTGTCTCACTACTGCCTCAATTTTCAAAAATATTGGAGAAACTTTTTAATAGCAGATTAGATTCATTCCTGGAAAAAAATAATGTACTCTCAGAGAGTCAATATGGTTTTAGAACTAAAAGATCAACTTCTCAGGCATTGATGGAATCCATTGAAAGAATCACAGACGCAATTGATAATCATCAATATGCAATTGGCATCTTCATTGACCTCAGAAAAGCTTTTGACATTATCAATCACAATATATTAATTAATAAACTGGAGAAAATTGGTATAAGAGGTATGGCAATAGACTGGATAAAAAGCTATTTGGACAGACGGAAACAGTTTGTGAAGCTGGGAAACCATAGCTCAAATTGCTTGGACATTGCTTGTGGAGTCCCCCAGGGGTCAGTATTGGGACCAAAACTTTTTATACTGTACATAAATGATATTTGCCAAGTATCCAAGTTGCTGTCTATGGTACTTTTCGCAGATGACACTAATGTATTTTGCTCTGGTGATGATCTAGATACATTACAAAAGAACATAAATGAAGAGTTGTATAAACTGAAATTATGGTTTGACTGGAACAAATTATCTTTGAATGTGAGCAAGACCAAGTTTATGTTCTTTGGCAGGTTCAGGTAAAACACACAGTTGAATATAGAAATTGATGGGGTGGCTATTGAGCAAGTGCACAAAATCAAATTCCTTGGTGTAACAATTGACGACAAGCTCAGCTGGAAAGCACATATTACACATGTAAAATACAAAGTAGCAAGAAGTATAGCAGTCATAAACAAAGCAAAGCAGGTTCTGGATCATAAGTCACTCCACACTCTCTACTGTTCTTTAGTCTTGCCATACTTAAACTACTGTACTGGAGTCTGGGGTAACAATTACAAAAGTTCGTTACAGTCACTAATCATTTTACAAAAAAGAGCAGTAAGGACCATTCACAAGGTCGGCTATCTGGAACACACCAATGCACTATTTCTACAGTCTAAATTATTAAAATTCACCGACATTGTCTCATATCAAACAGCAATAACTATGTACAGGGCTAGGAACCATTTGTTACCACTGAACATTCAAAACATGTTTAGTGAACGTGAGGGGGGGCATAGTTTGAGGAGAGAACTCAATTTTAAAATTCAGATGAGAAATTCCACCATGAAAAGTTTTCGCATTTCCATCACAGGTGTCAAGTTGTGGAACAATCTGAGCGAAGTACATAAGCAAAGTCCAAGCATCAATGTTTTTAAAAGAATGTACAAAAATATATTGTTCACAGGATATAGTGAACTGCACTAAGAGTCAGTGGGTTTGTATGTGTATGTATATGTATACTATGTATACACGCTGTTGTGTCACATTCATAGTTACTTGTTAAATGTGTGTTGTGGATGTACATGTATGTATATGTATATGTATATATATATATATATATATGTATATATGTATGTGTGTATGTATGTATATATGTGTACGTACTTATATGTGTATATGTATTTATATGACATAACATTTTTATATACTATTATTATTATTATTATTAAACATACAGTAAGTAATAAGAGGGGTGGGAGTACATAAGTTTTTACTTCTTCTCACTCCTTTTCGGATATGTTTACATTAAATGTTTATTTTCATTTCTTGTTTCTTTTGCTTTTTATTATTACTATTATTATTATTATTATTGTTGTTTTTGTTATTCATTCTTGAATGGCTTTTTTGTTGTTTTTTTTCAAAATTTGTTGTTTTTGTTTTGTCTACATATTCGAAATAAACATGAAAATGAAAATGAAATGAAATATGTCATGTCACTATATACAGCACACATACTGCTATACACATGCCTAACCAGGCGTTTTTTTCTTTTAAGGAATTGTGAAATAAATTCATTTCTTCAGTGAAGCCCAGAACACTCTACGCATTTCCCCAGTTTTAGTTTAGAGCAGGGGTCCCCAAACTACGTATCCGGCCCGCTAGCGTCCAAAATCAGGCCCGCGGAAAGTCCCGAGTATAAAAAATAAAAAAATAAAAATTATTTTTTTCTTCTGTTTTTTCTTATCCACTTTGTACCGCTTGCTACTCACGGTGTCTCCTAGCCGCTCAGGCAAATCGTAGTGTCTAAAAAGGCATTTTCTCATCGATAACGTGACATCATCGCGCGCGCGGAAAGTGCGCTATATATATATATATATATATATATATATATATATATATATATATATATATATATATATATATATATATATATATGTAGCGCACTTTATATATATATATATATATATATATATATATATATAGCCCACTTTATATATATATATATATATATATATATATATATATATATATATATATATATATATATATATATATATATATATATATATATATATATATATATATATATATATATATATATATATACATATATAGCGCACTTTCCGCGCGCGCGATGATGTCACGTTATCGATGAGAAAATGCATTTTTAGACACTACGATTTGCCTGAGCGGCTAGGAGACACCGTGAGTAGCAAGCGGTACAAAGTGGATAAGAAAAAACAGAAGAAAAAAATAATTTTTATTTTTTTATTTTTTATACTCGGGACTTTCCGCGGGCCTGATTTTGGACGCTAGCGGGCCGGATACGTAGTTTGGGCACCCCTGCTCTAAACTAAAACTGGGGAAATGCGTAGAGTGTTCTGGGCTTCACTGAAGAAATTAATTTATTTCACAATTCCTTGAGAGAAAAAAACGCCTGGTTAGGCATGTGTATAGCAGTATGTGTGCTGTATATAGTGACATGACATATAATCATGTCATGTGTGCCTTCCTTGGGTGAAGCCAGGTTTACAGCTATGTTGTGACATGTTGTGACATGTTGTTATTATGCGGTTTGTTACTTATGTATGTTATGTTGCAGCTATTAAAATAGTTTTGTCAATTTGTTCTGGCCCAAAATAAATTGGCCCTTTGAAACATATCTTTGTCTTTGTGTGTTGTATGTAGACCACATTGCTTAGCAGAGTTCAGTGATGCAAATGCATGTCAAGTTGATCAACAGATTGTATTATTCTCCAGTGCAATAACAGTACTGAAATGAAGGCTAAAAGGGCATTAATGGGAGCCTTAAAAAAAAAAAAAAAAAAAAAAGGTATCTAAATTGTTACTTTTCACAGTAACGCATTACTTTTTGGTGTAAGTAACTGAGTTAGTAACTGAGTTACTTTTGAAATAACTAGTAACTGGTTTTCAGTTACTAACCCAACACTGCTTATAACTAACATTTAAAGTATAACAACCAGCCAAGAGACAACTCTTATCTCAAAACACTCTTAAGTTGTTTCTGTTTCTCAACTTTTTGGGGTTTGTGAAGCCACCACAGTGGTGCGACAAGTGTGATGACAACCATAGATAATGATGTAATCATGTCAACTGTGACTCATTACATTTTTTCACAGGTTTACAAAACATTTGGTTGGAGGTTTTGAAGTCATCCTGCACACAAACAAAGCGGGAGGTGGCAAATATATAAATCCACCTCATGAAATGTTCCTAGTCCATAAAGAAAAGAAGAAAGGGTTGAGGGTTTTTTTTAACCCCTCTCCTTGTCACAAATCTGCTGCTCTCTTGTGGCAATCAAAGACAATCTCTCGGCGCAATGACAGGAAATAAATTGACTCTGAAAGCGTCAAAGATTTTGGAGAGAGCTGAAGCAAGATCTCGTTCTGCCTGACTTACGTTTATATTAATGCGGTCACTGACACACATACACACACACACACACACACACGCACACACAATAAGATAAGAGGTGACAGGGCGTCTCATTTACTGTAGAGCAAGGCAGATGGAGGGGAGGGGCGCTGGGTTAAGACCTTAAAATGCTGACTGCGGCGTTTTTTTGTACAGTTTAATTAAAATGTACAGGAAGACTTATCCTGTCATGGAGTAGCTAGCTAAAGGAGCTTGGCAAGTCGCGTTTGAACATTTGTTAACTGTCAGACCAGCGTAAAAAGAAGTTAAGCTATCGGGTGATGTCAATTCAAATGCTGCTATATTGTCACGTCCAGTTGCAAACTTGGCACCTGCTCTTGGCCGGGGAACAAGCAGTCAAGCACTCAGGGCGGACTCAGCCATTGATTCTAAAACTGCGGTACGTGCACCACAAGCTCTCTCTAGTGGTACGCCGAAAAAGCACTTGATTAAAGTACAGTGTTTTATTTTTCCTACATTCAAACACAGTGTTACCGTTCAAACTGTGCGTCATGTTACAGTGGCCAAAAATATTAAATATGCTGGTTAAATAAAACCTCTCCCTGGTTTTTAATTAATACTTAGGCCTACTACACTACTGTATTTTAATGTTGTCATTATTTATTATTTATCATTTATCATTATGGTGGCACTTAATGAATACTTAGGTCTACTACACTACTGTATTTTAATGTTGTCATTATGGTGGTACTTAATGAATACTTAGGTCTACTACACTACTGTATTTTAATGTTGTCATTATGGTGGTACTTAATGAAATGCATAGGTCTACTACACCACTGTATTTTAATGTTCTCATTGTGGTGGTACTTAATGAATACTTAGGTCTACTACACTACTGTATTTTAATGTTATCATTATGGTGGTACTTAATGAATGCTTAGGTCTACTACACTACTGTATTTTAATGTTGTCATTATGGTGGTACTTAATGAATACTTAGGTCTACTACACTACTGTATTTTAATGTTGTCATCATGGTGGTACTTGGAGAGCCAAGTGTTTTCTGAGGCGGCACATGGTGAAAAAAAGTTTGAGGTGTCAAACTCAAGGCCCGCGAAAGCCTGGAAATAATATACTTGATCTATTCTAGTATTACATTAGTTATTTCCATTTTGACAGAAAAAAAAAATACATGTACTGCATGTAATTGCATATAACTGCCTCACAATACGAAGGCCCTGAGTAGTCGTGAGTTCAATCCCGGCCTCGGGATCTTTCTGTGTGGAGTTTGCATGTTCTCCCCGTGACTGCGTGGGTTCCCTCCGGGTACTCCGGCTTCCTCCCACCTCCAAAGACATGCACCTGGGGATAGGCTGATTGGCAACACTAAATTGGCCCTAGTGTGTGAATGTGAGTGTGAATGTTGTCTGTCTAGCTGTGTTGGCCCTGCGATGAGGTGGCGACTTGTCCAGGGTGTACCCCGCCTTTCGCCCGATTGTAGCTGAGATAGGCTCCAGCGCCCCCCGCGACCCCGAAGGGAATAAGCGGTAGAAAATGGATGGATGGATGGATGTATTCAATATTATCTAATAATCTTATATTATCGTACATTACATTTCTATTCTTAAATAAAACATAAATACTCAAATATCTGCTTGACTTATGTATGAATCGGTAATAATAATTTTGCTCATGTTAATAATGTAATGTTAGTTACATTTGTATGAATTTAGGTTGGAAAGTAATTATAATATGTGATAATATCGAACTATTACTTTTATGTTTCCTAATATAGTATAACAAATATTGTATTATCATACATTAAACTTTTTTTGTTCTAACAAAAACAAATATCGTATTGACTTATAATTTCAAAGCAAGTTATCAATTAAATTTTACATTGTAAAAATTACAATAGATTTTACAGTAAGATTTTGCGACTGATTCGCCACAATTTTACCATAAAAAAACAGCAGTAATGTTTTTCTATATATACTAATACGCCGTAAAAGCAACAACCCTAGATTTACGGGAAAAAACCTTACTGCTCTGTCGCCAGAATTTTACTGGAAAAAAACAGCGGCACCATTTTTCCATTCACATTAATATGCTGTAAAAACCACCACACATTTTACGATACTGAGCTGCCAGTCGCCGGATTACATAAAGAATCCGGCAACCACAGTACATTAAAAAACAATTTAATGATCAAATACATAGGCAGTTGTGTAATAATTCTTATACATTTATCTTCATTGTTGTGGCCCTGAAAACCAGTTTGACATCCCTGCTCTAGGTAATGTTCCAATGTTCCATGTTAACAAAGCAAGAAGGAGGCACTCAAAAGTACAGTAAGGCCCCGCTTTTCAAAATGCGCTAGCTCGATGCTAATTCACGTTGGATTTGCCATAGACATGCTAAAAAATAGCATTGGCAATTTCAACACCTCCAAATGTAATATTCAGAACTCTAACTAATATGCAAATTACAATTTTAAGTACAATATTTACACTTTGTAGGGCTTATCAAAAGACTAGCACATTCAGCTTAATGGCAAAGACTACTTCCAGTAGTCTATACACTACTGTCATCGAACATCTTGGAAGTGCAACTGCACTCAAAGTCTACTCCACAATACTTGCAAATGAGACTCAGAAGCGTAAAACACAGCTCAGTGTTATTTTTTTTCTTGAACAATTAGCATTTATCAACACATGAACACAAACAAAAGTAGGGATAGGTACCGTTGACATTTGAACCGATACACTACTAATTTCCGGTACCGGTACTCAACAGTACCAATTTTTGGTACTTTTGTGTGTCCTAGTAAATGTTAATTGGTTGTTGTATGTTGGCTAACTAGGAAGTCGATTTTCCCAGGAAGCTGAATGTGTTTTGTTGCGCCCTACAAAATGTTTATACTGTAATGACTGTGCTTATTACGCACCAGCTATTTGTGTAGTTTTCATGACCAAATTTGGAGGTGTTGAAATCGCCACGTAAAATGGCTAATGCTAATAGTAGCCCGTCTATGGCAAATCCACTGTAAATTAGCACCAAGCTAGCGCATTTTAAAAGAGTCGAGCTTTAGTTTGCGTTCGAGCGTTTTCTACCAAGCATACTTGCTGTTTGTGTTGAAAATTGCAGCACTACTTCGAGGGAGTTTGGCTGATAAAGTGACCAAATTTGGTACCCAGTCCTACAAATTAGTACGATTTAGTAGCGGTATCCATTCCCAAGTACCGGGAATTGGCAGCGAATCGATTAAAATGTGAAGGGTACCCATCCATATAGCTAAAAGAGTAGCAGGTGGGTATAGAAGTAGCCCGCTTTGAGCGCCTGTGTACTGTTGTTTGGCTACAAAAATCCAAAGAAAAAGCAAAACACATGATTTTTGGCAACGATTTAAAGAAATTTGGATTTCTACAAGAGTAGCATGTACTTTTGGTTTCAACATAGGGAATATTTTTAGTAGTTAGATGATCTTCTCTAAACTAACAGCAGCACCAGTGAGGATGACTCACTCTGAATACGATAGTGTGAACTGTTTAAAAAAACTAACAACAACTTGTCATTGTCTGGTTCCTTCATTCAGTGTGTGTGGGCATTATTTACCTGGCACGTAAAATGTCATCTTTTTTCACGGTGCAAGAACAGTACGAACCGGTAGACGGATAAAGTCCACACACAAACACCTTTAATTACATTCTTTGGTGTTGGACTCACACCCTATACCCGATACCAATATTTTGGTACTTGTACCGGTATTTCGATACTTTTCTAAATAAAGGAGACCACAAAAAATGGCATTATTGGGTTTATTTTAACAAAAAATCTTACGGTACATTAAACATATGTTTCTTTCTTGAACAATTTCCCTTGTGGATTATTAAAGTTTGTTTAAGTCTAAGTCTTTGTCTAAGTTATTGCAAACAAAGAACAATTTTGTCCTTGAATAAAATAGTAAACATACTAGACAACTTGTCTTTTAATAGTAAGCAAACAAACAAAGGCTCCTAATTAGTCTGCTGACATATGCAGTAACATATTGTGTCATTTATTTCTCATTCTTTTATTTTGTCAAAAGTATAAAGGACAAGCTGTAAAAATTGATTATTAATCTACTTGTTCATTTTCTGTTAATATCTGGTTATTTTCTGTTTCAACATGTTCTATCTACACTTCTGTTAAAATGTAATAATCACTTATTCTTCTGTTGTTTGATACTTAACATCAGTTTTGGATGATACCACAAATTTAGGTATCGATCCGATACCAAGTAGTTACAGGATTCATACAATGCCATCCATCCATCCATCTTCTTCCGCTTATCCGAGGTCGGGTGGCGGGGGCAGCAGCCTAAGCAGGGAAGCCCAGACTTCCCTCTCCCTAGCCACTTCGTCCAGCTCTTCCCGGGGGATCCCGAGGCGTTCCCAGGCCAGCCGGGAGACATAGTCTTCCCAACGTGTCCTGGGTCTTCCCCGTGGTCTCCTACCGGTCGGATGTGCCCTAAACACCTCCCTAGGGAGGCGTTCGGGTGGCATCCTGACCAGATGCCGGAACCACCTCATCTGGCTCCTCTCGATGTAGAGGAGCAGCGGCTTTACTTTGAGCTCCCCCCGGATGGCAGAGCTTCTCACCCCATCTCTAAGGGAGAGCCCCGCCACCCGGCGGAGGAAACTAATTTCGGCCACTTGTACCCGTGATCTTGTCCTTTCGGTCATAACCCAAAGCTCATGACCATAGGTGAGGATGAGAACGTAGATCGACCGGTAAATTGACAGCTTTGCCTTCCGGCTCAGCTCCTTCTTCACCACAACGGATCGATACAGCGTCCGCATTACTGAAGACGCCGCACCGATCCGCCTGTCGATCTCACAATCCACTCTTCCCTCACTCCTGAACAAGACTCCGAGGTACTTGAACTCCTCCACTTGGGGAAGGGTCTCCTCCGCAACCCGGAGATGGCACTCCACCCTTTTCCAGGCGAGAACCATGGACTCGGACTGGGAGGTGCTGATTCTCATCCCAGTCGCTTCACACTCAGCTGCGAACCGATCCAGTGAGAGCTGAAGATCCTGGCCAGATGAAGCCATCAGGACCACATCATCTGCAAAAAGCAGAGACCTAATCCTGCAGCCACCAAACCGGATCCCCTCAACGCCCTGACTGCGCCTAGAAATTCTGTCCATAAAAGTTATGAACAGAATCTGTGACAAAGGGCAGCCTTGGCGGAGTCCAACCCTCACTGGAAACGTGTCCGACTTACTGCCGGCAATGCGGACCAAGCTCTGACACTGATCATACAGGGAGCGGACCGCTACAATCCATACTTGCCAACTCTCCCGTTTTTAGCGGGAGAATCCCGGTATTCAGCGCCTCTCCCGACAACCTCCCGGCAGAGATTTTCTCCCGACAAACTCCCGGTATTCAGCCGGAGCTGGAGGCCATGCCCCCTCCAGCTCAATGCGGACCTAAAACTGAGTGGGGAAAGCCTGTTCTCACGTCCGCTTTCCCACAATATAAACAGCTTGCCAATGACGCCATAACAGCTAGGGCTTTTAGAGACTAGAGTGCACAACTGCGCACACAACAAGGAGACGAAGCAGAAGAACGAGGAAATTACAGACATGGCGACGCTGTCGACGAGCAAGATGAAGAAATACGAATGGAAACAAGAATTTCAGTTAATCCAGGACAGTTCGGAGGGGAAGGTGTATGTTGCCTGTAAATTTTGTAGAACAGACTTCTCCATTGAACACGGTGGCCGAAATGATATACTCATGAACGGAGAAGTTAAACAGGACAATACTGCCATCTAATGGATAGCCACCGGAACACTGAAATTCAAGTATTTCTTTTATATATATGTAAATAAAATATATATAAATATATATATATATATATATATATATATATATATATATATATATATATATATATATATATATATATATATATATATATATATATATATATATATATACAGCTAGAATTCACTGAAAGTCAAGTATTTCATACATATATATATATATATATATATATATATATATATATATATATATATATATATATATATATATATATATATATATATATATATATATATATATATGAAATACTCGAGTTGGTGAATTCTAGCTGTAAATAACCACGCCCCCCCCCTACCCCCCACCTCCCGATATTGGAGGTCTCAAGGTTGGCAAGTATGCCACAATCAGACAGTCCGATACCCCATACTCTCTAAGCACTCCCCACAGGACTTCCCGAGGGACACGGTCGAATGCCTTCTCCAAGTCCACAAAGCACATGTAGACTGGTTGGGCAAACTCCCATGCACCCTCAAGGACCCTGCCGAGAGTATAGAGCTGGTCCACAGTTCCACGACCAGGACGAAAACCACACTGTTCCTCCTGAATCCGAGGTTCGACTATCCGGCGTAGCCTCCTCTCCAGTACACCTGAAAAGACCTTACCGGGAAGGCTGAGGAGTGTGATCCCACGATAGTTAGAACACACCCTCCGGTTCCCCTTTTTAAAGAGAGGAACCACCACCCCGGTCTGCCAATCCAGAGGTACCGCCCCCGATGTCCATGTGATGCTGCAGACTCTTGTCAACCAAGACAGACCCACAGCATCCAGAGCCTTAAAGGCCTACTGAAACCCACTACTACCGACCACGCAGTCTGATAGTTTATATATCAATGATGAAATCTTAACATTATAACACATGTCAATACGGCCGGGTTAACTTATAAAGTGACATTTTAAATTTGCCGCTAAACTTCCGGTTCAAAACGCCTCTGAGGATGACGTATGCGCGTGACGTAGACCGGCGAACACGGGTATGCCTTCCACATTGAAGCCAATACGAAAAAGCTCTGTTTTCATTTCATAATTCCACAGTATTCTGGACATCTGTGTTCGTGAATCTGTTTCAATCATGTTCATTGCATTATGGAGAAGGAAGCCGAGCAAGCAAAGAAGAAAGTTGTCGGTGCGAAATGGACGTATTTTTCGAACGTAGTCAGCCACAACAGTACACAGCCGGCGCTTCTTTGTTTACATTCCCGAAAGATGCAGTCAAGATGGAAGAACTCGGATAACAGAGACTCTAACCAGGAGGACTTTTGACTTGGATACACAGACGCCTGTAGAGAACTGGGACAACACAGACTCTTACCAGGATTACTTTGATTTGGATGACAAAGACGCAGACGTGCTACTGTGAGTATGCAGCTTTGGCTTTTTTTTGCGTATGTACGTAACTTTTTTAAAATATATAAGCTTTATGAACCTTGGGTTAGGTGAACGGTCTTTTGGGCTGAGTGATTGTGTGTGTTGATCAGGTGTTTGAATTGTATTGGTGTGTTCTATGGAGCTAGGAGCTAGCAGAGGAGCTAGGAGCTAGCATAACACGTACCGTACCGTACGTGCGCGTCACGTACGTAACTTTTTAAAAATATATAAGCTTTATGAACCTTGGGTTAGGTGAACGGTCTTTTGGGCTGAGTGATTGTGTGTGTTGATCCGGTGTTTGAATTGTATTGGCGTGTTCTATGGAGCTAGGAGCTAGCAGAGGAGCTAGGAGCTAGCATAACAAACACGCAGGTGTTATTATGCAGGATTAATTTGTGGCATATTAAATATAAGCCTGGTTGTGTTGTGGCTAATAGAGTATATATATGTCTTGTGTTTATTTACTGTTGTAGTCATTCCCAGCTGAATATCAGGTACCGTGAGTATGCAGCCTTGGCTGCTAAACATTCGATAACTTGACCGTATGTGCGCGTCACGTACGTAACTTTTTAAAAATATATAAGCTTTATGAACCTTGGGTTAGGTAAACGGTCTTTTGGGCTGAGTGATTGTGTGTGTTGATCAGGTGTTTGAATTGTATTGGCGTGTTCTATGGAGCTAGGAGCTAGCAGAGGAGCTAGGAGCTAGCATTACAAACACGCAGGTGTTTTTATGCAGGATTAATTTGTGGCATATTAAATATAAGCCTGGTTGTGTTGTGGCTAATAGAGTATATATATGTCTTGTGTTTATTTACTGTTGTAGTCATTCCCAGCTGAATATCAGGTCACCCCCGGCTCTCACAGCATCTTCCCTATCTGAATAGCTTCAACTCCCCACTAGTCCTTCACTTGCACTTTACTCATCCACAAATCTTTCATCCTCGCTCAAATTAATGGGGAAATTGTCGCTTTCTCGGTCCGAATCTCTCTCACTTCATGCGGCCATCATTGTAAACAATAGGGAACTTTGCGTATATGTTCAACTGACTACGTCACGCTACTTCCGGTAGGTGCAAGCCTTTTTTTTATCAGATACCAAAAGTTGCAATCTTTATCGTCGTTGTTCTATACTAAATCCTTTCAGCAAAAATATGGCAATATTGCGAAATGATCAAGTATGACACATAGAATAGATCTGCTATCCCCGTTTAAATAAAAAAAATTCATTTCAGTAGGCCTTTAAGGAACTCCGGGCGGATCTCATCTACCCCGGGGGCCTTGCCACAGAGAAGCTTTTTAACTACCTCAGCAACCTCAGCCCCAGAAATAGGAGAGCCCACCACAGATTCCCCAGGCACTGCTTCCTCATAGAAAGACGTGTTGGTGGGATTGAGGAGGTCTTCGAAGTATTCCTTCCACCGATCCACAACATCCGCAGTTGAGGTCAGCAGAACACCATCCTCACCATACACGGTGTTGATAGTGCACTGCTTCCCCTTCCTGAGGCGGCGGATGGTGGTCCAGAATCGCTTCGAAGCTGTCCGGAAGTCGTTTTCCATGGCTTCCCCGAACTCCTCCCATGTCCGAGTTTTTGCCTCCGCGACCGCTGAAGCCGCACACCGCTTGGCCTGACGGTATCTGTCCGCTGCCTCAGGAGTCCCATGTGCAAAAAGAACTTGATAGAACTCCTTCTTCAGCTTGACGGCATCCCTCACCACCGGTGTCCACCAACGGGTTCTAGGATTACCGCCACGACAGGCATCAACTACCTTGCGGCCACAGCTCCAATCAGCCGCCTCGACAATAGAGTCCACTCGGACTCAATGTCCAGCACCTCCCTCGTGACATGCTCAAAGTTCTTCCGGAGGTGGGAATTGAAACTCTCTCTGACAAGAGACTCTGCCAGACGTTCCCAGAAAACCCTCACAATGCATTTGGGCCTGCCAGGTCCGTCCGGCATCCTCCCCCACCATCGCAGCCAACTCACCACCGGGTGGTGATCGGTAGAAAGCTCCGCCCCTCTCTTCACCTGAGTGTCCAAAACATGAGGCCGCAAATCCGATGACACAACTACAAAGTCGATCATGGAACTGCGGCCTAGGGTGTTCTGGTGCCAAGTGCACATATGGACACCCTTATGTTTGAACATGGTGTTCGTTATGGACAATCTGTGACGGGCACAAAAGTCCAATAACAAAACACCACTCGGGTTCAGATCCGGGCGGCCATTCTTCCCAATCACGCCTCTCCAGGTTTCACTGTCATACAATGGATTTTACTGGATCATACAATGGTCATATTCAAAGTCCTAATGTGTCCAGGGACGTATTTCCTGAGTTTATAAACATAATATGAATTTTTAAAAAAGGAAAAAAGATTTTGTGATGTTATAAAATATCGATGTAATCTTTGTAGTATCGACTAGATGTGCTCCTGTACTTGGTATCATTACAGTGGATGTCAGGTGTAGATCCACCCATGGCATTTGTTTACATTCAGGCACGCTAGCTTGCTGTTAGCGGTGAGCTATTGTATCCTCCTACAGTGTGTGGTGAAGCATGTTTAGCTATTCTTTGTTCTGCAGTGATAATGATACTTGTAAGAAACGTACTTTATTTGTCGCCATGGAGGCGAGGATTAGTGAATTAGAAGTAGCTAAAACACTGCCGACTGCGGATGGATGTTAGCTGCTAGCTAGCTAGCCATGTCTTAAAGCACCTCTTCATGTGGGCGTTTCAGTGTTATAGCTTCACCTTTATCGTCGGTTTATAGACCAAAATGCGTCCGGTCTCCCTTTTCTGTCTACACACTGTGTCTGCTTGTAAGTACTCCGTGATTGTGCTCTGCCGAACATGCTCATCTGCTTGTAAAACCAGCAATGTCACGACGTGACGACGCGCCGTCATGCCCGTTAAAAAAAAATGGGGAACCGGTACTTTTCAAACAGAGTATAGTACAGTTTTCGATTCATTAGTACCGCGATACTATACATGGTATACCGCACAACCCTACCCTGGGGAGGTTTACAAAAACGCAGCAGAAAAGCTCAAACAAATTGACATGTAGCCACTAATAACACAGACACACACCGTGCCGTATAGAGGATCTTTGACTAGTGATGTGACTTCATGCTTGCTTCCATTTAGTGATTTTAAGAGTGTTTTGTTGATGTTGTCCCCAAAGTGAAGAAAGAGGTATCTTCTGTCCATGATGACGTAGAAGTGAACCTCGTTAAGAGCTGTGCTATGAATTAGTGGTGTACAAAGTGTGGCCCGGGGGCCATTTGAGGCCCGCACCTACTGTTATAACGGCCATTCGAAAAATACTATCTGAAACAAAAAAAAGTGGACTAAAAACAAACAGGTGAAATGTAAGGAGAAAAAGTTGACTCTAATAACGCAAAGCAGCCTTGCGGGCTGTTTTTTTTCTTTACAGCGGTCATCGCTCCAAAAATAGTAATGACTCAAAATCAATCGTTATGAATTGTTGACTCCAATTACTTTCAGTGTTGGGACTAACACGTTACAAAGTAACGCGTTACTGTAACGCCGTTAGTTTCGGCGGTAACTAGAAATCTAACGCGTTATTTTTTATATTCAGTAACTCAGTTACCGTTACTACATGATGCGTTACTGCGTTATTTTACGTTATTTTGTATGTAGTATCGGCTATAAACAGAAGATCTGAGTGTGTTTTATTGGAGCGCTGCGGACCGCGGTGGAAAAGAAGAGGCGTGCTTTGTGTGGGTGGGGCTCCCATAAAGTAGTTGAGGAGCGCAGGGGGGACGTTCCTCAAGGGCCTATGTACTTCGGGGCTAACAACCTTCACTTTACCCAGAAGTGGGTCTTTACAGCTAAGGGTGAATGACGAGGCTGGCGGTTTGTTGCAACTTTGTGACTTTATTGGACGCAGCCATCCACCAAGCTAGAGCACCTGCAAGCACTCACTGTCGCCGCTCCCTCACTTCTCTCGCCCACTCACTCACTGACGTCACTCACCTCACATGCTGTCATATCTTGAAGGGCCACACACACACATACGCTACTCTCATAACAACTAACGAGACATCATGGTGAAGCCAGAAGTCGAGTGTCTTAACATTCTCACTACTTTTCTTTTGTCGAGCACAAAGAAAATAACATTTTAGTTAAATGTAAGTTGTGTCTTGGATCAAAGATCCTATATACTTAAAGGCCTACTGAAATGATTTTTTTAATTTAAACGGGAATAGCAGATCCATTCTATGTGTCATACTTGATCATTTCGCGATATTGCCATATTTTTGCTGAAAGGATTTAGTAGAGAAAATCGACGATAAAGTTCGCAACTTATGCTCGCTGATAAAAAAAAGCCTTGCCTGTACCGGAAGTAGCGTGACGTCACAGGAGCTAGTATTCCTCACAATTCCCCATTGTTTACAATGGAGCGAGAGAGATTCGGACCGAGAAAGTGATGATTACCCCATTAATTTGAGCGAGGATGAAAGATTCGTAGATGAGGAACGTTACAGTGAACGACTTGAGAGGCAGTGATGGACGTATCTTTTTTCGCTCTGACCGTAACTTAGGTACAAGCTGGCTCATTGGATTCCACACTCTCCTTTTTTTATTGTGGATCACGGATTTGTATTTTAAACCACCTCGGATACTATATCCTCTTGAAAATGACAGTCGAGAACGCGAAATGGACATTCAGTGCCTTTTATCTCCACGACAATACATCGGCGAAATGCTTTAGCTACGAGCTAACGTGATAGCATCGTGCTTTAACTGCATATAGAAACAAAAAAATAAACCCCTGACTGGAAGGATGGATAGAAAATCAACAATACTATTAAACCGTGGACATGTAAATACACGGTTAATGCTTTCCAGGCTGGCGAAGGTTAACAATGCTGTGCTAACGACGCCATTGAAGCTAACTTAGCAACTTAGCAACGGGACCTCACAGAGCTATGCTAAAAACATTAGCTGTCCACCTACGCCAGCCAGCTCTCATCTACTCATCAACACCCGTGCTCACCTGCGTTCCAGCGATCGGCAGAAGGACGAAGGACTTCACCCGATGCGTTTGGTGGCCCGGAGACGTAGGAAGTCAAGGTGAGGTTGCCGGCTAGCGCGGCTAGCGCGGCTAGCGCGGCTAGCGCGGCTAGCGCGGCTAGCGCTCCAACAAAGTCCTCCTGGTTGTGTTGCTGTAGTCCGCTGCTAATACACCGATCCCACCTACAACTGTCTTCTTTGCAGCCTTCATTGTTCATTAAACAAATTGCAAAAGATGTCCAGAATACTGTGGAATTATGAAATGAAAACAGAGCTTTTTGTATAGGATTCTACGGGTACCATAACTTCCGTTACTCTGACTTCGTCACGCGCATACGTCATCATACCGCGACGTTTCAGCCGGATATTTCCCGGGAAGTTTTAAATGTCACTTTATAAGTTAACCCGGCCGTATTGGCATGTGTTGCAATGTTAAGATTTCATCATTGATATATAAACTATCAGACTGCGTGGTCGGTAGTAGTGGGTTTCAGTAGACCTTTAAAGTTAAAGTTAAAGTGCCATTATTTGCAGCTATTTAAAATAGTTTTGTCAATTTGTTCTGGCCTGATATAAATTGGCCCTTTGAAACATATCTTTGTCTTTGTGTGTTGTATGTAGACCACATTTCTTAGCAGAGTTCAGTGATGCAAATTCATGTCAAGTTGATCAACAGATTGTATTATTCTCCAGTGCAATAACAGTACTGAAATGAAAGCTAAAAGGGCATTAATGGGAGCTTTAAAAAAAAAGTAGAAGAAGTAACTAAATGGTTACTTTTCCCAGTAACGCATTACTTTTTGGTGTAAGTAACTGAGTTAGTAACTGAGTTACTTTTGAAATAAAGTAACTAGTAACTGTAACTAGTTACTGGTTTTCAGTAACTAACCCACACTGATTACTTTACATCAAAAATTCAACTTTGAAGTATTTTTTGGGGAGAATATTGCATATTTTTCCATAAAAAATGTCATCTTTGACAAAAAGGGCGTGAAACAAACAGGAAAAAAATACTAAAAACTTGTAATCGAAAAATAGATTTGAAGTTGATCTAAAGCAGGGGTCACCAACGCGGTGCCCGCGGGCACCAGGTAGCCCGTAAGGACCAGATGAGTAGCCCGCTGGCCTGTTCTAAAAAATAGCTCAAATAGCAGCACTTACCAGTGAGTAAATTTTAATTATTTACTAACAAGCTGGTCTCGCTTTGCTCGACATTTTTAATTCTAAGAGAGACAAAACTCAAATAGAATTTGAAAATCCAAGAAAATATTTTAAAGACTTGGTCTTCACTTGTTTAAATAAATTCATTAATTTTTTTTACTTTGCTTCTTATAACTTTCAGAAAGACAATTTTAGAGAAAAAATACAACCTTAAAAATTATTTTGGGATTTTTAAACACATATACCTTTTTACCTTTTAAATTCCTTCCTCTTCTTTCCTGACAATTTAAATCAATGTTCAAGTAAATTAATTGTTTTTATTGTAAAGAATAATAAATAAATTTTAATTTAATTCTTCATTTTAGCTTCTGTTTTTTCGACGAAGAATATTTGTGAAATATTTCTTCAAACTTATTATGATTAAAATTCAAAAAAAAAAATCTGGCAAATCTAGAAAATCTGTAGAATCAAATTTAAATCTTATTTCAAAGTCTTTTGAATTTCTTTAAAAAATTTTGTTCTGGAAAATCTAGAAGAAATAATGATTTGTTTTTGTTAGAAATATAGCTTGGTCCAATTTGTTATGTATTCTAACAAAGTGTAGATTGGATTTTAACCTATTTAAAACATGTCATCAAAATTGTAAAATTAATATTAATCAGGAAAAATTACTAATGATGTTCCATAAATTATTTTTTTAATTTTTTCAAAAAGATTTGAATTAGCTAGTTTTTGTCTTCTTTTTTTCGGTTTAATTTTGAATTTTAAAGAGTCGAAATTGAAGATAAACTATGTTTCAAAATTTAATTGTCATTTTTTTCGTGTTTTCTCCTCTTTTAAACCGTTCAATTAAGTGTAAATATCATTAATTATTAATAATAACATAGAGTTAAAGGTAAATTGAGCAAATTGGCTATTTCTGGCAATTTATTTAAGTGTGTATCAAACTGGTAGCCCTTCGCATGAATCAGTACCCAAGAAGTAGCTCTTGGTTTCAAAAAGGTTGGTGACCCCTGATCTAAAGACTTCATTAAGCATTGAAAGAAAAATCTAAAACATTTGTTTTTGATGTTGTATCTTGGTTTCTCACTCACTCATCTTGTGGTGCAGCTTCAGAAAGACCCACGTGAAGACCAGACTGTGATGGAGCATCTTGAACCCCAGCAGGTGTTCCTGTCTGCAGGGCGGGCACAATAGCAAACATCCCTAACACGTCAACTGGACTGGTATCGGAGCTCTGTGTGCAAACTTACTGGAGTTTTCAGGCTCGGCTTTTTAGGGAAGCTTGTGAAAGTCGTGGGAGGACGCCAGCCGGGCCTCGAGTATTACTTCGCCTCCACTCAGCCGGAGAGGAAATGATTTCCAGGCAAAAGGAATGAATGCTGTGAGAGTGGTTACATAATGTACACACATTGATTGGTCAGATGGCTAAACAATACATCTTACAATATAAGCACCTAATCAGGATACAGCTAGCTTTTTAGGCCCTCCTGTTTGTTTGAAGAAAACTACAGTCAAGTCACATTACACTGTTAGCACAGTTAGCTAAAGGCTAACACTGCTGCACCACAAAGTAGTTTAACCTTTATTGCTAGTAATGGTAGCCATTGTTAATACTGCCCTCGCAAGGCAAAATAATTTTGTTCAACTCCTGACTGGATCTTGCTTCAAAGATGCTAGCAGGCTGCCAACCAAAAAGATACCGCCCCCAACTGTTCTGGAGGATGTATAGGATAGGTCTTTATTGTCATTGCAACAAGTACAACGAAACTATATTTTCAGCACAAACCTGTTCAAGATTAGACAAACAAACAGTGTATAGGGTTACAGAACAGGAACGCTGATGGGTCGCCACGAGGCGCACCGTAAAAGGTGGGAAAAAGGTAAAACGCTGGGGAAGAAGATGAGTAAAAAAATACAATCTAGACTGGGCTCCTAAGGGGGCCTAGTCTGGAGTGGGGAAAAAACCTCCATGACATGCACACATAAACATGTTACATTTAAACCAACATCTCGCAACAGAGGGCGGGTTGGGGTCCTGGAGGTCGACTGCTGCTATAAAGCGCTGCCAGCCATTCATCACCCCGAAGGGGAATCAAGCGGTGGTGAAGGCGTGGGGTGGGGGAGGGTGTGTGTGTGTGTATATACCCCCTTGGCTGTGTTGATGTAGTGTTCAAGTTCATAGGCCTGGGGCCGTTCTGCATGCAAGCAAAAGTTCGACTTCATTTAATGCATATTCTTGTACCCGCCACAAAAAATAACTTATTTATCAGTGTTCTTTAAATTTCAGAACGCTGCTGCGTTTTTTTAATACAAAAAAAAACAAAACCCCGAAAACCCCTGAAAACAACAACAAACCTTATTGTTGTGACTTCAGACAGTTAGCTTAGCTAAGATGGAAGGCGTATAAGCCACTGAGCTAACATTGCTACAATTCAATAAGAATTGATGTCTTGAAAATAATATTTAATATTTAACTAAATTAAAATGGCGGCGCATGGCTATGGCTATGCTGCGGCTATGCTAACGCTCTTGGGAGTGTAGAGCGATTTGGCAAAAAACACCCGTCATTTCTGTCAATTTCATGGCTGGCTCAAAGCGTGAACACTCTGTGATCACATACGACCGACAGACAATTCTGGATGTGGATGGATCGGGTCGTTATAGACTGAAAGATGCATGTACGGTGGACCTCCTCGCTAGCATGGGAATACTTCGCGGGCTACATCGAGCGGCCTTTGTAGCAGCGGAGTCAACTGCTAGCGGTGACCGCCAATGGAGACGACATAAGCGGTGCGAGCGGAAGCAGAAGCGGGGATGCCGAGGGGGGCTAACAACAAAGAGAAAAGTCTCCGGGTAAGAAACCATTTAAACTAGAACTAGCTGGCGCCAGGCTGGATAATCCCTGCACACATAGCAATTCTCTTAGAATAAAACACAACTCACATAATGTTTTTTCTTTTGTGACCGTGTCAGAGGCAGACATACATTATACTGAGGTAGCTAACTATGATGCGTTCAGTTTATCGCAACATCAAGCAAACAATCTGAATATCCCCGTCGTATCAATTCCTAGATATGGTCGAAACTATTTAAAGTGCACTACGCATAATAAACGCAACATTGTTAATATTGCTACTTCGGATAATTTCAACAAACAATCATCAAAACAGCCCACTACCTATAATATGGGCTTTTTAAACATAAGATCATTATCTTCCAAAACGTTATTAGTTAATGAAGTCATTAGAGACAACAAACTTGACGTCGTTGGTCTCGCCGAGACCTGGCTCAAACCAGACGATTTTTTTGCGCTAAATGAGGCATCTCCTCCTAACTATACCAATACACATGTTGCCCGACCTCTTAAAAGGGGAGGGGGTGTCACACTAATATACAATGAAAACTATAATCTTACACCTAATCTAAATAATAAATATAACTCGTTTGAGGTGCTCACTTTGAGGTTTGTCACACCGCTGCCTCTCCACCTGGCTGTTATCTACCGCCCCCCCTGGGCCCTATTCGGACTTCATCAGTGAATTCTCAGAGTTTGTTGCTGATCTAGTGACGCACGCCGACAATATAATCATAATGGGGGACTTTAATATCCATATGAATACCCCATCGGACCCTCCATGCGTGGCGCTCCAGACTATAATTGATAGCTGTGGTCTTACACAAATAATAAATGAACCCACGCATCGCAACGGTAATACGATAGATCTAGTGCTTGTCAGGGGTGTCACCACCTCTAAAGTTGCGATACTCCCGTACACTAAAGTAATGTCCGATCATTACCTTATAAAATTCGAAGTTCTGACTCATTGTCAACAAACTAATAATAATAATAATAACTACTATAGCAGCCGCAACATTAATGCTGCCACAACGACGACTCTTACTGACCTACTGCCTTCGGTAATGGCACCATTCCCAAATTATGTGGGCTCTATTGATAACCTCACTAACAACTTTAATGACGCCCTGCGCGACACCATTGATAGTGTAGCACCGCTAAAGCTAAAAAGGGCCCCTAAAAGGCGTACCCCATGGTTTACAGAAGAAACTAAAGCCCAGAAATTATCATGTAGAAAGCTGGAACGCAAATGGCGTGCGACTAAACTTCAGGTTTTCCATCAAGCATGGTGTGATAGTTTAATAACTTATAAACGCATGCTTACCTCAGCTAAAGCTAAATATTACTCAAATCTCATCCACCTCAACAAAAATGATCCTAAATTTCTGTTTAGTACAGTAGCATCGCTAACCCAACAAGGGACTCCTCCAAGTAGCTCGACCCACTCAGCAGATGACTTTATGAATTTCTTTAATAAGAAAATTGAAGTCATTAGAAAAGAGATTAAAGACAGTGCATCTCAGCTACAACTGGGTTCTATTAACACAAATACGACTGTATATACGACGGATACCGCCCTCCAAAATAGTTTCTCTCTCTTTGATGAAATAACATTGGAGGAATTGTCAAAATGTGTAAATGGGACAAAACAAACAACACGTTTACTTGACCCAATTCCTGGGAAACTTATCAAGGAGCTTTTTGTATTATTAGGTCCATCAGTGTTAAATATTATAAACTTATGCGTCATCTATGTTGCTGCTTCTTGATCTTAGCGCCGCTTTCGATACTGTTGATCATAATATTTTATTAGAGCGTATCAAAACGCGTATTGGGATGACAGACTTAGCCTTGTCTTGGTTTAACTCTTATCTTACTGACAGGATGCAGTGTGTCTCCCATAACAATGTGACCTTGGACTATGTTAAGGTAACGTGCGGAGTTCCCCAGGGTTCGGTTCTTGGCCCTGCACTCTTTAGTATTTACATGCTGCCGCTAGGTGACATGATCCGCAAATACGGTGTTAGCTTTCACTGTTATGCTCATGACACCCAACTCTACATGCCCCTAAAGCTGACCAACACGCCGGATTGTAGTCAGCTGGAGGCGTGTCTTAATGAAATTAAACAATGGATGTCCGCTAACTTTTTGCAACTCAACGCTAAGAAAACGGAAATGCTGATTATCGGTCCTGCTCAACACCGACATCTATTTAATAATACCACCTTAACATTTGACAACCAAACAATTAAACAAGGCGACTCTGTAAAGAATCTGGGTATTATCTTCGACCCAACTCTCTCGTTTGAGTCACACATTAAGAGTGTTACTAAAACGGCCTTCTTTCATTGCCGTAATATCGCTAAAATTCGTTCCATTTTGTCCACAAGCGAGGCTGAGATCATTATCCATGCGTTCGTTACATCTCGTCTCGATTACTGTAACGTTTTGTTTTCGGGCCTCCCTATGTCTAGCATTAAAAGATTACAGATGGTACAAAATGCGGCTGCTAGACTTTTGACAAAAACAAGAAAGTTTGATCATATTACGCCTATACTGGCTCACCTGCACTGGCTTCCTGTGCACCTAAGATGCGACTTTAAGGTTTTACTACTTACGTATAAAATACTACACGGTCAAGCTCCTGCCTATCTTGACGATTGTATTGTACCAAATGTCCCGGCAAGAAATCTGCGTTCAAAGAACTCCGGCTTAATAGTGATTCCCAGAGCCCAAAAAAAGTCTGCGGGCTATAGAGCGTTTTCTATTCGGGCTGCAATACTGTGGAATGCCCTCCCGGTAAAAGTTAGAGATGCTACCTCAGTAGAAGCATTTAAGTCTCATCTTAAAACTAATTTGTATACTCTAGCCTTTAAATAGACTCCCTTTTTAGACCAGTTGATCTGCCGTTTCTTTTCTTTTCTTTTCTACTCTGCTCCGGGGTGGAGCGCTAGCCTGTTCATCGGATGGGGACATCTCTACACTGCTGACCCGTCTCCGCTCGGGATGGTTCCTGCTGGCCCCACCATGCATGGACTGGACTTTCGCTGATGTGTTGGACTTTCACAATATTATGTCAGACCCACTCGACATCCATTGCTTTCGGTCTCCCCTAGAGGGGGGGGGGGGGGGGGGGGGGGGGGGTTACCCACATATGCGGTCCTCTCCAAGGTTTCTCATAGTCATTCACATTGACGTCCCACTGGGGTGAGTTTTCCTTGCCCGTATGTGGGCTCTGTACCGAGGATGTCGTTGTGGCTTGTACAGCCCTTTGAGACACTTGTGATTTAGGGCTATATAAATAAACATTGATTGATTGATTGATTGAACTAGCCACATACAGGTGGTAAACAGGGCGAGACAACCGCTGATAAAAGTAGTTAGTGCTAGCTATTGACAACACTGTCCACAAATAGCTTCAAATTGTGTTCAACTTGTGTCTCGGTTCAAAGCTGCTAGCAGTGTACTAATAGTTCGCTCCAGTTACCTCGGAAATTGGAGTTCGGAGCTGGGAATGACGTCACAGCCTTCAAGTTGCAAGACGGCCACATCCACAAAAGCTATTCTTGCGCTTGCCCTATCTGAATACAAACAACTTACGGGAAAATATGCGGCCCTTCTGAAACCTTCAAATGCAGCGGTTGAAGAAGAAACACAGACACTATTGCTAGCAAAAAGAAGTCACAGTATATATTTACGTCCAACAATACATTGTATTTAGTGTGACATAAAGTTCAAAGTACTACTAACGGATATAACGGAAGCTTTTATTATTGTCTACATCTAGAGCAGCCATCTTTGAAGCCAACTTGGGGGTGGTGAGAATTCTCTGACTTTCCAAGTAAAAAATTCGACCTCAGAAATGACGACTTTCTGGTACAAAAGGAAGGCGCCATAAACAAAGACTGCTCCTACTGCTTTGGAGAATGTATCAGTCGAAATTCACCTTTAAAATGGGATAAATTCCCTTTTTTGGATTGGCACCTCATTGTATCTCGGACCTCATCCAAATTTACACTCCTGCGTGCGCTCTGAGCTCCGAGAGTCAGCTCGAGCTTGTGGTGCCCAAGACGAGACTTACAACCAGGGGAGACGGGGCCTTCTCTGTGGTTGACCCTAAGCTCTGGAACACTCTGCCCCTCCATGTTCGAACTGCTCCCACAATGGATTGTTTTAAGTCTCGTTTTAAGACCCACTTTTATTCTCTGGCTTTTAACACTGCGTGAGTTGTGTGGTCCTCTGTGTTTTTAAGTTTGTATTTCTATGTATTGTTTTAACTGCTTTTACCCTTTAAAATCGTTTTTAATCATATTTATTTTTATATTGGTTTTATATTTATTTATTTTGTTTTTATTCAGTCATTGGTGGAGCTAAGGATAGTATTTGTAGTAGTATTTATTTGTATTTGCATTTTCTATCGCTTGTCCCTTTCGGGGACGTGGGGGGTGCTGGAGCCTATCTCAGCTGCATTCGGGCGGAAGGCGGGCTACACCCTGGACAAGTCGCCACCTCATCACAGGGCCGTATTTGAATATTGTTTTTAATAGTTTTGTGCAGAACTTTGGAAACATTTTTGTTGTTTAAATGTGCTATATAAATAAAGTGGATTGGATTTTTTTGTATCTCAACAAAATATATTTTTCATCAGTGTTCTTTCATTTTCAGAAGGCTGTTATGTTTTTTTTTAACTAAAAAAATATTTTAAAAAGCTACAAACCTTGTTGTTGTGACTACATACAGTTAGCACAACTAAAGTGCAAGCCACAAAGCTAACATTCCTGCAACCAACAGGAACGTATTCATAAAAATAATATCTAATACTCATCTTGTCACCTCCAGGTGGTAAATAGGGCGAGACAATTGCTAAACCACTAATAAATATTGTTAATATTTCCCCCAAAAGCCAAACATTGTATTTTGTTTTAAAGATGCTAGCAGTGTGCTAGCCAGAGAGCTACTGCCCCCTAATGGTCTAGCAGATGTACCAGTCAATGTTTCTCTGCAAAATGTGATCAAGCCCCTATTACTTTCGCTCGAAAAAATATCGTATTCATCAGTGTTCTTTCAATTTCAGATGGCTGCTTTGTTTTTAAAAACAACAAGGAAACGTGTTGTTGCTTCAGACAGTTAGCATAGCTATAGCTAAAGTGGAAGCCACAGAGCTAACATTGCTACAACCAACAGGAACTTAATGTTTAAAATAATATTTACTACTTAACTAGCCATCTCCAAGTGGTAAATAGGGCGAGACAATTGTTAAACCACTGATAAATATCATTATTTCCCACAAAAGACCACAAAGTGTGTCTTGTTTTGCTGCTCACAGTCTTGTAACTACTGAAGTAGTGCCCCTATTGGTCTGGAGGATGTATCGTTCAATGTTTGCATTTTAAATGGACTGTCACTAAATCCCCTTTTTCTGTATCTCACCAAAATATATATATATTTTTTTATCAGTGTTCTTTTAATTTCAAAAGGCTGTTGTGGGTTTTTTTTTACACTAAAAAAGCTGCAAACCTTGTTGTTGTGACTACATACAGTTAGCATAGCTAAAGTGGAAGCCACAAAGCTAACATTGCTACAACCAACAGGAACGTATTCATAAAAATAATATTCAATACTCATTTTGTCACCTCCAGGTGGTAAATAGGGCGAGACAATTGCTAAACCACTAATAAATATTGTTAATATTTCCCCCAAAAGCCAAACATTGTATTTTGTTTTAAAGATGCTAGCAGTGTGCTAGCCAGAGAGCTACTGCCCCCTATTGGTCTAGCAGATGTACCAGTCAATGTTTCTCGGCAAAATGTGATCAAGCCCCTATTCCCGTCGCTCGAAAAAACATCATATTCATTAGTGTTCTTTCAATTTCAGATGGCTGCTTTGTTTTGAAAAACAACGAGGAAACGTGTTGTTGCTTCAGACAGTTAGCATAGCTATAGCTAAAGTGGAAGCCACAGAGCTAACATTGCTACAACCTACAGGAACTTAATGTTTAAAATAATATTTAATACTTAACTAGCCAACTCCGAGTGGTAAATAGGGCGAGACAATTGTTAAACCACTGATAGGAAGTCGGATTCTCAGCTGCGTCAGAGGAGATTGTCAGCTGCGTCAGGAGATTGTCAGATGCGTCAGTAATGCTGTAGTCTCGCGAGAGAGAGCGTACGTGACGCGGGAAAAAAAATAGAGTCAAGTGGCACACTCAGCTGCCAAACAATTCTGATTCATTCAGAAAATAAAGCAAATAAAACTTAAATATCAAAATCTGGAGGCACTTGAAGGCTACATCGAAGAGTGCTACGACCGTCTCGTCATGGGGAAGCCATCTAAGACGCCAACGTCTAAAAGAAGCCGTTCGTAGGACTCACCTGGCCATGTGTCACCACCCGGTACAAACTTCACCGACATCCTGGATTCCATCGACAAGAGGCTGACTTGTTTGGATGGCCGCCTTGCACTGGTCGAGGTGCTCCACAAGGAATTCCAAGCCATCCGTGAAAGTTTGGAATTCGGACAACAGCAGGTAATTTCTCTCGCCAAGGAGAACACCGCTCTTCGTGAGACTGTAAAATCCCTCACCGACGGAGTGACGCAACTCACCCGGGACAACAGGAGCATGAAGGAGACGATGCTGGACCTCCAGGCGAGAAGCATGAGGGACAATCTGGTCTTCGCGGGGATACCGGAAAAGACCGAGGAAGATCCAGAGGAAACCATCAAGACCTTCATGGAACACCAGCTCAAGCTTCCAGCAGACACCATCAGGAACATCACCTTCCATCGCATCCACCGGCTTGGAGCCAAAAAGCCGGAGAACAGGAGGCCGAGACCCATCATAGCCAAATTCGAACACTTCAAGCAGAAGGAGCGAGTGAGGAACCAGGGCCGAGAGCTGAAAGGAACCAACTTCAGCATCAATGACCAGTTTCCAAAGGAAATTCTCGACCGGCGACGCCATCTGTTTCCGCTTCGCAAGAAGTTTATCACCGAAGGATGCCGTGCAGTCATCGCGGTGGATAAACTTTTCATCAACGGCCAACTTTACCGTGATCCGGAAGCCACGCCGTGGCTGTATTATTAGCGTCTGAAACACGGTAAATGTTGTATTTTGTTTTTGTTATTTCATTATGCTTCAATCCCTCTCTTTTTTTCCCCCCCTCTTGCTCACAATACAACTGTGCGTCATCATAGCGCACACGTAAACACCATACGCTCTCTCTCTCTCTTTCGGTAAACCAACATGTTTACTGTTTTCCGTTTTTGTTTTCCTTTTTATGTCACTTATTTCACTACCTGTTTAATCCACCACTCTCTTCTTTTCTTTTTCTTTTATGTTTTTTGTTTTGCTTTTCTCTTTCTATTTCTCCACCTGTTGTGTGTGTCCCCTTGTCGTCATCAGCATTTACACTCACAGCTAATACATGCACAACTATACACACTATACACACCTACATATATGCATGATAGGCTTACATTTAGATACAGACATGCATTATTTACACATAAAGTACACACATACATCCACACACTTAGTTACAGTCTAGTTTAGTATGTCCACTGTGCAGTTTGTCACTTGGAATGTGCGTGGAGTCGGGTCAAAGGAAAAAAATAAAACAATTCTTAATCATTTGAAGAGTATGCAAGCAGACATTGCTTTACTGCAAGAGACTCACCTCTCCAAGTCCGATACCTCAAAACTGCATTCATCGCAATACCCACACACATACTTTGCTAGTTACAACTCCAAACAGAGAGGCGTAGCCATTCTCATTAGTAGAAAGGTCAACTTTACATTCCATAACTCCATTACTGATATAGAGGGAAGATACATCATTCTTAATATTTCTGTTGACGGGAGAAACTTATGTATCGCCAACATTTATGGTCCAAATGTTGATGACCCCTCCTTTTTTCATACTTTCTTCTCTTCACTTTCTCCTCACTCAAACCACTGCTTGATTCTAGGAGGGGACCTCAACTTAGTATTTAATCCAAATATAGATCGGTCCAGAGTGACTGGGAGTCACTGTGAGTCTCAATCAGTGGTAATACTTAAGCAATATATGAAGGATTATGGTCTTTGCGTTGCCTGGCGTTCTTATCACCACACTCTTAGGGAATACACTTATTTTTCCCCAGTTCACCACTCATTCTCTCGCATTGATTACTTTTTAACTAGTAGCTCAATTTTATCTGATATCTCAAACATTCACATTCATCCTATCATCATCAGTGACCATGCACCTGTCTCACTTTCCCTCACTAACAAAACTATCACTGCACCTATAAAACAATGGAGACTTAATACATCATTACTAAAGGACCCAGACTTCCTCAACTATTTTGAGAAAGAATGGACAGATTTTTTAGATTTTAATGATCAACCAGAAATCACGGCGTGCATTCTCTGGGAGGCCGCAAAAGTAGTTATGCGAGGAAAAATAATTTCTTATTCATCATACAAGAAAAAAAAGGAACGTTTACTAGAGCAGGAACTTGAAAATGAAATAAAAATATTAGAAATAGCTTATGCGAACTCACAAAATGAACATACTCTGAACGAACTGAGAAAACTCAAATTAGATTTAAGAGAAATAATTGATAAGAAAAGTCAATTCCTGCTCCAGAGGTTACGCTTAGAAAAATTTGAACATGACAATAAACCAAGCAAATATTTGGCTAACCAACTAAAATTAAACAAAGAAAAAAACTCCATACCATCCATTAAGGATTCAGCTGGGAACATTACTCACGTTCCTGAGGAAATTAACTCCATATTTAGAGACTTTTACAGAAACTTGTATACACCCCAGATCGACCCATCTCTTTCAGACATTGAGACATTTCTCAATGGTATAGACTTACCTAAATTAAATACAAGGCAGGTATCAAATTTAGATCTTGCTATTTCTGTAGATGAACTTCACGATGCTCTTCAACAGATGCCAAACAATAAAGCACCAGGGCCTGATGGGTTCCCTGTGGAGTTCTACAAAACATTCTGGTCACTGCTAGCTCCGATATTTACGAAAACGGCTTTATAGATTAAAGAAAACTCATTCCTTCCTCCAAATATGAACTCTGCCACAATCAGTCTCTTGCTAAAACCTGATAAAGACCCAACACTTCCATCCAGTTACCGGCCAATCTCCCTGATTAATGCTGATCTTAAAATTATCTGCAAAGTATTAGCTCAAAGATTAGAAAAAGTCACTCCATATATAGTACATCCTGATCAAACAGGTTTCATCAAAGAGAGACAATCGTCCAACAATGTTCGCCGTCTACTCAATGTGATAGACTATTCTGTTATTCATAATTTAAAAACAGCTGTTGTTTCATTAGATGCTGAAAAAGCATTTGATAGAGTGAATTGGAATTTTCTTTTAGCTACTCTACAGAAATTTGGATTTGGAGACTCATTTATAGAATGGATCAAGGTCCTATATAGTTTCCCTACAGCCTCGGTTAGAACGAATTGCCAAATCTCCCCAAGGTTTAATCTTATGAGGGGCACAAGGCAAGGGTGTCCACTTTCTCCGTCACTGTTTGCTATATTTATTGAACCTCTTGCAACCGCAATTCGACTACATGCAAATATTAAAGGCATCCATACCGCAACCGTTCATCATAAAATAAGCCTTTATGCTGATGATGTATTACTTTTCTTACACAATCCACATTCTTCTCTTCAAGATACAATCTCACTTATCAATAAATTCAGTTCTATTTCAGATTACTCAATCAACTGGTCCAAATCTACTGTGTTACCAATTAATTTTGACTTTCAGAGCACCTCATCGATTCCACTGCATAAAGGGAACATTAAATACCTGGGAATCAATATTTCCTCCACATTGTCAGATCTGAATCGCTTGAATTACTCCCCAATCTTAAAATTGATTGAGGATGATCTGGCGCGTTGGAAAGCACTGCCAATCTCACTTATGGGAAGGGTTTCTACCGTGAAAATGATGGTCTTGCCTAGGGTTAATTATCTCTTTTCAATGATTCCAACCAAACCTTCTCAAATCTGGTTTAAATCACTAGACTCACACATCAATCAGTTTCTTTGGAAGAGTAAACCAGCACGAATCAGCCTTAAAACTTTACAAAAAACTCAAAGAATACGGGGGTCTAGAACTCCCAAACTTTTCCTATTACTTCCTTGCAAATAAACTACAATATATATTAAAATGGACCAATCCCACTTTATTAGATAGTTTATGGTTAGAGATTGAACAATCACTTAGCCAGGAGATCCCAATTTCTAACTTGCCCTTTATTAGCCAAATTCTCCGAAAACACAACTGCTTCAAAAGTATTAATATACGCACTACCTTAACAGCTTGGTGGGAGTTTTTGAAAATAACTGGATCCCCGCTCACTCCCTGTCAATTTACGCCTATTTGGAATAATCCTGATTTTCTTTTAAACAAGAAGCCATTGAACTTTCCAACATGGTATGATAAAGGAGTCAGATGTCTTGGGGATATCATCAATGCAAACAGTTTTATCTCTTTTAAAAGTTTAATAACACAATATGCAATCAATCCTAATAAATTCCTAGAATATATACAAATCAAATCTGTAATTAGCGCAAGATTCAACAAAACAACATGGGAAAGTAATCCTACGACCATTAAATTCTTCAAAACATCTTCCCCCAAAGCTTTATCCAAATTATATGCTCTCTTATCAAAAATAGATAACACAATAAGTATCCCAACTTCCAAATGGCACTCAGACGTATCCACAAGCCTTGACCCAGAATTCTGGAAACAAATATGCCTCAATACTTCTCGTTTGATTAAGAATCCGAATTTACGACTGATTCAGCTCAAAATACTTTACAGAATACATTACACCGGTCTAAGAATGTATAAAATGGGTTTAGCTGACTCTAACATTTGTGTACACTGCTCAGATAATAAGGTAGATAACTACTTACACTCAATGTGGTCCTGTGCTCCCGTGAGTAACTTTTGGCTTGGAGTGTGCGAGAACCTATCATTAGCGTTAGAGATTCCTATTCCCATCTCCCCCGCACTCTGCCTGTTGGGTGATCTCTCTGCAACTGACTTTGATATAAACAAAACATACCTCCTTATAAATGCAATAGGCATCGCCAAGAAAACTATTCTCATGAATTGGAAATCAAAAAATAATTTATGTATAAACCTTTACAAAAACATTTTATTAGATTATGTAGTTATGGAAAGAATGTCTGCTGAATCAAAACAACAACTGACAGAATTCAGATCTTTTTGGGCACCGCAAATTGATTTCCTGACCTGATTCCTATGGGGGCCGGGGCTAGGGCTCTGTCCCTGGGGTCTTGCTCCGTGGGTGGGGGGTCGTGGGTGCCGGGGGGGCCGTGTGCCGCGGGGTCGGGTGGGCCTGGGGTGTGTTCCCTGGTGCCGGCCTGGCGGGCCGATCCTTGAGTGGTCTGGGGGATGGGGGTGCCTGGGCGGGGATTGGGGTGTGGGTGGGGCTGTTGGGGGCGGCCGCCTTGGGTTGGGCGGGGGGCTGCCCCTCTCGTGGGTGGTTGGGCGGGGGGTTGCGCCCGTGGGGCCGGGGCCTTGCCGCTGTCGGGCGGGGGTCGGCTCGTGCCCCTCTGGCTTCGGGTGTCCGTGGGCTTCCTCCTACCCCTGGGGCGCCCTACGCTGCGGCTGTGCGGGCCCGCCTGGTGCCAGGTTGGGGGGGCTGCTTGCCTCCCTTGTTGGGGCCCCGGCGGTGCTGCCCGACTGCCGTGCGGGCATCTCCCTCCTGTGTTTTACTCCGCCCTTATTTATTTATCAATTTTATTTATATATATACTTATATATATTTTTTAATTATCTATTTAATACATTTTATTTATTCTGTTAAATTATATACGTGTATATATGGGTGCGTGTGTGTGTGTGTGTGTGTGTGTGTATGTGTGTGTTTGTGTACGTTTGTATGTATGTATGGTCGAATCTGTGTGTATGTACGTAGGTACATGTGTGTGTGTGTCGATGCCCCGGTGTGCATTGCTGATCGCGGCACCAGGCCTGCAGAGATGCCATGGCATGCCGGCTGTGGGCCCGCGGCTGGGCCCTTATGGCTTTTTGCCGGATGGGGTGCCTGGTGGGTGGTGGGCGGGGGGGCCTGGACGTGCGGGAAGGGCTGCGGGGTTTGGTGGCGCTGGACACTGTTGGCAACCAGGCCTCATGTTTATTTTTATTTTATTTTATTTAAAGGGTTTATTTTATTTTATTTATTATTATTATTATTATTTTTATTTTTTATTTTTGTTGTTGTTTTGTTTTGGAGTATGTATGTGTGTGTATATGTGTGCATATGTATATGTATGTAGGTGTATATATGTGTGTGTGTGTGTGTATGTGTATATGTATATGTATATGCATGCATGTGTGTATGTGTATGTATGTGTATACACATATATGTATGTATATGTGTATGTGTGTATGTATGTATGTATGTATGTGTAGGTGTGTGTATGGGTGTGGATGTCCGGTGGATCGATTGGCCTGTATGTGGATGAGTTGGGGTAGGTGGGTTGGTGGCCTCTGTGGTAGCTGGGGGTGTGCGTTGTTGTGGTTTACGGGGTAGGTCGCTTTTTTTTGTTTCGGTTTCGGCGGCCGTGGGTGTTTGTGCTCCGGACGGGCGGTGGTAGTGATGGTTGCTGTGGTACTGCCGGCGGTTGGCGTCGCTGTGTTGGGTTGGAGTGGTTGGGGGACTGTGGCTGGTATCTGTGCGCTTGTGGGGTTGTGGGGGCTGGCTGGCGTTGGCTTGCCGGCTGGTTTGGGGGCTGGCGTGCGGACGGGGTGCATTGACTTCTTCCCCCGTTGGGGGGCGCCATCCCCTGGCCGGAACTCGTATGGGTACGTTGCTGTGTGGATGGCCGGGATGCGGTGTTTGCATTGGGCATGGGGCTGTGCAGTTTTTCTGCGTTTGGTTGCTGGTATGGGCTCTGCGGGGTTGGGTTGGGGCGGGTGGGGGCTGGCTTTGTTTGGCGGGGGTGGGCTCGTGTGGCGTCACGCTAAAGTGGTCTGGTGTAGGTCACGGGCCGTTGGGGGGGGGGGGGGGGGGGGCGACTTCCTGGCCGTAGTTCCTGGTTGTTGGCCGCATGGACTGGGGGAGATGTCCGGGCCCTCTACTCCTCCTACTTATAGCACACACAGTCACACAAATATAGGACTTTGGGGGATTGTCCTGCGGGGAGGCATGGCGGGGGGTTGAGGATGCCTCCTATGGGGCTCCAGTCCTCCTGTCTTGTCCCCTGCTCGTCCATCCCTCAATCTTAGCTGCATATTAGACACTTAGGATTTGGAGGGCTCGGCTTGGTTGGGACCCACCAAGATCTTGATGTCCCCCAATTTTAATTGCATTATTAGTTCCCACAAGCATACATATCTCACTCACACTACAGTACACGCATCAATAGGGACTGGAGGTCGGCTGTAATGGCTGACCTCCTAATTTTAACTACACAGTAGACACTCTGGGGGCCTTGTACACATGCATGTGGGGGGGGGTTGGGGTTCGGCGCACCCCTCATTGCATCATCGGCCGGCACGGATTCCAGGGACTGCGTTCTGGTGGCCTGCCAGGCTTTTATGAATTTATTATTATTATTATTTTTTTTTTTTTTACATATGTATATATAAATGTATATAAATATATATATATATATATATATATATATATATATATATATATATATATAGATATATATATAATTATTATTATTTATTTATTTATTTATATATATGTATATATATATATATATATATATATATATATATATATATATATATATATATATATATATATATATATATATATATATATATATATATATATATATATATATATTTGTTTGGGCTTGCTGGCGGGCCGGCGTTGGCTGGTCTCTGTGATCCTGTTGGCGTGTGGTTGCCGGTCGCGGTTTTTTTTTGATCGATTTGATTGGGTGGTGCTGGCTGTCTGGGGGTGTTGTGGCTGCTGTTTCTGCTGCCGTTTGTTTGTGGTGTGGGCGCCCGTGGCTGCTGGGTCTGATGCAGTGGGGTGGCTGATGTTGTGACTGGTGGCAGCGCGTGCGCGTGGTGGTTGTCGGGGCTGACAAACTGTGTATATGTATGTGTATGTGTGTGTGTGTAAGTATGTATGTATGTATGTATGTATGTATATGTGTATGTGTATGCATGTGTATGTGTGTGTATGTGTACATGTGTATGATTATGTGTATGTGTGTGTATGTGTACATGTGTATGATTATGTGTACGGTATGTATATATATATGCATGTATATTTCGGGGGGTGTGTTCTGGGCCTGCCTGTCGGGTGGGGGTCGGCGCCTCAGGCTACCGCGTGTCTGGAGCTCCTGGGTCCCGCTGTCCATCCCTTCCGGGTGCCCGTCTTGGTTGGGGCCTGCTGGGTCTGGTCCCTGCGTCTACTGTGGTAGCTTGGTGCTGCAGGGTATTCCGAGGTGCTGCGAGTCGGCCAGTTGTTGGGGTAGCGACCTTGTGTGTCAGCATGTCTGTGATCTTCTTTTAGTTCTTTTTCTTATTTTTTATAAATAGATTTAATTATTTATTTATTCTTATTTTTTAATATATTTTATTATTATTATTATTATGTATTTATTTATTTTATTTATTTATTTCCCCTACCTCAGGGGGGGAACTCGGCGGGGCGGTTGCTGGTTGTTCCATCTCCATCATTGGGGTCCCTGCGGGTGGGGTGGGTGGTTCCCGTGGCCCCGTGCTGGGTGGTCCTGTGGCGGCCGGCTTGGGTGGGGTGGCCGTGGGCAGGCCTCGCCGCGCTCTCCGGGGGTGGGGGGGGGGGGGGGGGGGAAATCGTGGGGGCCCGGTTGCCGGTGGGGCGGGGGCGGTCTTCCCGTCTGGTTGCGGGGGGTCTCCGGGCCCCTCGGGCGGGGCGTCCCGCCTTTCTGTCCGTGTGGGGTGTGGTCTCTCGCTGGCTTGGGGTCTGGCTGCCCCCTGCTTTTCTCGTGCCTTGTCCTCTGCCGGGTGCGTCTGTCTGCGGCCTGCTGCTGGCCCTTGTGGGCGGCGCGGTGGGCCAGGCTCTGGGGTTCCTGTCGCTGTCCGGCTTGGCTGCGTGGGGGCGGTGGCCCCTGGTTCCCTGGGCACCGCACCTACTGTTTGTGGGATGGGCTCTCTGGGAGGCTGGGGCCGTACTCTGGCTCCCGCACACACTGGGAGTCAAATGTATTGTACATGCAAATTCACATATACTCACACACATACATAGGTACCTACGCTCCCACATACATATACAAATAAATACAGTACATATTTACACACTCAAAGTTCGTACATCCACACGCACATTCATTATACAAACATACTGTATACACATACTGTACATACACATTCACTGTAAAAACATACGTATACACATACTGTACATATACACTCACTGTACAAACACACACATACACATACTACACATATACATTCACTGTACAAACACACAAATACATATACTGTACATATACATTCACTGTACAAACACACATATACACATACTGTACATATATTCACTGTACAAACACACATACTGTATACACATACTGTACATATACATTCGCTATACAAACATACACATACACATTCTATACATATACATTCACTGTACAAACACACATATACACATACTGTACATATACATTCACTGTACAAGCACAAATATACACATACTGTACATATACAAGTACATATGCACACATACACTCATGCACATAATTACGTTTCATCAAACATATATTAACGTTGTTGCCCTAGGGCAGGGGTCGGCAACCCAAAATGTTGAAAGAGCCATATTGGAGCAAAAATACAAAAACAAATCTGTCTGGAGCCGCAAAAAATTAAAAGCCATATTACATGTGTCATGAGATATACATTTAATTAAGAGGACTTAAAGGAAACTAAATGAGCTCAAATATAGCTACAGATGAGGCATAATGATGCAATATGTACATATCGCTAGCCTAAATAGCATGTTAGCATCGATTAGCTTGCAGTCATGCAGTGACCAAATATGTCTGATTAGCACTCCACACAAGTCAATAACATCAACAAAACTCACCTTTGTGTATTCACGCACAACGTTAAAAGTTTGGTGGACAAAATGAGACAGAAAAAGAAGTGGCATAAAACAGGTCCGAGAAAGTCGGAGAACGTTATACATGGAAACAAACTAAGGTGAGTTCAAGGACCGCCAATATTAGTAGGACAAAACGGCGCTCGCCAAATACTCGAATCATTGAAGCATGTTTAATACAAACAGTGTGATTTATAACAACTAGGGAGGTTTGTGTCATGTTTGTCCTCCTACAGAAACCATACTAAAACAAAAAAATAGATTTTTTTTCCCCTCATCTTTTTCCATTCTTCATACATTTTTGAAAAATCTCCAGAGAGCCGCTAGGGCGGCGCTAAAGAGCCGCATGCGGCTCTAGAGCCGCGGGTTGCCGACCCCCGCCCTAGGGTAAACTGGGTATAACACATGGCACACTGACAAAGCTTAACCTATTGTTACTATAACAATCTACAAGGTTAATGTAGGTTGCTTCTCTTTCTTCCCCTCCATTTTTCTGCATTCTTTCGTATCTCAAGTTATCATTACGTATATGTATTGTTGCATTTGAACAATTGTATTGTAGATAATAAAGGTAAAGTATTGGTATTGTTTATTATCAATAGCACTATTTCTATTGGTATTCATATTGCTCCATTTTTAGTGTAATAATGCTCATTGTCATTTCTGTATTATTTTTTATTTTCGCTAACTGCTTATTTGCTATTACTTTTACCATCATATTTGTACATGTCGTATTTGCTGATGTTGCTCTGTTGTTGTTGTTGTGTTTGCTGTTGTTGTTTTTGTCTCTCTGTCTAATCCCACTCTTGTCCCCACAATTCCCCCCTCTGTCTTCCTTTTTCTCTCTTTCTATCCCCTCCTGCTCCGGCCCGGCTGCACCAAATGATAATATAAATACATTTAATAAAGTCAAAATACAAATAAGGCAACAAGAGAAGTATCCTACACTTCTCTTTTGTAAAGTAAATCTGAACAGCCGATATGGGCATCTACATCTGCTATATGATTTGCCCGAGAAGCTGGGCAGGACATTATTAAAAATGTCTTGTAACTACTGAAGTAGTGCCCCTATTGGTCTGGAGGATGTATTGTTCAATGTTTGCATTTTAAATGGACTGTCACTAAATCCCTTTTTTCTGTATCTCACCAAAATATTCTTTTTTTATCAGCGTTCTTTTAATTTCAGAAGGCTGTTGTGGGTTTTTTTTTACACTAAAAAAGCTGCAAACCTTGTTGTTGTGACTACATACAGTTAGCATAGCTAAAGTGGAAGCCACAAAGCTAACATTGCTACAACCAACAGGAACGTATTCATAAAAATAATATTCAATACTCATCTTGTCACCTCCAGGTGGTAAATAGGGCGAGACAATTGCTAAACCACTAATAAATATTGTTAATATTTCCCCCAAAAGCCAAACATTGTATTTTGTTTTAAAGATGCTAGCAGTGTGCTAGCCAGAGAGCTACTGCCCCCTATTGGTCTAGCAGATGTACCAGTCAATGTCCATCCATCCATCCATCCATCTTCTTCCGCTTATCCGAGGTCGGGTCGCGGGGGCAGCAGCTTAAGCAGGGAAGCCCAGACTTCCCTCTCCCCAGCCACTTCGTCCAGCTCCTCCCGGGGGATCCCGAGGCGTTCCCAGGCCAGCCGGGAGACATAGTCTTCCCAACGTGTCCTGGGTCTTCCCCGTGGCCTCCTACCGGTCGGACGTGCCCTAAACACCTCCCTAGGGAGGCGTTCGGGTGGCATCCTGACCAGATGCACGAACCACCTCAACTGGCTCCTCTCGATGTGGAGAAGCAGCGGCTTTACTTTGAGCTCCCCCCGGATGGCAGAGCTTCTCACCCTATCTCTGAGGGAGAGCCCCGCCACCCGGCAGAGGAAACTCATTTCGGCCGCTTGTACCCGTGATCTTGTCCTTTCGGTCATAACCCAAAGCTCATGACCATAGGTGAGGATGGGAACGTAGATCGACCGGTAAATTGAGAGCTTTGCCTTTCGGCTCAGCTCCTTCTTCACCACAACGGATCGATACAGCGTCCGCATTACTGAAGACGCCGCACCGATCCGCCTGTCGATCTCACGATCCACTCTTCCCTCACTCGTGAACAAGACTCCGAGGTACTTGAACTCCTCCACTTGGGGCAGGGTCTCCTCCGCAACCCGGAGATGGCACTCCACCCTTTTCCGGGCGAGAACCATGGATTCGGACTTGGAGGTGCTGATTTTCATCCCAGTCGCTTCACACTCAGCTGCGAACCGATCCAGCGAGAGCTGAAGATCCTGGCCAGATGAAGCCATCAGGACCACATCATCTGCAAAAAGCAGAGACCTAATCCTGCAGCCACTGAACCGATCCCCTCAACGCCTTGACTGCGCCTAGAAATTCTGTCCATAAAAATATTGAACAGAATCGGTGACAAAGGCCAGCCTTGGCGGAGTCCAACCCTCACTGGAAACGTGTCCGACTTACTGCCGGCAATGCGGACCAAACTCTGGCACTGATCATACAGGGAGCGGACCGCCACAATCAGACAGTCCGATACCCCATACTCTCTGAGCACTCCCCACAGGACTTCCCGAGGGACACGGTCGAATGCCTTCTCCAAGTCCACAAAACACATGTTTACTGGTTGGGCAAACTCCCATGCACCCTCAAGGACCCTGCCGAGAGTATAGAGCTGGTCCACAGTTCCACGACCAGGACGAAAACCAGACTGTTCCTCCTGAATCCGAGGTTCGACTATCCGGCGTAGCCTCCTCTCCAGCACACCTGAATAGACCTTACCGGGAAGGCTGAGGAGTGTGATCCCACGATAGTTAGAACACACCCTCCGGTTCCCCTTCTTAAAGAGAGGAACCACCACCCCGGTCTGCCAATCCAGAGGTACCGCCCCCGATGTCCACGCGATGCTGCAGAGTCTTGTCAACCAAGACAGCCCCACAGCATCCAGAGCCTTAAGGAACTCCGGGCGGATCTCATCCACCCCCGGGGCCTTGCCACCGAGGAGCTTTTTAACTACCTCAGCAACCTCAGCCCCAGAAATAGGAGAGCCCACCACAGATTCCCCAGGCACTGCTTCCTCATAGGAAGACGTGTTGGTGGGATTGAGGAGGTCTTCGAAGTATTCCCTCCACCGACCCACAACATCCGCAGTCGAGGTCAGCAGAACACCATCCTCACCGTACACGGTGTTGATACTGCACTGCTTCCCCTTCCTGAGGCGGCGGATGGTGGTCCAGAATCGCTTCGAAGCCGTCCGGAAGTCGTTTTCCATGGTTTCCCCGAACTCCTCCCATGTCCGAGTTTTTGCCTCCGCGACCGCCGAAGCCGCACACCGCTTGGCCTGTCGGTACCTGTCCGCTGCCTCAGGAGTCCTATGAGCCAAAAGAACCCGATAGGACTCCTTCTTCAGCTTGACGGCATCCCTCACCGCCGGTGTCCACCAACGGGTTCTAGGATTACCGCCACGACAGGCACCAACTACCTTGCGGCCACAGCTCCAATCAGCCACCTCGACAATAGAGGTGCGAAACATGGTCCATTCGGACTCAATGTCCAGCACCTCCCTCGTGACATGTTCAAAGTTCTTCCGGAGGTGGGAATTGAAACTCTCTCTGACAGGAGACTCTGCCAGACGTTCCCAGCAAACCCTCACAATGCGTTTGGGCCTGCCAGGTCTGTCCGGCATCCTCCCCCACCATCGCAGCCAACTCACCACCAGGTGGTGATCGGTAGAAAGCTCCGCCCCTCTCTTCACCCGAGTGTCCAAAACATGAGGCCGCAAATCCGACGACACAACTACAAAGTCGATCATGGAACTGCGGCCTAGGGTGTCCTGGTGCCAAGTGCACATATGGACACCCTTATGTTTGAACATGGTGTTCGTTATGGACAATCTGTGACGGGCACAAAAGTCCAATAACAAAACACCGCTCGGGTTCAGATCCGGGCAGCCATTCTTCCCAATCACGCCTCTCCAGGTTTCACTGTCGCTGCCAACATGAGTGTTGAAGTCCCCCAGTAGAACGAGGGAATCACCCGGGGGAGCACTCTCAAGTACTCCCTCGAGTGAATCCAAAAAGGGTGGGTACTCTGAGCTGCGTTTTGGCGCGTAAGCGCAAACCAGAGTCAGGACCCGTTCCCCCACCCGAAGGCGGAGGGAAGCTACCCTCTCGTCCACCGGGTTGAACTCCAATGTAGTAGAATTTCTGACCTTTGACCTATAGTTCATGTCTGTCAAAAATGTATGCTCATTTTGATTTCTCTTCCTCTTCTGTGGGACAAAAGTGAACTTTAAGTCATGCCAACCTGTCTAGTGAATGTGTTGACTGTCTGAAAGATTCGAGTTGTTATGGAACAGATAGGGAAAACAAAATAAGACATTGACGCACTAACAAGAGAGATAAGAAAGGGATAAAGCCAAACGAAGAGAGTGTTTTGGGCACCACCATCTTCTTTTTTCATGGTGACGGGCGCGCCCGGGGGGGAAACTTTCTGTGTGCTAGACAACTCAACCCAACCATTGTACCATTTGATTATGAGTAAAATAAAACTCTTGTGTTAAATCTACTTTGGTTCTCATTGACAACCTGGACTTTCCACTACAAAATTGGCGTCACGAACTAGGATGGTCCAGAACTCTGCAAGTCAACATCCGATCCGGCTTCTCTCTCAGGCAGACAACGCTTGCACGCGCGCATCTAATAAAAGGTAAGCTATTTTGCTTATTGTGTAAAAGTTGTCTGTCTGAAGAGAAACGGGATCGGTAAGATAAAAACTGAAATTTTTTTTCATAAAAGATAGTTCTCCAAAAACAACCTAGACTGAGGCATGTGTTGGTTGGTTTGAGTTGTATTATATGTGATCATTTGTCTGTGTGTTTGTTGAAAACTTGTAATCTCTTGTTTTTAACAAATGGGGATTGTTGATAGAATTTTGGTGGTTTGGAGTGTAGAAGCATAGACGATGTGAGACGAAAAATTTCTTTTCTGCAAGTACATGGTTAGCCGGAGTTGGACACAGCGAAATTTAAGGCAAGGTTGGCTAAACTGATGTGACATTTGGCCCACACAAATTTATGACGTCTATGAAGGTCCTACGTATCTGTCTATGTGGAAGCTGCAGCCGGGTAAAAAGCCTGATATAAGGTGATCGTTCAGTGACTCCGGTAAAGGAGATCAACTGAGCCAAGTTGTCACGAATTTGGAAATTTGCTGCAGTATAGATGGATAGAGTAAGGGCTCCATATGGTAGAGCCTTGGTGAAACTATATGGACTGACCAGACACGATGTACTGTAGAAATTGAAGGGTGATTCCTGGTTATTCTACAGCGCCTTAGGCTGTTATCCGTGTTGGTCAGGAAGGAAAAGCAGGATTGCTCCGCTGAATGGGTTAATCGCCATTATATGAGTAAGAATGACCTGCGTGTGTGTGTTATGAGACGGCCGATTCCACAAAAGCACGCGTGCATTAGTTGTTTATATTGGTCCGGACCAGGGGGGAGTGTTTTGTGGGATAAAAATGTGTGTTTTTAAATTTATATATATATATCTGCGTATTTTAATAACTTTTGTGTAGCACCTGGTTTCTTATCTGTTTTAATTCTCCCTCATGCTTTTGTGAGAGTTCCCTCACGCTTTTTTCGCACCCACGCTGATCTGCAAGACCTGGGAAATTGTTGGTTATGTGTGTGCGTGTGAGAAAATAGACAAAGTTATGTACAGAAAACACATGAGTGAATGATCCATCCATATAATTATTTTCTTTCGCTTATCAAGAGGTTGGATCGCGGAGGCAGCAGCCTAAGCAGGGAGGCTCCCCCTCGTGGGCGCTGCGAGCTAATTCCAGTCATTTGAATTTGTTTTTAACTATACTGGTGATTGTGACTGTGCGATATTACAGTTGTTTTAATTTACCGGCTCTTGCTCGCTGGTAAATTCTCTGTGTGTGAGTGACTGTGTGACGCATATAAAAAAAAAGAGCTGGGAGACATTTTGAGATAAGAGTGTGTGCGTGTGACGAGGCTGTGTGAATGACAGCTGCGTGAGGCATTAGTTCGAAGAGGAGTGACACATAGCATTGAGCTAGGTTAGCATTGTGTTAGCATAGCATTGAGCTAGGTTAGCATTGTGTTAGCATAGCATTGAGCTAGGTTAGCATTGTGTTAGCATAGCATTGGGCTAGGTTAGCAAAAGTTTGCTTACTGAGGCATAGTAAGGCTAGGTTAGCATCTAGCTTGGCATTACTAAGTGTGGTTGAACAGTTATTCTCGGTCTGTAGAGTGTGCTAGTAGTAGGTGCTTGCTAAGTCCAGTAAAATAATAGATATATGGAAAATTACACGGTTAATTATCAATAAATAAATACGGATTGTGGGACATTGAAACATTGTTTAATTCATCATTCATTTATATGTCTAGTATACTTTTTTTTGGTACAGCTTGCTGCTTATCTGATCCATCCAGTTTCTGTGTGGAAGTTGAGACAAACACACACGCACGAACATCATAGATTAGGATACATTGTAACTTTGAATTAATAGTTATACAACAAATAAATTAATAATATTGATTTTAAATTTGATAAAGATAAATTGATCATACATTGACATTTTAATTTTTTTAGGAATAAACACACAATAAAATAAGTTAAATTTATATTCTAATACATCTAAAGGCATCTGTGAAACATAGAGTCTGAAGAAGTACAGATAAGAGCCACTCAGCGCCATTGTCAAAACAAAACGTAGAGAAGCGTTAAACAAATTCTAATCAGAAGGAAGACAGACCAAAATATGAGAACTTAAGTAAACAGACAGCAAGTAAACCAGAAATAATAATGTAAATAAATAACAAAGAAAGCAAATTTCTATGTGACATTGGTGCATGTAGAATTACAAATAGAGAATAAAACTAAATGGAAATAACTGTCTGCAAGATGAGCATGACGTCATGAATTGTGCTCAGGTTAGTAATAGATAGATAGATAGACAGATAAAACGTTATTGATTCCTTCAGGAGAGTTCCCTTTGGAAGAAGAACTAAAAAGTAAACAGTAACTAATAAGGGTATAAATGGAAACAAAATAGATTCTATTAAAAGAGAAACTAGGCATTAACGACCATGATATAAAAAAAAGTATTGCACTGTTATTGTTTTGCATTCCCTGTCATCCTAGCCCCCCAAAGAGGAGTTGTACAGTGTAATGATGTATGAGACAAAGGATTTTTCATAGGCTAAACCAGTAGTTCTCAAATGAGGGTATGGTGTTTCCGCCCGGACAAAAAAGGGAGGTACTTGAAGGTATGCCAAGGGGTACCTGAGATTTTAAATATTTTAAAATGCAGACAATAAAAATAAACACAGTACGGACGTTAAAAGTTAAAAGATTAAAAGATTTAGCTGAAAGATAAGGAGAAACGTGAATAAAAACATTCCTTTGTTTTGGAGAGTATCACGCACAGCAGGAGGTCAGAGTGCAAGCATGACAGCTTGCTCGCGCCTACTGATAGACAAATGATAGTTTAAATTAACTTATAGATAATCTTTAAGTGAATTAAAAGGGTACTTAAATACACATGAAGTAGTACGTATAATCTTTGAATTAAGGTTATTGATTAGCAATTAATGGGATAGTTAAGACTGTAATTTTAAAACGTGATATGCAAATTGAACTAACCGAGAGGATATGAAAACGATGGGTGTACATGTTTTGAGTTCCAAATTCTGGAGGAAAAAACCTCAACAAAACGTAAAACCATACAGACGGACTTGGGTGATAGCCACGGTTGTGCTAGGTCAAGCGAGGGTGGAAAGGATATGCAGCCGGGGGACTGCCAGCTTCTCTGAGCAAGACAAGCTCCAAGGTGTAGCCAGAACATGCTCACAAAAAATACAGGTGTGACAGCAGGACAAACAGCAGGATACAAACAGACCCCTGCTGGACATAAGTGTCAACGGACAATGTTCAACACAATCTTTGAAGCATTCCTTTGTGGTCAATCCACTACACCTTGAAATGACCTGCTTACGAACTGTGCCCTGACAATTCAATACTGCACAGAAGGAACTTCCTGATGTTGCCTGACAGCACGACATCAGCTGACAACTACTGGGGACGCCTCCCAGGAATGAGTGGAAGACGGGGACTGCTCCAACTGTCCTAGCGCTGGCTGACGGAGGTGCGTCCGTGTGTCCTGCCACCCAAACCGCCAAAGTGTATGATCACCAATTAGACGACTCATAATAGGAGCCTTTTGACTCTTATATATGGTGGGACTCAAGGTATGGCCGCTCATGTGAACTATCCTTACAACAATTAGAATGGTATAAGATGGACAACTAATGACCCACATTGTTCCCTCTGTCCTGCCTACGAAACCAAAAAATGTAGGTCAAATGATAAAACAGGGCGTAGCTGCCGCTGATTGAACCGATAAGCTAATACCACATTTTCAATTATTTCGGTTGTCTGTTAAAAACATAGCTATTGGTTGCAATTTGGACATTCCTGCTGTAGGCTACAAGGAGCTAGCAGCTACACAACAGCTGAGCTAAAACAAAATTTAAGCATATCAAATATTTATAGTTGCTTATTACATACACAAAGTCGCAGAGAGACAGAAGTCTGTAGAAAGTATTCAGTAACAAACGTGTCCGCATTATTAAACTTTCTACCACAGGAAACATACTGAACAAATACAGCAGTTACTGTCAGACTCTAATCCGGATTACCTTGTCTATCAGAGACATGGTTAAAACCCACAACACCTTTACGTTCTAATTAATGTCCCGGGGGACAAGATTACAGAAAAGACAGATCGAGTGACAAAGGGGGGAGGAATTATGATTTATGAAAGGGAAAACATTAAAAGTAGATCAATTTGAGTATGTTGAAATTAAAATCACATTTTCCTCAGAAATGTATTTCAAGGTAATTGTAGTATACCGACCGACCACAGCTAAAGACATTTTTCTTGATTCATTTTCAGACATCCTCAAACAGCATAGTATGACAGAAGTAACGTCATGGAGGACGTTAATCTGGACTGGTTAAATAAAACACGTAGAAAGAAACTTAAGGATATTATAAACGGCTACTATATGATACAAATGAAAGCAGCCCTACTAGAATTACAATTGGATGACAAAAATTAAAGAGAACATCTGTAAATACACGAATACAAAACCAGAAAGAAGAGTGTTAAAATAAAAATACCATTGGATTCTAATAAAGACATGAGGACTCAGCTCTCATAAGAGCAATTAAAAAACAGGTCTAAATACAGATCGTATGATTTAAAAGTTTGGAGGAACAAAAGTTACAATGTTTATGCGGAAGTCTAAGGCTGACTTTCACTTAGAATTAATTAAAGCTGCAAAAAGGAACAATAGAGAGTTATGGAAAACCAGATACAAACTTACGTTAAGAGCGCAAACAAGAAACAACACTATAACATTAAATATCAATGGCGCTACTATCGCAGACAGTCTGGACATAAGTAATAATTTTAATGAACATTTCATCCAGTCTGTACAAACCCTGAATACAAAATCCCTCAAAATCAGTGCAAATAATTGTCATTTATTCAGGATGGACTAATTTTAGAATTAACAAATGAAACAAAGTTAAACAAAATCTTCGCTGCATTATCAGACTCACGATCTAGAGATATATATATGGGTTGGACACTATCTTCCTAAAAACATATAAGGATTGTATTATTGCTCGTATAACAACGATTGATAAATAAATCAATAACGGAAAACACTTTCCCTACCACGTGGAGAAACTGCTACTATGATTAAATCCATAAAGCAGGAAATAAAGAAGACCAGAACATGTACAGACCAATTAGCCTTCTCCACGTTATAACAAAAGGAATAGAAAATTTGAAATTAAAAAGTGGCTTTGGAGCAATCAAGGCTGCTCACACGGTCACTAAGAGGGGCATTATGTTGACACATCAATTTAATGAGTATTATATTTATCTATGAGAGCATTTTTGTTGTAAATTGTGAGGTATGGCTGTTAAAATCTTGGTTGTTTTTACAAATGATGACAGATGTGAACAAGAGCAAGTATTGTCTTTGTGTGATGATGTAAATAAGGTGTGGTTGTATTGTATGGTAAGTATGTGTCCATGAAGGGGCATTTGGTGACTTTTCTTATAATTGAATACATGCTACAGTATGATTATTTTTGATTAATTATTGATTATTATGAATGTATATATTATTATGATTAATTAGTGTCATAATTTTAGTGCTTGATTTGTGGATCCCTTTAATTTAAGTAGCCAGGGACTACAGATGGAAAGTAGCTATTTAGATATAATCTGGTACAGAACATATCTGTTTCTGAACTTAATGTTTCTGTGCATTGTCCCATCATAGATAGACTAAATTAAATACAACTATTTAGTGAATTATTGAGGCCACAATAATTCACTAGGTGTTGTAAAATATCAAAGTACTATTGCAAAAGCGAACAGTGACCTCAAACATGACCTGTCCTCCGCCTCTGTTCTTGCTGCACTTGACTATCAGCTGTCTTTTCTTTTTCTTGGATGTTTCTGAAACTACTGACTAATACTACTACTACTATTACTATTACTATTACTACGACTAACACTGTCCCTGTGAGAGGGACAGAGGGGGGAGGTGAGTTTGGATTGGGTCAAGTTTGAGCGTGTTGAGGTATTATTAAATCGATATGATCAATCCGGTACAAGGATAAAGGAACGTAATGATTTAGATTGACAATTGCAGTGGTTGGCGGAAGCAACCCCAACCTCAAAGGAGGGTGCCAATTCAGTAATTAAATATTTTGTGAATGATCTAATATCCCGACATGGTTTCCCCAAAAAGATTAGGTCAAACAACGGCACCTATTTTAAGAAAACAGGTTAATCATCTTCAGTCACAAGATCAGCACTTCTCAGGACCAGCAGCTTCCTAGGAAGGTGGAAAGACCATGAGACCAAAATGGTAAGTTTGCAAAATGTAGAATTTGTGTGCCAGTTCCTCTGTGCAGATTTGAGGATGAAAGCAGCCACTCCAGATTCCCTTGCACTCGCTAAGAGGGGCACGGTCAAAGCCGATCCAGGACCAACACCCGATACCTGACTGGAAGGAACCGAGAGGAGAGACAACACCTTGCCAGCGATGACGAGAACAACTAACGTTGCCAGCCAATGTGTCCACCGGGACTCCAGCAGCTGTGGAAAGAAGTGTCGGGAGTGCCGAAGCAGCGAGGAGGCGTTGAAGCAAGCCGAGGGCCTGGACCAAAGCCCCAACGCCCCATACTTTGCCCCGCCTTCCCCAAAGCCCCATACTTTTCCCCAATTTCGGCCAGCACGGACATGCCATTAAACAGTCTGCCCAATGGACGGAACCACACCCCAAGAACAGACAGAGACAGACTGTTTGAGTGGATCTCTTTCTTCACCAAGGCAGCCAAGAGCCCAACGAGGTGTCGGCAGGCCACCAGCCTGAGGCACCACCGAGCCATCCATACGAGCACTAGTCGAACATGGACTCATACGAAATTCAGTTGTGTGTACAAAATCAATTGGTAACTACATTCATTGCAAATGCCGGGAAAAATAATAATGCAACAGCTTACAGTCAGTCATAAGTCTATATTAATTCTAAACCAGATCTTGTTTGATTCATTATTAATGTGAAAATACATCTTGAATAAGCATATATATATTCATCTAATTATGTTCATGATCAAAGTATTTTGGTATTACGTTACTAACTCAAAGGGTAGGCCACTAATTGTGTTCTGTGAGATGGTTTTACTGCAGGCTGGTAACAGCGATCGCTCTGAAGGAGGGTCATAGACGGAATTTTTGCCTCGTATAAAAACATTGAGGTTTTTGCCTCTATCTGCGGTAGAGATTTAATTTAGTGGTCTATATCAGAAATTGTTTTGGTCCAGGGTCTTAAGACCCTGGAAGGCGGGTATGTAGTAGAATTTCTGACCTTTGACCTATAGTTCATGTCTGTCAAAAATGTATGCTCATTTTGATTTCTCTTCCTCTTCTGTGGGACAAAAGTGAACTTTAAGTCATGCCAACCTGTCTAGTGAATGTGTTGACTGTCTGAAAGATTCGAGTTGTTATGGAACAGATAGGGAAAACAAAATAAGACATTGACGCACTAACAAGAGAGATAAGAAAGGGATAAAGCCAAACGAAGAGAGTGTTTTGGGCACCACCATCTTCTTTTTTCATGGTGACGGGCGCGCCCGGGGGGGAAACTTTCTGTGTGCTAGACAACTCAACCCAACCATTGTACCATTTGATTATGAGTAAAATAAAACTCTTGTGTTAAATCTACTTTGGTTCTCATTGACAACCTGGACTTTCCACTACACCAACATGCAGGCTCTGAGCCGGGGGGAAACAAGAATTGCCACCCCAGCCCGTCGCCTCTCACTGCCTGCAACGCCAGAGTAGAAGAGAGTCCAGCCCCTCTCGAGAGAACTGGTTCCAGAGCCCTTGCTGTGCGTCGAAGTGAGTCCGACTATGTCTAGTCGGAACTTCTCCACCTCGCGCACTAGCTCAGGCTCCTTCCCCCCCAGCGAGGTGACGTTCCACGTCCCAAGAGCTAGCTTCTGTAGCCGAGGATCGGACCGCCAAGTGCCCTGCCTTCGGCTGCCGCCCAGCTCACATCGCACCCGACCTCTATGACCCCTGCTATGGGTGGTGAGCCCATTGGAGGGGGAACCCACGTTGCCTCTTCGGGCTGTGCCCGGCCGGGCCCCGTGGGGACAGACCAGTCAATGTTTCTCGGCAAAATGTGATCAAGCCCCTATTCCTGTCGCTCGAAAAAATATCGTATTCATCAGTGTTCTTTCAATTTCAGATGGCTGCTTTGTTTTGAAAAACAACGAGGAAACGTGTTGTCGCTTCAGACAGTTAGCATAGCTATAGCTAAAGTGGAAGCCACAGAGCTAACATTGCTACAACCTACAGGAACTTAATGTTTAAAATAATATTTAATACTTAACTAGCCATCTCCGAGTGGTAAATAGGGCGAGACAATTGTTAAACCACCGATAAATATCATTATTTCCCACAAAAGACCACAAAGTGTGTCTTGTTTTGCTGCTCGCAGTCTTGTAACTACTGAAGTAGTGCCCCTATTGGTCTGGAGGATGTATCGTTCAATGTTTGTATTTTAAATGGACTGTCACTAAATCCCCTTTTTCTGTATCTCACCAAAATATATATTTTTTTATCAGCGTTCTTTTAATTTCAGAAGGCTGTTGTGGGTTTTTTTACACTAAAAAAGCTGCAAACCTTGTTGTTGTGACTACATACAGTTAGCATAGCTAAAGTGGAAACCACAAAGCTAACATTGCTACAACCAACAGGAACGTATTCATAAAAATAATTTTCAATACTCATCTTGTCACCTCCAGGTGGTAAATAGGGCGAGACAATTGCTAAACCAGTAATAAATATTGTTAATATCTCCCTCAAAAGCCAAACATTTTATTTTGTTTTAAAGATGCTAGCAGTGTGCTAGCCAGAGAGCTACTGCCCCCTACTGGTCTAGCAGATGTACCAGTCAATGTTTTTTTTTGTCGGCAAAATGTGATCAAGCCCCTATTCCTGTCACTCGAAAAAATATCGTATTCATCAGTGTTCTTTCAATTTCAGATGGCTGCTTTGTTTTGAAAAACAACGAGGAAACTAGTTGTTGCTTCAGACAGTTAGCATAGCTAAAGTGGAAGCCACAGAGCTAACGTTGCTACAACCTACAGGAACTTAGTGTTTAAAAGAATACATAATCTGTATCTCGTATCTCAAAAAAATATATGTTTTATCAGTGTTCTTTCAATATCAGAAGGCTGTTATTTTTTCTTTAACTAAAAAAATATTTTAAAAAGCTGCAAACCTTGTTGTGACTGCATACAGTAAGCATAGTTAATGTAGAAGCCACAAAGCTAACATTCCTACAACCAACAGAAACTTAGTCATAAAAAGAATATTTAATACTCATCTTGTCACCTGCAGGTGGTAAAAATGGCGAGACAACTGTTAAACCAGGATAAATATTGTTAATAAACCCATAAAAGGCTAAAAATGGTGTCCTGTTTTTAAAGCTGCTTGCAGTGTGCTTACTCAAGAGTTACTGCCCCCTAGTGTTCCGGAGGATTTGTATCGGTCCATTTTTACCAAAAAGTACTTAAACGTTTATTTTTATGCACTTATTTGTCAAAATGTCTTTCTTTAAATAGAATGAATGACTAGACATGATTGGGAAATACCAAAAAGAAAAAGTCACGGAGGAACAAAAAGTCAACTTGTGTTCTTTGAGGAGAAAGAATTTGAGAAAGCTGAGTTTTGAATGTCAAACTGTGACGTGATCAGTCGTAACTGACGCCAGGAGTAAAAAGGGCAGAAAGATGATGCTTGTTAACATTCAAAGGAAAAGAGCAGGAGAAGAAAGACGTGTAGTTTTAGGTCAAATTCCACACTTTGTGGCTTTTAACCTTTTCTTAAAGACTCCGTTTCCTGACTCGCAGCTGTTTCTTTAATTCTTGTATTGTCATGTGACAATTTTTTTTCCAAGTACCATGTTAGTACACTTCAAGTTATTATGTTGAATGCATCTAAAAATATTCAGTCTTTTTTTAGTGTTTTGACAAAAAACGTTAATTCTCTTTGTTAAAATGTTGTAAATAGTGAAATGACAATGGAGTTTCCAATGTGTTCATTTATTAGAGGGTGTTTTGGAATGCTGCAAAAGATCCTACCAAACTGTCAAGAAGAAACAAACTGTGCCTTCCGTTGATTTATTACTTTTGTCATATTTGCAGCAAATAAACAATGAAAACATTCACATTTGTATTGCTCTTTTGCTTCTGACTCACAAAGTGATGTTGAGAAAAGCCTTCACCAGCAACCTGCACTTGAACGCTATCTCCTCTTCCCTTCCTCACTTTGACGTGTTTATGAAGCGTAAACAACGTTTTTAACGTATTCAGCGAATGTGTCATGCTGCTTACAATGTTTGCAATAATCCACTTACGGAATATGTACACATATTAAAGCAGGGGTGTCCGAACTATGGCCCAATCGTTATCATTATATTATCTTTATGCAAATTTTGCCTTAGTGTCCAATATTTTGTTACTTGACGAAAGATACCTGTTAGCATGCTAACATTAGTACGCCAACTTTTTTCATTCAGCTAATTTTTGCAGGCATACACCTCAGAGTCCAATATTTTGTTATTTGACGAATGATACCTGTTAGCATGCTAATGTTAGTATGCTAGGTTTTATTCCTTTCAGCTAATTTTACAGGTATACATACACCTCAGCGTCCAATATTTTGTTACTTGACAAATAATACCTGTTAGCATGCTAACGTTACTTTGCTAGGTTTTTTTTGTGTTTTTTTTAGCTAAATTTGCAGGTATACACTTCAGCGTCAAATATTTTGAAATTTGACAAAAAATTCTTGTTACATGCTAACATTAGTGTGCTACCTTTTTTCATTTAGCTAAATTTACAAGTATGCATCCAATATTTTGTTACATTACGAATACCTGTTAGCATGCTAATGTTAGTATGCTAGCTTTTCCCTGCATTTAGCTAATTTTGCAGGTATGTGCCTCAGCGTCAAATATTTTGTTACTTCACAAATGATAGCTATTAAAATGCTAACATTAGTGTGCTAGTTTTTTGTTTTTTTAGCTAATTTTGCAGGTATACACCTAAGCTTCCAATATTTTGTTACTTGATGAAAGATACCTGTTAGCATGCTAACATTAGTAGACTAGCTTTTTTTTCATTCAGCTAATTTTGCTGATATGCACCTCAGCGTCCAATATTTTGTTACATGACGAATACATGTTAGCATGCTAACGTTAGTATGCTAGCTTTTCTACTAGGGCTGTGAATGTTTGGGAGTCCCACGATTCGATTCATTATCGATTCTTGGGGTCACGATTCAATTCAAAAATTGATTTTTTTTCAATTCAACACGATTCTCGATTCAAAAACGATTTTTCCCCGATTCAAAACGATTCTCTATTCATTCAATACATAGGATTTCAGCAGGATCCACCCCAGTCTGCTGACATGCAAGCAGAGTAGTAGATTTTTGTAAAAAGCTTTTATAATTGTAAAGGACAATGTTTTATCAACTGATTGCAATAATGTAAATGTGTTTTAACTATTAAATTAACCAAAAATATGACTTATTTTATCTAAGTGAAAATATTGGACACAGTGTGTTGTCAAGCTTATGAGATGCGATGCAAGTGTAAGCCACTGTGACACTATTGTTCATTTATTTTTATTTGTATAAATGTCTAATGATAATGTCAATGAGGGATGTTGAAATTGTAACTAATATTGATACTGTTGTTGATAATATGAATTTTTGTTTCACTACTTTTGGTTTGTTCCGTGTCGTGTTTGTGTCTCCTCTCAATTCTCTGTTTATTGCAGTTCTGAGTGTTGCTAGGTCGGGTTTGACTTTGGAATTGGATTGCATTGTTATGGTATTGCTCGGTATTGTTTTGTTGGATTGATTAATAAAAAAAAAAAAAAAAAAATTAAAAATTAAAAATAATAAAAAAAATTAAAAATAATAACAAAAAAATTAAAAATAGATTTTTTAAAAATGAGAATCGATTCTGAATCGCACAACGTGAGAATCGCGATTCGAATTCGAATCGATTTTTTCCCACACCCCTATTTTCTACGCATTTAGCTAATTTTGCAGGTATACGCCTCAGCGTCAAATATTTTGTTACTTGACGAAAGATCCTTTTTTTTTAGCTAACTTTGCAGGTACACCCTTCAGCGTCAAATATTTAGTTACTTGACAAATGATACCTGTTAACATGCTAACGTTAGTACGCTAGCTTCTTTTTTTTTCCATTTAGCAAATTTTACAGGTATACACCTCAGTGTCCAATACTTTGTTTTTGGACGAATGATACCTGTAGCATGCTAATGTTACTATGCTAGCTTCCTTTCCTTCTTTTTTTTTTTAAGGTAATTTAGCAGGAAAACACCTCAGCGTCAAATATTTTGTTACTTGACCAAAGATATCTGTTAGCATGCTAACGTTATTTTGCCAGCTCTTTTTTATTTTTTTTTAGCTAATTTGTGTTTTGGTACTTGACGCATGCTAGCATTTTAAACACATTTTCAGTAATATGTTTTGATACTATACTATATGTTACAGTTAGCATCTTAGTATTCTAACATTAGCACACTAGCTTTTTGAAATAATTCATCCCATGTACACCTCAGAGTCATATATTTTGATATTTCACAAAAACTAACTGTAATCATGCTATTGTTGGCATGTTAGCGTAGTACTGTCAGCTTATTTAGCTTACATTTCTTGTTACTTGACGCTATCTGTTAGCATTTGAGTTCGGCTTCGGCTCATTCAGCATGTACACAAAATTTCCACTGAAAATGCATTTTCTTTTGGACCAACTTTGAGGTTGAAAACTGACAAAATGGCCGCCGCATCCTTTGATTTGTCATTCTGTGGCCCTCAAGTGTAAAAACGCTTGTATTGAAGCAAAACTCCGCCTTTTCCCCCATCATCTCACTTCCTGGTGCCTCCTGTCCATCCTCCAATCAGGTGCTTTGCAGGTCACGAGGCTCCTCCCAACATCATTTTAAAAGCTCAAAACAAAACTGTGGATTCTATGAAGGAAAGTGCAAGGGTTGCTACAAGTTGCGTACTAAAAAGGTTGTTTTTGTTATAAAAATACTAAATCTATTGGTTTGTACATGGACTTAGATCCTGGTGTGGAAGTCCAGGAGACGTCCCCTAACTCCGCTGTGGGACGGACTTGTCCTCCTGGCAGGTGTCCAGCAACTCGTCCTCAGAGAAGCTGATGTGCAGACAGGTGTGGTTCACGGGAGGCGAGGAGGACGGGAGCACGGGTGAACACCAACCTAAGGACCCGGGCTCATCCTGAGGACTATCGTCGCAACTGGAGGCCGTCAGAAACGCCCCGGGCTCCCCAAACACGTCCTCGTCGTCGCCCTGCAGGGGCGAGAGCAAGGATTTGGTCTCCGAGCGCACGCCCGAGTCCTCGCTGGCCGAGCCGGAGCTGAAAGACTGGAAGTCCGCCGAGGACAGCGAGCCGGGGGTGATGTCCGGGAAGGACAGGCTGCTGCTGCGGCTCGGGTGGGCGGCCAGGAAAGATACCACCTTTGACCCCGGGGACAAGGTCCTGCTGGCGCGCTTGCGGCTCAAGGAGGGTGGAGGAGGGTCCAGCTTGGGGATGGTCTGCTCGCACCTGCCAAGGAACACAAGTTCAGACTACCTTATACGCAGATCAAGGCCCCCAGAGTCATGGGGGGGGGGGGGGGGGGGGGGGGGGGGGGGGTTTGGGGGGCCTGAAGAAGCGTTTCTAATTAACGTGAAATTTGACCACAAACGTATTCCTAGCCCCTCCCTGCTCCATCACTGATAAGAATAAAGGCACATTTCCCGTTACAGTCCCGGATTTGTCAGGCAATGCTATGAGTTACATTTAAAGCGACTTTGGGTACTTAAAAAAGCGCTATAAAAATCCCAAGTATTATTATTATTATTATTTATATTTTACAAAACCCAAAACCAGTAATATTGGCACTTTGTGTAAATCGTAAATAATAACTGAATCCAATTATTTGAAAATAATTTTCAATTTATATCCAATTGTCTATACTGCAAAGACAAGATATTTAATGTACAAACAAATGTGCAAATAATCATTAACTTAGAATTTAATGGCAGCAACACATTGCAAAAAAGTTGGCACAGGGGCATTTTTACCAGTGTGCTACATGGCCTTACTTTTAACAACACTCAGTAAAAGTTTGGGAACTGAGGAGACCAATTTTTGAAGCTTTTCAGGTGGAATTATTTCCCATTCTCGCTTGATGTACAGCTTAACTTGTTGAACAGTCCAGGGTCTCCGTTGTGGTATTTTACGCTTCATAATGCGCCACATATTTTCAATGGGAGACAGGTCTGGACTACAGGCAGGCCAGTCTAGTACCCGCACTCTTTTACTATGAAGCCACGCTGTTGTAACACGTGGCTTGGCATTGTCTTACTGAAATAAGCAGGGGCGTCCATGAAAAAGACGTTGCTTGGATGGCAACAAATGTTGCTCCAAAAACTGTATGTACCTTTCAGCATTAATGGTGCCTTCACAAATGTGTAAGTTACCCAGCTAATACAGCCCCATACTATCACAGATGCTGGCTTTTGAACTTTGCACCTATAACAATCCGGATGGTTCTTTTCCTCTTTGTTCCGGAGGACACGACGTCCACAGTTTCCAAACACAATTTGAAATGTGGACTCGTCAGACCACAGAACACTTTTCCACTTTGCATCAGTCCATCTTAGATGAGCTCGGGCCCGGCGCGTTTCTGGGTGTTGTTGATAAATGGCTTTCACTTTGCATAGTAGAGTTTTAACTTGCACTTACAGACAAACTGTAGTTAATGACAGTGGTTTTCTGAAGGGTTCCTGAGCCCATGTAGTGATATCCTTTACACACTGATGTCGCTTTTTGATGCAATACCGCCTGAGGTATCGAAGGTCACGGCCTTTGCCGCTTACGTGCAGTGATTTCTCCAGATTCTCCGAACCTTTTGATGATATTACGGACCGTATATGGTGAAATCCCTAAATTCCTTGCAATAGCTCATTGAGAAATGTTGTTCTTAAACTGTTCGACAATTTGATCACACATTTTTTCACAAAGTGGTGACCCTCGCCCCATCCTTGTTTGTGAATGACTGAGCATTTCTTTTATACCCAATCATGGCACCCACCTGTTACCAATTAGCCTGTTCACCTGTGGGATGTTCCAAATAAGTGTTTGATAAGCATTCCTCAACTTTCTCAGTCTTGTTTGCCACTTGTGCCAGCTTTTTTGAAACATGTTGCAGGCATCAAATTCCAAATGAGCTAATATTTGCAAAAAATGACGTTTTCCAGTTCAAACATTAAATATCTTGTTTTCGCAGTCTATTTAATTGAATATAGGTTGAAAAGGATTTGCAAATCATTGTATTCTGTTTTTATTTACGATTTACACAACGTGCCAACTTCACTGGTTTTGGGTTTTTGTATTTTATACAAAGACAAGATATTTAATGTTCGACATGGAAAACTATTTTTTATCTTTTGCAAATATTAGCTCATTTGGAATTTGATGACTGCAACATGTTTCAAAAAAGCTGGCACAAGTGGCAAAAAAGACTGAGAAAGTTGAGGAATGATCATCAAACACTTATTTGGAACATCCCACATGTGAACAGGCTAATTGGGAACAGGTGGGTGCCATGATTGGGTGTAAAAGCAGCTTCCATGAAATGCTCAGTCATTCACAAACAAGGATGGAGCGAGGGTCACCACTTTGCGAACAAATGCGTGAGCAAATTGTCCAGGTGGTACTGCATCAAAAAGCGACATCAGTGTATAAAGGATATCGCCACATGAGCTCAGGAACACTTCAGAAAACCACTGTCAGTAACTATAGTTGGTCGCTACATCTGTAAGTGCAAGTTAAAACTCTACTATGCAAAGCCAAAGCCATTTATCAACAACACCCAGAAACGCCGCCAGCTTCGCTGGGCCCGAGCTCATCTAAGATGGACTGATGCAAAGTGGAAAAGTGTTCTGTGGTCTGACAAGTCCACATTTCAAATTGTTTTTGGAAACTGTGGACGGCCTGTTCTAGGTGCAGAGTTCAAAAGCCAGCATCTGTGATGGTATTGGGGTGTATTAGTGCTCAAGGCATGGGTAATTTACACATCTGTGAAGGCATTATTAATGCTGAAAGTGTTGTTAAAAGGAAAAATGCCCTTGTGACAACTTTCTTTGCAATGTGTTGCTGCCATTAAATTCTAAGTTAATGATTATTTGCAAAAAAAAAAGAAGTTTCTCAGTTCGAACATTAAATATCTTGTCTTTGCAGTCTATTCAATTGAATATAAGTTGAAAAGGATTTGCAAATCATTGTATTCTGTTTTTATTTACCATTTACACATCTTGCCAACTTCACTGGTTTTGGGTTTTGTAGTAATAATTGTAAAAAATAATATATTTACACACATTTTTTTTAATGATTATAAAAATATAATATAAAATAACAAAAATAAAATAATATCAATACTAATAATGTATATGTATACTTTTATTTAAATGATTATCAATATTATTTTATTCTGTTATTTTCAATTATATTTATATCATAAATTAAGCCAAGAATAATAGATGTAAATAAGAAGGTGTAAATGTGAGGTCCAGATTTTTGCCATCCAAAATGTTTGCAAATGTGTGACTTGTAATGTCAGGCATCTGCATGGACACCTCATTCCTAACACCAAACACTGCAGTGAAAGCCAGCCAGGCTCAAAAGAGTAAAAACACTCGTATGTATCACTAGCAGCATGTTGCTATGCAGCTAACCATATGGAAGAAAAAATAAAAAACACACCTGAAGTATGCTATAATGACATGTGGTGCGTGAAAGTGTGATGTATTGGCTGCTAACTATTAGCCAGCTTATTAGCCTTGAGGGATCCTAGCAGGTTTCAGACCATAAACACGTCGTTTGGTTGCAAGAGTCCCAGCAGGATTCCACACAACATGATGATGAAGGATGAAGATGGTGGAGGCTCGTTAGTGTACGTGTATGTCAGGACTCATTAGCCCACAGAGTGTGTGCATGTGTGATATGTCAACAAGTTTCATGAAAGAACATCACTACAACAATGTCCAAAAAGGAGTAGGAAGAAGCCAATCTTATTTATTGCAATCCTTCCCCTTCAATTACTGATCATTTGTTGACTTCATGTTTAACTTGTGTCTTTTTTTCACTCCAGTAATTAAAAAAAGTCAAAGATTGTAGATATATTTCTTTGAATAAAGAGGTTAAAGACAAAATAATGATGCATAAAATATCTTATAAAAACACTGCATAAATAAATGCAGAATTTAAATGAATGGGGGTGTAACGATAACCAGTGTTAATGATAAAGTTCCTAACGATTTAGTAGTATCATTTCAAATTTTAATCATCCAAAAAATGTGATTCATTACCACATTTTCGTAAACACGGTGATACCACTCATTTCCTAGAGAAGCAGCTAGTGCGATGATTGCTGGCTGGCAGCTAGCAGGCTGATCGCTGGCTAGTGCAACAATTGTTAGCTAGGGTGCTGATTGCTAGCTGGCAGCTAGTGCGCTGATTTATATCTAGCATGCTGATTGCTAGCTAGCAGGCTGATCGCTGACTGATAGCTAGGGCCCTAATAACTAGCTGGGAGCTAGAGCGCTGATCGCTTGCTAGTGCAACAATTGTTATCCAGGGCGCTGATTGCTAGCTGGCAGCTAAGGTGCCGATCGCTAGCTGATAGCTAGCGCGATGGTCGTTACCTGGCAGCTTGTGCGCTGATTTCTATCTAGCACGCTGATTGCTAGCTAGAAGGCTGATTGCTGGCTGGCAACTAAGGCACTGATAGCTAGTTGGCAGCTAGCGCACTGATCTCTAGCAGGCAACTAGCCCACTGATCAGTAGCTAACAGCTAGCGTGCTGATTGCTAGCTATTTTAAATGCTAATATTAATACATATCTTTCCCTATTACTGCTAATTTCCTGGTAAAGCAGCTAGGCCGCTGATTGCTAGATAGCAGCTAAGGCGCTTATCGCTAGCTGATAGCTATCGCAATGGTCTCTTAGCTGATTTCTATATAGCATGCTGAATGCTAGCGAGCAGGCCGATCGCTGGCTGATAGCTAGGGCGCTGATCGCTAGGGCACTGATCGCTAGCTATTTTAAATGCTAACATTGATACAAGACACATCAACGTATTTCCCTATTACTGGTAATTTCCTGGCGAAGCAGCTAGACCACTGATCGCTAGCTAGCAGCTAAAGTGCTGATCGCTGGCTAGCAGCTAATGCGTTGATTGCTAACTAGTGCGCTGAGTGCCGTTTGCTAGCTATCTTAAATGCTAACCTGAAAACAAGACTCCATGTCTTTCCCCATTACTGCTAATTTCCTGGTAAAGCAGCAAGGGCGCTGATCGCTAGCTGCTAGTCACATAAACTGTTTTACCTGTAACATGAAGAAATTATAAAACCTTTACAAATGAAAATGGACGAAGATAAACATATCTAAACACGTAATATTGTCATATGCTGGTATTTGCGATTCCACAGATGCGGAGGACCACAGGCAGCGTGCCGGTAAGAAGATTTGTTTACTTCAGTACACATGGCAATGTAACACACACTGGTGCTAGCTTAGCGTAGCATGAAGGTAAAGTGAAAACTTAAGGCCTACTGAAATGAGATTTTCTTATTTAAACAGGGATAGCAGATCCATTCTATGTGTCATACTTGATCATTTCGCGATATTGCCATATTTTTGCTGAAAGGATTTAGTAGAGAACATCGACGATAAAGTTCGCAACTTTTGGTCGCTGATAAAAAAAGCCTTGCATGTACCGGAAGTAGCGTGCCATCACAGGTTGAAGAGCTCCTCACATCTGCACATTGTTTTCAATCATGGACGCCAGCAGCGTGAGCGATTCGGACAGAGAAAGCCACGATTACCCCATTAATTTGAGCGAGGATGAAAGATTTGTGGATGAGGAAAGTGAAAGTGAAGGATTAGAGGGCAGTGGAAGCGATTCAGGTAGGGAAGATGCTGTGAGAGGCGGGTGGGACCTGATATTCAGCCGGGAATGACTATAACAGTAAATAAACACAAGACATTAATATATACTCTATTAGCCACAACACAACCAGGCTTATATTTAATATGCCACAAATTAATCCGCATAACAAACACCTCCCGTCCATATAACCCGCCAATACAACTCAAACACCCGCACAACACACTCAATCCCACGCCCAAAGTACCGTTCACTTCCACAAAGTTCATACAGCACATATATTTCCCCAAAGTTACGTACGTGACATGCCCATAGCGGCACGCACGGACGGGCAAGCGATCAAATGTTTGGAAGCCAAAGCTGTACTCACGGTAGCGCGTCTGCTATCCAACTCAAAGTCCTCCTGGTTGTGTTGCTGTAGCCAGCCGCTAATACACAGATCCCACCTACAGCTTTCTGCTTTGCTGTCTTCATTGTCCATTAAACAAATAGCAAAAGATTCACCAACACAGATGTCCAGAATACTGTGGAATTTTGCGATGAAAACAGAGCTGTTTGTATTGGGACACAATGGTGTCCCAATACTTCCGCAAACTCCGTGACGTCACGCGTCATCATACTGAGACGTTTTCAGCCGGATATTTCCCGGGAAATTTAAAATTGCACTTTATAAGTTAACCCGTGTTGGCATGTGTTGCAATGTTAAGATTTCATCATTGATATATAAACTATCAGACTGCGTGGTCGGTAGAAGTGGGTTTCAGTAGGCCTTTAAGTAGCATGAAACAAACAACAAACAAACTGTGGTCTGTAGGGAACGGCAGAATACAAAGGGGAGTGATTAGGGGCAGAACTAGGTGTGGACGCTAATCAATAACACAAAGCAGGTGCGGCTTTATCAGCCACCTAGCAACAAGGAAACGAAAGCAAGGGAGCAAAGGAGCGTTGAAAAACAAAACTAAACTAAGGAGAAGAATACACAGACATGGTGTGACAAATATGGCAATTTTATATTCTATTCATATTCAACATTTATATTTTGTTTGTCAAATATAGACTATTATTTATTTATGTATTCAAAGATGTTTTCGAGCTTTTTTTTTAGCACAATGAACAATGAATAGCGTGATCCTTTAGTTTGCAATCAGGTGATCTGGAATGTCCATATGGTTCCATTCCTATTAAGGGGTCAATTATTAATCATGATCTGACTTTATTCTAAATAGTCGCATGTTTTCTGCAGTGCTTTGTTCACCGTGCGGATGTTTTTCTCTACAATGTCGTTAGCATAGCTTTGACTCAGCACTCCCTGCTTGCTTTTTGTCGATCTTTATTCCTGCTGCGTCTTTATTCCAGAAGCCCACCTGCCGAGCGCCCACTGACTTTAAGCCTCTTTCTTTTTTTTGCTACTCTCAGTATTTTTTGCGTGCGATTTAAATCTCCCTGACGCAGCCTTTGAAATAATAGGATGAAATAGTTTCAGATGGTCTGAAAGCGCAACAACAAATATTGCTATTTGTGTCTTGTCTTCAGGACTGTCCATCCTTTTATTTTGAAGGTACAAACATGCCTCTCTCTCATGTCCACATGGAGGATGAAGAGCTTTGTTTTTGAAAGCATGCTTTGCATTTCTATAATTGCACAGACAACAATGAGGACACTTTAGACTTAAAGCGTCATCTTTATTTATGACTTTATAGTCTCTCGCACAGACTGTGCATTCTTTCAGGTTAATCGTGCAGCGTTTTCCAATGTGATAACATTTATTTTCAGCTTGCACCAAACTCACATGGTTTTTTTTGTGTTTATTATTCCCCAGAATGAAAACACGGCTGCAGTCATGTCTTCACCCGGGATATTAAAAGAGTGTATTTTAATATCGACCCCCTGGTCAAACATGTGACGGCAATGTGAAACATTATTACTTCTCCCGTCTGGAAAAAATTCATTTTGGAAGTGCAGAGTGAAAACAAGCAGGCAGTGGATTTCCTCAAATAGACAGCAAGTATTTTCTTTTTTTTTTCTGTTGCTACTACAGTTGTACGGTATACCGGTACTAGTATAGCATCGCGGTACTAATGAATCAAAAACGGTACTATACTGTGTTTGAAAAGTACCGGTTCCCCATTTAAAATGTTGTTAGCATTATCTAATATGCTAACAAGTTTACAAGTGTCTGTGTTAGTAATATTGACTTACAATGGCATTTTTTATATTTGGACCGTCAGAAATAAAAAATACTAGTCTATTCAGCAACATCCTTTTATAATTTCAAAGCTGCTGGGTGACTTAAGGGGTTAATTAAAACAAATTCAATTGTCATTTAATATTTTTAAAATATTTGTTTTTTTCACATAAATATGTATTACTAAGATGTATCCTACATGATAAAAACCTTATTGAAATATGCATTTTTTGCATCTTGAGCACAGAAGTGCAGCCTCCCTCACATACACCTTCAGTGGTAAAAAAGAAAAAAAAAAAGAAAAAAGTGGTGTCAATAGAGATGTACTGCACGACTGCTTGTAAAATACCCATAAAAAGTGGTAACTGTCTCCTGCTTTTTTGAAAAAATAGCAAAACGCCACAACATGAATGTGCAGTAAATGAGTGTCTCCATGGTGATGACCTGTATATTACATGCAAAATCTTCATTTAAAAAAGGCTATCAGCACTCTTTTCAACAGCACAGGCAGTCTTAGTAAACCACACGCAACACTCATACAAATAGTACACGCTATTTTATGGATTGCACACGCTGTTTTGCACAAGGTATTTGGATTTTAGTATATCAGGCTTTAAAGGCCTACTGAAACCCACTACTACCGACCACGCAGTCTGATAGTTTATATATCAATGATGAAATCTTAACATTGCAACACATGCCAATACGGCCGGGTTAACTTATAAAGTGCAATTTTAAATTTCCCGGCAAACTTCCGGCTGAAAATGTTTCGATATGATGACGTTTGCGCGTGACGTCAATGGTTGAACAGAAAGTATTGGTACACCATTGTATCCAATACAAACAGCTCTGTTTTCATCGCAAAATTCCACAGTATTCTGGACATCTGTGTTGGTGAATCTTTTGCAATTTGTTTAATGAACAATGAAGACTGCAAAGAAGAAAGCTGTAGGTGGGATCGGTGTATTAGCGGCCGGCTACAGCAACACAACTAGGAGGACTTTGAGTTGGATAGCAGACGCACTATCCGACGCTAGCCGCCGACCGCATCGATGATCGGGTGAAGTCCTTCGTCGCGCCGTCGATCGCTGGAACGCAGGTGAGCACGGGTGTTGATGAGCAAATGAGGGCTGGCGTAGGTGGAGCGCTAATGTTTTTATCATAGGTCTGACGAGGTCCCGTAGCTAAGTTAGCTTCAATGGCGTCGTTAGCAACAGCATTGCTAGGCTTCGACAGGCGGCACAGCATTAACCGTGTAGTTACAGGTCCAGTGTTTGGTTCGGTGTCTCCTCATAGTAGTATTGTTGTCTATCCTTCCAGTCAGGGGCTTATTTCTTTTGTTTCTATCTGCATTTAAGCACGATGCTATCACGTTAGCTCCGTAGCTAAAGTGCTTCACCAATGTATTGTCTTGGAGATAAAAGTCACTGTGAATGTCCATTTCGCGTTCTGGACTCTCATTTTCAAGAGAATATAGTATCCGAGGTAGTTTAAAATACAAATCCGTGATCCACAATAGAAAAAGGAGAAAGTGTGGAATCCAATGAACCCTTGCACCTAAGTTACGGTCAGAGCGAAAAAGATACGTCCTGCACTGCACTCTAGTCCTTCACTCTCACGTACCTCATCCACAAATCTTTCATCCTCGCTCAAATTAATGGGGTAATCGTCGCTTTCTCGGTCCGAACCGCTCTCGCTGCTGGTGTAAACAATGGGGAAATGTGAGGAGCCTTTCAACCTGTGACGTCACGCTACTTCCGGTACAGGCAAGGCTTTTTTTATCAGCGACCAAAAGTTGCGAACTTTATCGTCGATGTTCTCTACTAAATCCTTTCAGAAAAAATATGGCAATATCGCGAAATGATCAAGTATGACACATAGAATGGATCTGCTATCCCTGTTTAAATTTAAAAAAATAATTTCAGTAGGCCTCTAAGTTGCTAGGGGTGCCATAAAAAATCGAATGACATTCTAATCGCAATCCATACCTTTTCCGATTCTTAATTGATAAAAAAAAAGGAAAATAAATTTGATTAAAAATGTATAAAAACAATTCAAGAATCATTATTTAAATATGGCTTTTCAGGCCATTTTCTAACTATGTATGTACTAAATATGTCATACCTGTTTTAAAAAAGTTTTTTTTACACCAAATAATCAATTCTAAATTGAATCGGCACTTCAGGAATCGGAACCGATTCGGGATTTTTTATAAGATTCCCATTCCAAGTGGTCGCTTTACAATGTTGTGTGCATCCGTGTATTTCTTCTTACCGCGTTTTTGCATTGCGTTAGCCATTTTGTATTTATTTGAAATAGACTGTAATATATTGAGTGTTTTAACCAAGCATTGAGGTATTATTACAGCGGAAATTGCTGTGTTTTTCTTCTTCTC
>NC_084738.1:53673398-53680898 GCF_033978785.1 Entelurus aequoreus | reverse complement strand
CACACACACATATATATATATATATATATATATATATATATATATATATATATATATATATATATATATATATATATATATATATATATATATGTGTGTGTGTGTGTGTCTGTGTGTGGGGGCTATATATATATATATATATATATATATATATATATATATATATATATATATATATATATGTATATGTGTGTGTGTGTGTGTGTGTGTGTGTGTGTGTGTGTATATATATATATATATATATATGTATGTAAATATAAATATGTATATATATATATCAGTGGAGGCTGGTGACTTCCAGAATTGAGGAGGCCATTTTTTTCCGCTTGCTCACTTCACTCGCGATGGAATGTGCCCTGTTCTCTTATCTGTCTTTGTGCTGGCCAAAGGCATACTATTTGGAGTGTAAGCTACAGTCAGAAAGTTCTTGCTGATGCAATTCATTGTGCAGAGCTTAGCCTTGTGCCTTCCTGAAGAAATTACATTGCTGTAAGTCTATGAGCCTGCCTGATAATTAAGCTGAGAAATGACATTTGGATGTTATATAAACGCCAAGTGAACATGTGTAAAAGGCAGGAATTTTAATTATGTAGTTAAAAACAATTTTGTTTAGCTTACATTTTTCATTCTTCTACAGCTTCAACATGTAATCACCAATTTAATCAAGTTTAGCATATAAAAAAGATAAGATAACACTTTCTTTATCATATGTAGTTTTATTCAATATATTTAATATAAAATATGTAAAAATATGGTTCCAGTTGGCTTTATCTGCTGAGAAACACAGACAAAATGGAGTGTTATTACTACTGAGAACTAGTGGTGTAACACTGGTAGAGACATCTAATTAGTTCAACTCACATCTGGTTTAGCTGAGGGGCGGCATGCTCTCTCCTGGACTCCACTCCACAGGTTGGTGCTGGCTTCAAATTGCGCCAGAATCTCGCCGATTTCCGAGGTCGTTTTAAGCAAAAGTATTTGGCTATATGAGCTATAAACTTCACGGATGATAGCCAGGGGTGTTCTCTAAATTTCCTGAAAAGCACAAGTTTATAGGACACTCGTAGCCACTATGGCGAGTGTTTGTTTGACTGAAGTGGCTGGCGAATTCTCAAAATGGCTTCTGTGTTGATTAGGAAAGGAAAGGATTGATTCCAAATGAACCAGTAGCATGTGATTGGACGAACAAAATGTCAATCTTTCAGCCCTGGACACAATGCATGGTGAGGCCAGGCCTCCGTTGCCCACCCATTTTCAGTGATCTGGCCAATCACATATTGGCATGAAAAAGCATGCATTACATTGACTTCTATGAGAAGCTAATTTCCTAGGGGAGGCCTGGCCTCCCTTAATACAAACTGATAGGGAAATCTGGCCTGTTGCTTTACAATTGCAATATTGGGTTTTAGCCATGGGAACATTTAGATTTATGAACAAAACTAAAATAATATGAATATAAAAAATAAAAAATATGTTTTTTGTTAAAATAAATAAATAAAATAAATATATTTATTGTTTTTTTTTAAATCTCTCTCTTCTCTCAAATTATTGGGGAGGCCAGGCCTCCTCCACCTCTATGGAGGAGCCTCCACTGATATATATATACATATATAAAGAAAAAGACTAAATTTCCTGCAATTGTGTGCATTTCTACACTATATTTGACCTTTTTATTTATTTTAATCTACCAACCTCTTTTGGCCGTCTCTTTGACACTAACATGTTTCATTTCATGTACCATATATATATTTTTAATAGATAACTTACTAACATTATTATCATTGAAAATGTACATACCATTCTATAACATGCATGCAAAGACAACATTTGGCAATGCTATCCTGTAGCCACGCCCCCTCAGGTAATATACTTCCGGTGTGTGACATTTGTTTACAATCCGTCACCTCAAAAATATACCTTCTCGCTGGCTACTAATAAATACTTTACAACTGTAACTGGTTTGGAACTAACAGTGTTCGCATTGTTATCGTCCAAATATGATTAGCAGCAAAATAGGCCAACATCATCGTTGTGGCTCGGAGAGCTAACGGAGCCAACATCAAGTAAGCTAACTAGATGGTTGCTAGCTAGCGAGCTACTGATCGTCTCCCTGTCCTGCAACTCAGTGCGACGTTAAGGCAAGAGGAACAGTTAAAACCTGCAGCTGATTATTTTTGTCTAAATACGCAAGTTTTTGTGGAAATTTCACACGCCTGAACACTGCACGCACACTAAATAAGGCTTTTATGTTGTCCACGGTTTGAGTATTGATTATTTGTACTTAAATTACCATACAAAGTCGCTTTTCACACGTGTCCGAAAGGCACAGCGTCTTCTCCACGTCATTTTGTTGTACCGGTAGTTTTTAGCGCTTCCATAGCGAGTCTACTGACAGATATAAGTTAGTACTTTACACTACTTTGTATTACAAATGGCAACAGCGGAGGACGAATGCCCCACAACAAGAGGATAGAGAAAAAGAAGAAGTTTATTGACTACAAATTTTCAGGACTTATGCAGATCCCAAATACACATCAGCAGGTACCAGAAGGTAAGAAAAGTTGGTTTTGCATAATATTGCGAAACAAAATGCCAGATAATATGTCTGCTAATAGGTGCCATTTTGGGGTCCTTATCCACACACCCTAATAATATCTGTATGTTGAAGCACAGTACGTCTGACTACGGAGGCGTAAAGCTCCGCATTCCATCAAGCGTTGCGGCTTCATAGCTTACCAAAGTCGTAATAAAACATTTTGACAGATTTTTCAGCGCCGTGTGTAATGTTTCATATTCTCACTGAAACATCAACGTTTTGGTGTTGCTTGCTTACGGTACTTGCGAGTGTCATTTATTGAACAAGGGGCTCCAGGCTGCAGTCCACATGTATTTCTTATGTGTAACTGCTATCTATGGGTCACACTTATCATTACACCATGTAATAAAAAAACGGCGCACTGTCAATGTTTGAGAAAAATACTAAACTTTGTGAAGTGTTCTCAATCTCAACACCAGCTCTGACTTAGTTCTTGATGTACAAAACCCAAAACCAGTTGTGTAAATCGTAAATAAAAACAGAATCCAATTATTTGAAAATCATTTTCAATTTATATTCAATTGAATAGACTGCAATGACAAGATATTAAATGTTCGAACTGAGAAACGTAATTTTTTTTGCAAATAATCATTACCTTAGAATTTAATGGCAGCAACACATTGCAAAAAAGTTGTCACAGAGGCATTTTTACCACTGTGTTACATGGCCTTTCCGTTTAGGAACTGAGGAGACCAATTTTTGAAGCTTTTCAGGTGGAATTATTTCCCATTCTTGCTTGATGTAAAGCTTAAGTTGTTCAACAGTTCAATGTCGTATTTTACGCTTCATATTGGGCCACACATTTTCAATGGGAGACAGGTCTGGACTACAGGCAGAACAGTCTAGTACCCGCACTATTTTACTACGAAGCCACACTGTTGTAACACGGGCTAAATGTGGCTTGGCATTGTCTTGCTGGAATAAGCAGGGGCGTCCATGAAAAAGACGTTGCTTGGATGGCAACACATGTTGCTCCAAAACCTGTATGTACCTTTCAGCATTAATGGTGCCTTCACAGATATGTAAGTTACCCATGCCTCGTGCACTAATACACCCCCATACCATCAGAGATGCTGGCTTTTGAACTTTCCGGATGGTTCTTCTCCTCTTTGGCCTAGAGGACACAACGTCCACAGTTTCCAAAAACAATTGGAAATGTGGACTCGTCAGACCACAGAACACTTTTCCATTTTGTATCAGTCCATCTTAAATGAGCTCGGGCCCAGCAAAGCCGGCGGCGTTTCTTGGTGTTGTTGATAAATGGCTTTCGCTTTGCATAGTAGAGTTTTAATTTGCACTTACAGATGTAGCGACCAACTGTAGTTACTGACAGTGGTTTTCTGAAGTGTTCCTGAGCCCATGTGGTGATATACTTTAAACACTGATGTCGGTTTTTGATGCAGTACCGCCTGAGGGATCGAAGGTCCTTAATATCATCGCTTACGTGCAGGGATTTCTCCAGATTCTCTGAACCTTTTGATGATATTACAGACCGTAGATGGTGAAATCCCTAAATTCCTTGCAATAGCTCGTTGAGAAATGTTGTTCTTAAACTGTCCGACAATTTGCTCACGCAAAGTGTTGAGCCTCGCCCCATCCTTGTTTGTGGATGACTGAGCATTTCATGGAAGCTGCTTTTATATCCAATCATGGCACCCACCTGTTCCCAAATAGCCTGTTCACCCGTGGGATGTTCCAAATAAGTGTTTGATGAGCATTCCTCAACTTTCTAAGTCTTTTTTTCCACTTGTGCCAGCTTTTTTGAAACATGTTGCAGGCATCAAATTCCAGATGAGCTAATATTTGCAAAATATAACAAAGTTTACCAGTTCGAACGTTAAGTATCTTGTCTTTGCAGTCTATTCAATTAAATACAGGTTGAAAAGGATTTGTAAATCATTATATTTGGTTTTTTATTTACGATTTGCCAACGAGTGCCAACTTCACTGGTTTTGGGTTTTGCACTTTAATTTTTAAAGACGTAAACGCCCATTTCATCTTCTATTATTATTCTTTTTTATGTATGTGCCTGAAGGGCGGGGCTACTAAACTGAGGTTTAGTGGAGACGTGTTATCTTCCTGGCCAAATATAAAACACTCAAGCAGCATTCTGGAATAGGAGCACTAAAACGTGCAGCTGTTGCACTGCGGCGAGAGCAGCGACTGCCTCAAAGTCAGACGGCGAACTTCTTGCACCAACGGGGGCCACTGCATTAGGTACACCTGCAACACACAGCCCACACATTCTGCCTTCCCAACATGGCCGAGAGCCACTTCTAATATTGTGCAGTCCTGGTTCAGCTCCACGAGAGGACAAAGACGTCCTGCTGCTTCTTACGTAACGGCCGAGAAAAGGAAAAAAGGGGGGAAGTTTGATCCTGGCACACATTTCAAGTCGGAAAGCAACAATTCTTCTCTTTAGGAAAAGATTTGAGGTTGGACTTTTCTTCCCTTTAAACGTTTTTTTGGGGAGGGCAGCTGAGCGGAAACCGCAACGTTTGAGTGGAAGCAGAGGCACACAAAGGAAAATGTACACTCCTTTTTTTCATTGCCATTGTTTTGATGAAGGCAAGGGAGGAGGGACAGTGCAAGCTTTTCACCGCACATGTTTTTGCTGCTCGTCGCTTTGGCCTTGAACGGATTAAGAGCTCATTAAAAAGTAATTACATACTTCATGTCGACGTTTGAGGATTAAATGACGACTGCAGCCATTTGGTAGGGACGCCCAATGGGAGCGAGGAGGAAACATAAGTAAGCTCTGGTCAAAGTAAACACAGAGGGACGCTTTTTCTTACGTTTTGGACGTTTGCTTATACCACAAGCTGCCAACCGCCTTTTTCGGCCCAAAAATTGTCTAAAAGGGCCACAAGAGCAACAATGGTGACGAGTGTCTCACATGACGCACTTTCAAGTCCACACAAAATTAAAGCATACAGGGGCCATTTTGATAGTTTTCATTTTCAAACCCAATACAATATATTGATTTTTTTAATTAAATCTTTATATTCTCAAACTGTGGTATGCGGGGTCAGCTTAGAATCCCTTACTGAAATATTCCAACACAGTGTTACTGTTCAAACTGTGTATAATAATGTGGCCACAAATATTAAATATTCTTGTTAAATAAAACCCATGCCTTGTTTTTTTTAACGCTGATGTATTTTAAAGGAGCCATATGTAATAATTTCATGTCAAGTCATCATTAAATGGCCCTAATATGTCAAAAGGCATTAATACATCATGTTCTTTTCCAATACCTCTATAACTGATAACAGTAGTTCAGCCACTATATGCTAATTTCAAAATTAGATTTACAGCCCCGAAATCTTGTTATTGTTTTCATTTCGATGTCCCGCCCTCCACCGTTTGACCAATAATAAAGTCTGTGAGTGTGTCACATCCAGGTTCGTCGAGCTACTGCCACTGGTAAAGTTACTAAACATATCAGACCTTAGTAAATCTAAAAGGCCTTATTCATGACAAAGCCAGGAACAAAACAAGGATTTGTATCGGGGATGCCTTTGAAAGATGGAGACGCTTGAAGGCGGAGAAGATTTTTTTCATCTGACGCCAAACATGCTAATTTCCTCCTTGATAGGTAAGTCAGGCATTTACGTTTTCTTATTACTTGTAATAAATGGAGATGGACATTTGGTATGTAAACTATATTGTCCAATACAGTCTATGATCTTGTCTAACAAAGCTAGTATGTTCGTGCAACGAATGCTTAGCATGCTAGCCCGGTCAATGACACATCGACATATAGGCTAACGGGGGAAATATTTGCCTGTTAGCCTGTATGTCGATATGTCATCCAACTGATAGGGCAAAATATATTTTCGACAAATAAAATCTATGTGAATATGGGTGTCAGTGCCTATTTCCTTCTCAATATGCTGATACGCTGAGGAAATGGGTACCAACAATAGCACGGCTGTCATCATGGCAAAGTGAAACGTATGGTGACAGCCAAATCACATGATAAAATCACATGATTATTACATATGGCACCTTTAATGTTTGTCATTATGTTGACACTTGGAGTGCCATCTGAGGTTCTACTTGGTGAAAAAAGTTTGAGAACCACTGCTTTCGAGCTCCCATCAAGTTTGTTTCAGGGCTCCCAGAAGGGTCTCAGTCATAAATTAAAAAAAAAATAAGTCACATATTTCTTGATGAATTTCTACATTAACTTTAGATTTTTAATAATTTTTAAAGATGTTTTATGCCATTTTTGTTAAAGAAAACCCTGTTTTTTTAAGGCAAAAAAATGCAAAATGTTCCTTAAAAAAAAATTCTAAGCGGAATGTTGAGGGCATGTCCCACCGGTAGGAGACCACGGGGAAGACCCAGGACAAGCTGGCCTGGGAATGCCTCAGGATCCCCAGGTTTTTTTTTTATTGATTAAAACTTTTATTATTAGATTGCACAGTACAGTACATATTCCGTACAATTGACCACTAAATAGTAACACCCGAATAAGTTTTTCAACTTGTTTAAGTCGGGGTCCACGTTAATCAATTCATGGTAAGAGCTGGACGAAGTAGCTAGGGAGAAGGAAGTCTCTGTTTAGGCTGCTGCACCCGCGACCCGACTTCGGATAAGCGAAAAAGATGGATGGATGGAATATTTCATGTGTAGTAATTGTTTATATCACAATAACATAATTTATATTTCAAAACGAGCTACAAAGGTTCCTAACTTGGCTGCTGATGTATGCTCTGACATTTTCAGTTGTATTATTTTCAACAAACTATTATTAATATGTGGTTACTATTATTAATATATGGTTACTTTCTGTTGCAACATGTTTCTATCTACACTTCTGTTAAAATGTAACAATCACTTTTCTCTTTTTTTGGATACTTCACATTGTTTAAGGATGATACTACAAATTTGAGTAT
>NC_084738.1:53573398-53663398 GCF_033978785.1 Entelurus aequoreus | reverse complement strand
GCACTGCTCAAGTGTCCGTTGCGCACAGCAAATATATGCCGCGCACCAAATCAAATCCCATCTGAATTCTAAACAAAATAAACATATTTATTCTATGTAATTATGCAATGCAACTTTGAGTGACAGTGACAACAAGTGGCCCCAACGGTGTTCGTCAACACCGTTCAATTGAACACCGTTCAACTATTGTAACGTCTATCGAGATGCTTCGAGGACAGGAATTATATCGATCACTTTATTGAGCAAAACTGTTTATATTCGGACATAACCACACCAAAAACATGAATAAAACACTTCTATCTCGAAAAACTAGTCATTTTCTGCCGTACAAACCAGGCCAAAACCAACTTGTCATCTGTCACCAACACGCATACCACTAAACCACTGGTGCGTTTATGGCCACACAAAAAGTCGGACAACTCAAACACCACACAAAGTTACACTATGACTCCTCAGTCATACGTGTGCTTATTTTACTGTAATTTATTATTAATGTTAATTTATTTATATTAGTCATGGAATGCTGTTACACACACTATGTTGAAGTATTACTATTATTATTAATTATTATTATTATTATTATTATTTACCTTATGGTATATATCAAAAATAATATTGAGCAAAATTTAATTGAAATATTGTCGATGTGGCCCTCCAGCAGTGCTCGGGTTGCTCATGCGGCCCCCGGTAAAAATTAATTGCCCACCCCTGCCATAGAGCGATTGACTTACTGCGTCCGTTGACAGAAGGCCGCCCTGACTGTACCGTCTGAGCGGAGGCTCCTTCCTCCAGTTCTTTGAGCTGCTGCACCAGCAAGGCCAGGTGCTGCAGCAGGTCTCGGTTCTGCATGAGCAGCTGGTGCACGCGGGCCTGCGCCTCCATGCGAGCCGACGTCTCCGCCGCCATCTGATCCTTCAGCAGCTGCACCTGCCGGACAAAGACAGAGGACGACCTGTGTTAGGATAAGATCAATGTCAATCTCTTTCTGTATTTAAAAGATGAAAAGGGTTTTCCATTCAATCAAAACATGTCCAGAGAAAGCTAAGGCCTTTGAAGTATTTATTTGAGGCCTCAAATAACATCAGAGGGCGAGAGAGAGACAAATAAATCTTCCAGATCTTTATATCTGCCTTGGGAATATAAGAAGAGAGAAGAAGTGTTAATACGGAGTTGCCCGTTTTTGGGGAAGGGCAGAGAGGATGAGCAAAAAAGTCATTTTTGGTTAAACATTGAGAAAGGCAGTAATACAGCATCAATCACAAAAGAAACTCATTGGGGAGAGTAACCTTTGACCAAAAGACAAATACAATATCAATTAAAGGTGGCGCCTAAGAGCCAATAGTGAATTTTCATTTTCAAAGCCCCCAAAATATAAATTTTTTCGCCATACCTGATGGGCCTGCAAAATATGGGGACTTTTCGTGCATGTAAACGGCCTCAAAAAGTCAGAAAAATGATAATAATAATAACAAAAATTTCACTCGTGCCTTTGCGGTGCTTGCGCCGCTGCTCAGACCCTAGCTAGTGATCTATGGCATGGCAACAGTCCTTGTCCTATGCTCTGGGAAGGTGGGGGCTAGGGTGTACGAAGAACCAAACAGAGCTATCTCCGCAGGACCCGAGGAATTTAGCAAAGGACGACAAAAGAGTCAAATCTTTTTGACACAGAATAGGGCAATACACTGAAAAGAAGCAATACAACATAAATCTCATAAGAAGCACCGAGACTAAAATTGTGGTTAGAAGAGAGATGACTAAAATAGTTAATATTTTGAGTAAACTATTGTTTCTATTAATGCTTGAATAATAAATGTTGTAATTGTCTGAATATGATCTACTTCTTTCTGCTACTTTTCATTCAGGATTAATTTCTCGTCGTGCTGATTGTTTTTTGTTTGACATTAAATGAGTGAAATCAAAATTAAAATAGAAATAGATCCACAATTTCCATACTCTTTTGCGATGTACTCTTTATTTTGCCTTTGCATTGTCTTTACTTGTAAACATTTATTGTCTTTGATAAATTTTCATTGTCCCCTCCCACTAGGGGGCAGCACAGACCATACTGTAACTCAAATTATGCACCATGCTAGGAGTGGGTACATAATTCGATACAAATTCCTTCAGAACTATATCAAGTCACGTAAAATCAAACGGTGCCGTATTTTGATACCTTTGATGCACGTGACATCACGTCCGGTTGCAGACTAAACACCGGCTGGCGTAAACAATCACTCCAGCAGCACTGAGAGCGGACTCAGACAAACTCCTGAGTAATGTTGCAATTTTCAACACCAACAAAGCAAGTAGGCTTGGTAGAAAACGCTTGAACGCTAGCTTGATGCTAATTGACATTGGATTTGCCATGGACAGGCTAATATTAGCATTAGCCATTTTATATGGCGATTTCAACATCTCCAGATTTAGTAATGAAAACTGTTGGTGTGTAATAAGCACAATACTTGCAGTATAAACACTTTGTAGGGCGCAACATAACACATTCTGCTTCCTGGAAAAGGCTACTTTTAGGTTAGACAACATACTATAATAGCTTTTACAGCACTGCCATCGAATGGAAGTGCAAATGAGACTCAAATGTCATAAGAAAAATACAAAAGTAAGATGATCAGCTCATTTCTAAATGTTACTTTGTAAAGCACAAATGCGAGTCGTACCTGCGCGACGGCCACCTGCGTGTGCTGCTGCTGCTGCTGCAGCTGATGCTGCAGGAGCTGCAGGTAGTGCTGGGAGGCCAGCGGCATTGGCGAAGGGGAGCAAGGGCTGCTGGGAGTGACGCCTTGAGACGTGACCGTAAACACCGACCTTCCATCGAGGTCCTGAACACAGCACCAAGGAGAGAGAGAAAATGCTTTAAGTGGTGGAGAGTAAGAATCAGAAAACATATTTCAGAAATACAAAACCCAAAACCATTGAAGTTGGCACGTTGTGTAAATCGTAAATAAAAACAATACAATACAATGATTTGCAAATCCTTTTCAACTTATATTCAATTGAATAGACTGCAAAGACAATATATTTAACATTCTAACTGGAAAACTTTGCTATTGTTTGCAAATATTAGCTCATTTGAAATTTGATGCCTGCAACATGTTTAAAAAAAGATGGCACAAGTGGCAAAAAAGACTGAGTAAGTTGAGGAATGCTCATCAAACACTTATTTAGAACATCCCACAGGTGAACATGCTAATTGGGAACAGGTGGGTGCCATGTTTGGGTATAAAAGCAGCTTTCATAAAATGCTTAGTCATTCACAAACAAGGATAGGGCGAGGGTCACCACTTTGTGAACAAATGAGTGAGAAAATAGTTTGAGAACAACAATTCTCAACCAGCTATTGCAAGGAATTTAGAGATTTCACAATCTCCGGTCCGTAATATGATCAAACAGTTCAGAGAATCTGGAGAAATCACTGCACGTAAGCAGCAAGGCTGAAAACCAAGATTGAATGCCAGTGACCTTCGATCCCTCAGGCGGTACTGCATCAAAAAGCGACATCAGTGTAAAGGATATCACCACATGGGCTCAGGAACACTTCAGGAAACCAGTAACTACAGTTCGTCGCTACATCTGTAAGTGCAAGTTAAAACTCTACTGTGCAAAGCGAAAGCCATTTATCAACAACACCCAGAAACGCAGCCGGCTTCGCTGGACCCGAGCTCATATAATATGGACTGATGCAAAGTGGAAAAGTGATCTGTGGTCTGGCGAGTCCACATTTCAAATTGTTTTTGGAAACTGTGGATGTCGTGTCCTCCGGACCAAAGAGGAAAAGAACCATCCGGATTGTTATAGGCGCAAAGTTCAAAAGCCAGCATCTGTGATGGTATGGGGGTGTATTAGTGCCCAAGGCATGGGTAACTTACACATCTGTGAAGGCACCATTAATGCTGAAAGGTACATACAGGTTTTGGAGCAACATATGTTGCCATCCAAGCAACGTTATCATGGACGCCCCTGCTTATTTCAGCAAGACAATGCCAAGGCACGTGCTACAACAGCGTGGCTTCTTAGTAAAAGAGTGCGGGTACTAGACTGGCCTGCCTGTAGTCCAGACCTGTCTCCCATTGAAAATGTGTGGCGCCACATGAAGCCTAAAATACCCCAAAGGAGACCGCCGGACTGTTGAACAACGTAAGCTGTCTATCAAGCAAAAATGGGAAAGAATTCCACCTGAAAAGCTACAAAAATTGGTCTCCTCAGTTCCCAAGCGTTTACTGAGTGTTGTTAAAAGGAAAGGCCATGTAACACAGTGGTAAAAATGCCCCTGTGCCAACTCTTTTGCAATGTGTTGTTGCCATTAAATTCCAAGTTAATGATTATTTGCCCCCAAAAAACAAGTTTCTCAGTTCGAACATTAAATATCTTGTCTTTGCAGTTTATTCAATTGAATATACTGTAAGTTGGAAAGGATTTGTATATCATTGTATTCCATTTTTATTTACGATTTACACATTGTGCCAAATTCACTGGTTTTGGGGTTTGTACAAACACATTGGCTGCTATTGGAATGGCTTGTCATATTGTAATTCTGCAGCCTTGCCTCTAGAGGGCGGTGTATCTTCATGACAAGGTTAAATAAATGAGCTGAGATTCTTGTTGGGAAGAAGCAGTTTTTTAAAGTCAAAATATTGGAGGTGAGCATGAAAGTACTGTCTGAGACAACACAAATGTTAAGCTCGCTCCCAAAGTGATTTATTAGATGATTTTCTTCCACCTGTCACTTGTTGCTAGGTAGAATTCCCTTGTTTAAAAATTCCCTAATTCCACCATTTTCCTATTGAGGAAAGTGTGTTTTCTTTCACCGCCACTTGAATAAAAACTCCTGATGTACTTTTCTTTAAGTGCATCTCCCTCCTCCTCTTCCTCATCGCTGTGCTTATCAGCGCAGTACAGATGTTCCCCAGTGGGAATTATGGCAGCGTTTTTAGGATTAGCGGCCGCACCTTTCGGCAGCCGGCGGGAATACTAAGCGTTCCTGCCATTCGGCGTCTTTCCCTGAAGCAGCATCTGCCGCGTTACCACGGCGACAAGGCCATCAAATATAATTCACTTCACATCAGGCCCACATCAGCATCATCCCTGTGTTTCATCAAGGCTGCAAAAAGCTTGGAGAAGCAGCGCTATCTAGTGGCCGGCGGTGGGTACTCTCTTAATTCAAATCATTCATTTGAAGTGGTGGCTTGTGCAGTGACACAAAAAAGCCAGCAGATGGAGCTGTGGTTAGAAAAAAGTCACACTCGGAAGGCAAGTGCCCCTGGCTGCAGCCCGCAGATCGAGGAGGGGCTTAAATTTTCCCTAAATGTGAGCTGGTCTAAACGTTTTATTGTACATTATAAACTAATGTATGGATAGACAAACAAGTCGATCATTAAAATATTCATGCAAGTAACAGCCAATCAGCATTCAACCGTCAAACTCAGTGCAGTGTAGTGCAGTCCGGGGTGAACTGCAGCATGGAAGAGAAAGTGATTGTTGCCGTTTGCGACATGGGTTAAACGTTTAGCCCCTCCTCGATCTGCGGACTGCAGCCAGGGGTTACTCTTGGAAGGTGGCAGACACTCACACATGACCGCCACCTACAGGAGTTGGTTGGAACTGCTCACCGTGATAGTCTGTCCTGGTTTGACCACGCTGAGTTCCGCCAGGCTCTTGAGGATTCCACTAAGGGTCTTCTCACACAGAGAAGTGTCGGCCGCTGCTTCCTCCTCATCCTGTCCTCCTTTACCGTTCTCCTCCCCTCGCTCAGCCCTAGTCAGGGTCCGGCCTGCAGCAGGTGCAGACCACAACAATGTACGTCAACTGTGTGAAGACTTAATTTAAGGTCACAGTCATCCCTGGGTCTCACCGTGAGAACTGGACTCCTCCGTGGACTTGTCACTCTGTCCATCAGCGTCCTGCTCGGCGTGCTGCAGACTGAGCTTGTGGCAAACCTCGAAGGCCTGTCCCACCGTCCTCACGATGCGCATGGCCAGCGTCTGGTGCACGCACATGCAGGGGAGGGTCAGGGCCAGGAAAATGTGTGCTTTTTTTTTGGGGGGGGGGGGGGGGGTTTGAAGTGGACCTTCTTTTTAGATTTGAAGACGTTGCACCGGAAGGAGTTGTTGGAGCCGTCTCTGGCGATGTAGCTGAAGATCTTCAAGTCTTGGGAGTCATGTGACACGTAGAAAATCCTGGAAAACAGGAAGGCTAACTTTAATTGTCCACACAAAATGTGAAAACTGTGTTCCTGTCCTTAAAAAGATACAAATGCTGGCTGCATGGACGTCTATTTTTTGACGTGTCAACTGCACTTTTTAACGTCCAAAATAGTTATTGCTGTCAAGCGAGTTAAACACTGGAAATTATTTGCCACTTGCAAAGATTTTACATTTTATTTTCAGAAATTTCCCTAGTTTTAAAGTAGCAGTAGAGTGGAAAAACAATCCATCCATCCATCCGTTTTCTAACGCTTTTTCCCTTCGGGGTCACGGGGGGCGCTGGAGCCTATCTCAGCTACAATCGGGCGGAAGGCGGGGTACACTCTGGACAAGTCGCCACCTCATCGCAGTGGAAAAACAAGTATATGTTTAATTGTGTTTTGTTGTATCCAGAGTTCTTAACCATAGCGCCCACTAGAGGGCTGACAAAAATATGTTTCTCAGCTGTCGTAATACAGTAATGACAATAGCAAACAGACAGAATAAGTCTGGAGCTAAAATCAGTGAGAAGTTTCTTAAGCGCAAAAGTGGTGAAGCTGTATTTTCATTTGCACGTACATTTTATTGCCAATTCAGTTAAGAAACATATTCATTATTAACTTAGTGTGTTTAAGCACAATGTACTTGCATGTAAGTTTATTTATCGGCTGTCACCGCCGGCTGCCACCTTGTGGTTTGTATTTTCAGTTTTCCTTTTTTGGTGTAGTTGACCTTGTACTTACGACATTACTCCTTCTCCCTAGCGTTCCTGTGGGCGGAGTTGTGGGACGGTATAGCTCGGTTGGTAGAGCGGCCGTGCCAGCAACTTGAGGGTTGCAGGTTCGATCCCCGCTTCCGCCATCCTAGTCACTGCCGTTGTGTCCTTGGGCAAGACACTTCGACAGATTTCTATGCTTTGAGTATTTTGCTACCTACTATCTTGGCCATTCCCAGTGCCATCCAGCTTGGTGTTGTTTTTGTAGTTCGCACATCTTGCAACTCCAACCCAAGTTTAGGTAATATGTAGTAGTTTTGGGGGGTTTTTCCCCACGGTGCACATTTTTTTTTTCTCTTTTTCGCACCGTCGCCTTTTGTTACCTCCTGTTTGGATTTCTTTTGTGAGTAGATTTCCTCAGTAAAAGAACTGTTTTACTCACCGTCCGTCTGCATCCTTGGGTCTCTCTCTACTGTGTTGCACAGCACTGTGACATTGTCGGCTATTTATGAGTGCCTTCTTATGCAGTATATTTAATTAGTATTGTAGATTATAATGCATGCTTCTCTCACCTGCTAGTAGACAAATGTGGCCATGGACCGACAGGCTGGTCCACTTTGACATCCCCCAAGATGGCGATAAAGTTGTGGCAACTTTTTTTACCCTTTGCGAGTATTGTGATTGAATCTTCATCTAAACGGGATTATATGAGCGTTCCATCGGTCGGCATCCCAGCGAGAGTGGCAATATTACAGTAAGTGTTTGTTTTATTATGGTTTAAAACGGTTTGTTTGTATGTTTAGCACCTAGCAATGCTGCTGATGCTAGTGTTACAATAAAGCTACATTCCATTTGGCACTCGGCATCTAAAACTTATTGCTCCTCCACTTTGTGTTCGGGCTCAAAAATATAAGGTCTGGATCATAACTTTTCTCAAAGTAATCATTGTTGGCTCTTACAAAGTCTGCTTGATAAGCATTGTTGTTGATGGGAAAAGGATCTGTGGTTCCTAACGTTACTTCACGGATCACGTGACTGGCTTCCTCATTAATTCTCAAATTGGCTCGGGAATCTCTGTGACATTGATACTATTTTGATCATATCTATTTAACTGCAAACTTTGTAAGTCTTTTGGTGTCATAAATCAGATATATATGATAATAGCTTCAATATAGATGCAACTTGTTTTTCCATTATACTGGTACTTTTAGGGCTATTTACTGATTTTTAGTTATTGACTTTACATCCTAATCTTAATTTTAGCATGACTAATTATATTTTGTGTAATTCTAGTTGAAAAATGTTTAAATTGAGAAAATAATAATTCAAATAAGATATTTTGGTTTTCCCCACATAGAAAACAGTATTTAAAGATTCTGCAACATCCTGAATGCTTGTTTTCAGAATGAAATACTGATTTCTATTTTAAAAGTCAATATTTATAAATATTAATTTAGGGTGTCTTATCAAGTAAAATTAACTAGCTGCATGGACAGATAATTGAACTACATTTTAGTATTTATTTACCTGAAATCCAGTCATTTTATTTTATATTTTGTCAGCTCTTTTTTGAAGTGAAAAAATTTGCAATGAATTAATCTCCTTTTTTTTAAATAGTTAGAAAATACTCTTAACTTGAGATATTTTCATTTAAATTGTTACATGACGAAGATAGCTATTTAAAGTCAGTTCCTGTTTTTAACAGACGTGAACAGATGCACTCTGTTTTATTTCATAAAACAAAACATCAGGTCCATATGAAGTGTCGAATTTAACACTGAACATCAAAACAAGTAAGAGCAATTTTCTAAGTATTGAATGTTGAATGTGTTACTTTTCCTCTGCTTTATGTAATAAATATATATATTTGTCAAAATTATATGTTTAACTTTGTCAAAGGGATGGGAGGAGATGCTGGCTTTGATTGGCTTACCTAACTGTCAACTCTTTAAAGTGGCCAACATCACTGGCCAAGTCTCGTGACATAGTGAGACCTCTTTTTTTGCCACGGCTACATACTATCGTTGTGCCGTATTTTGTATTGTTGTTGCGCTGAGTCAAGCACAAGAGGACTGCGAGGCAACTCGCAGGCATACAGAGACAGTAAAGTTAGAAATGAAAAACCATAACGTGCTCAATGTGACTGGAATTAATTGATGGTAATTAACACAATAGTTTGACAACCCTATTCAATGAAGACAAGTCAAACACTAGCACCAAGCGGAAAACAGCCGCTGAAGCTGAAGCTTGTCCCTTTGCAGCAGCTTACCAATCAGCGGTCAGATGCAAGACAAGAGCAAGTTGGACTCCACACGGCAATATGAATCACGAACAAGTAAGCCAAATGAAAAATCCAAAAAAGAGGAATCTGCTGCTCCAATCAAAGATGGAATAAAGGGGTCATATTCAAACATGACTTGTTTTCTACATTTAAAACACTTCATTGTGGTCTACAAAACATTTAATTATTGTTATTTGGGCCAGATTTTGATTTCAAATTTTTGGGACTCAAATACAAAAAAAAAGAAGTTATTTTTGTATTTCACTGAACATGTGCTAGGAAATTAATGACCAAAATAAACATCATAATGTCCATCAAATCCAAAGAGGACACAGAAAATATTGTTATTAACATACTGATTGTGCTCCAAATATGTTGTGCACTTGAAACATCTTTAGCAAGGATGTGTACCTAATGAGGTGGCCAGTGTATGCAAGTAGCGCCTATAGAATGTTGATTACAGCTGCATATATATCTCATGTATTATACATTCATGCACATGGGTCATGAATGGCAAAGCGTGGTGTATACGCGCGTGCAAGCAAACATCAAAGATGGCGACACGTAAGACAGTCACGGTTCGGACCTGTAAATGGGGTCCTCCATGATCAGCATCTTGTTCTCGTCCCACGTCCACTCTTTCCTCTGCATGGGGGGAAAAAGGACAAAAAAGTCAGCTGACTGGAACGCAACATGTGATTGGAGGTTTGTAACCGTGGCGACTCGCCTTGGGCTTCTTCCTCTGCAGCACTTTGACGCCGTCCACAGACACGACCATGCTGACCTTTTTCTTCTTTATGTTCTTGGCCTTGAACTCATACTGACAACAAAACAAAACAATTTCAGATTAAGAGCGTCGTGACGTCAACGTTTGCATTTGAAAATAAGTCCACATTTCTGTAATATTGGGCAACATAAAGGGAGAGGACTTGTTTTGATACAAGCTGAAAGACGGGAAATTTATGGGTGGTATTAACAAATAATGTCGTTTCCTGGGACAGGTGTACGTCATGACCAAAGTGTTTGTTTTTTTGGGGCAACTTTGACAATACAATGAAAAAAATAAAAATTTAAAAGACACACCAACTGGTGGTACTGTACTGGAAGACAAACACATTTGTGGCTATCTGGGAAAAAGCTTCTTTCAAAATAAAAGATACATACATTTGATTTAAAAACATATTTGATTTAATTGTATTTATTTATTGATATATGTATTTATTATTATTGAATGTTTTCCTTATTTGTTTTCATTTATTTATGTTAATATTTTAAAAATTATTTAAGAACTTTATTAATTATCATTTGTGTATAAATGGACAACAAAACATGAATGAAAGTGTTCGTAACTGCTACGGAATGGAAAAGGGGCAGGCGTGTTGCAATGAGAAACTGAAAAAAATGGGATGTATCATATTGTAATTGTTTGCATGTTTGAAATAAGCTTAAGCCATGAACCATAAAATGACCTCTGCCCTGAGTTTTTCTTTTTTTTTGCTGTGGTTAGTTGGTAACATAACTCAAAAAGCTATGAGGCATTTTTCTAGAAATGGTATTAAGAACAATTGATTAGATTTTGGGGATCATTTGTACTATGTTTACGTTATGAGCTTTAACTTCGTGTGTGTGTGTGTGTGTGTGTGTGTGTGTGTGTGTGTGTGTGTGTGTGTGTGTGTGTGTGTGTGTGTGACATAGCCACGATCCCTTCCCCATCAACAACAATGCTAATCAAACACCTTTGTAAGAGCCAAAAACGATTACTTTGGAAAAAGTTATGATACAGACTTTATATTTTTGAGCCAGAACACAATGTAGGACCCCAGTTAGGAGCCGCCGCGAACCGACACAGCACTTTCTCATGAGACATTTCTTTTAATTGAAGAGTTTTTTGCCGTGTAAACATGCCCTGTTGTGCGGCATGAAGACGCTACTCTCGCCAAAAATGCGTAGAAACATTTTCATCGCATTGAAGAAAATTATGGAAAGTAAAGGTTAACCGGTAAAGCTAGAGTGCCATTGAATGACAAAGGTATCTTGTGCCAGACCGTAACAACGCCCCACGGTAAGACAGCCAAACTCAGTCTGCTTGCTCCACCTGCGGACATGGACCTGGGTTTTTTTCTTCAGGCGGCTCTACAGAGCGTTTACCTGTGTTTGCTGCAAAGAGGCTTTTTATAGGTAGTCAGGTCTCGCGGCGACGAGACCGGCAGGTGACCGCGGCGAGGCCCGGGAGAGGAGAGAGGCTGGAGCGAGGCTTGCCAGGCCGGACGGGACCCCATCGGTGGGAAGGCGAAAGTGCCGTGACGCGTCTCGGCAATTTGGTTTGTGAGTTTTAGCCAGTAAAGAAACCAAACTGAAATTAAGAAGAAAACCAAGTGAATTAAGAAAATGAGTGCGAAACACAAGAAATTCGAGGAAGACTTGGAGGAGATCAGGAAATCGCTTAACTCCCTGTCGGAGGATGTAAGGACAGTGGCCAAACAGCTAGACACACTCATGGAGTTGTTGACCAAAATCAAAATGCTGAAAAACATCATCAAGGAAAAAGACAAGAAAATTGTTGACCTAGAAGCAAGAATTGACGAAATTGAACAGTACACCAGAATGGACGATTTACTTATAAGTGGACTAGAAACCAAACATCGCACATATGCAAGAGTGGCCGGGACTCGCAGCAGGGACGCTGACAAGGACGCCGAAGCCCCGGCAGACGAACTTGTGACACTTGAATGGCAAGTAATTAACTTTTTCTCTAGTAAGAACATGACTCTTCAAAGTGGCAGCATTTCTGCGTGCCATGCTATCCCCAGGAAGGACAGCAGAACCAACCCAGCCCTTGTGATCCGGTTTGTAAATCGGAAACACAAGACGGAGTTACTACGGCAGGGAAGGAAGCTGAAGGGAACTGGGGTTTACATCAATGAACATGTTACCAAGAAGAACGCTGACATTGCAAGACAAGCACGCATCCTCAGAAAAGAAAACAAGATACAAGCAACATGGACACGGAACTGCAAAATCATGATTCGGCTAAATGGACCATATGAAGAAGCCAAAGTTGTCATGATCCGAGAGCTCCGTGACTTGGATCAATATAGATGAGACCTGCTAGACTTATGACTGACACGGCTCATCCTTGGCTGGAGACGGGGAAGGCTACGCAGCGAGAAGGTGAGACAACTGAGAATCAAACGTTTTCAAGAGCTGAATACATGGACTATAAACTGTATGACTTTGAAAATGATGTTGACCCAGAAAACCATCTGTTCAACTCAATCAATGCTACATGTGACTACTACACCGAGGAACATTTCAATGACAATGTTAGTTTAGATAATACATTTTCTTTAATACATTTCAACTGTAGAAGCTTATATGCAAATTTCTCAAAGATTGACGAATACCTGAAGACTCTAAATGGCAAATTCAAAATAATAGCACTTTCTGAAACATGGATCGATAAAGACAGAGGTATCGATTTCTCCATTGACGGGTATGAGTTGTATCACTGTAGTAGAAGAAACAAGAAGGGAGGAGGTGTGGCCCTGTTTGTTGACTGTGAATTGAAATGTAGACCTGTGGAATGTATGACAGTGGTAATTGATGATTTATTTGAATGTGTAACTGTAGAGGTAGAAATAGAAAAGAAGAGAAATGTTATTGTTACGTGTTTATATAGGACACCTGGGTCTAAAGTAGAAGCATTTAATGATAGTTTGGAAGAATTATTGTGTAAGGTGAAGGAAAAGAAAACATTTGTCATGTGTGGCGACTATAACATAGACCTGCTAAGCTCACCCAGAAATAAATCAACAAGAGACTTCTTGGATGTGGTATATAGTAGAGGGCTTTATCCATTGATCACCAAACCCAGTAGAATAACGACAAATTGTGCAACGTTAATTGATCACATCTGTATAAATGAAATAAAAATTTATATAAAAAGTGGACTAGTAATTAATGATATAAGTGACCACTTACCTGTGTTTCTTACTTATGACTGTCCAATTGATAAAAAGAGGGAGGAAAAAACTCATAGATATGTAAGGAAAAGAACTGAAGAGGCAATAAATAGGTTTAGGAAGGACTTATTTGAAGCAGACTGGAATGAGGTGTATGGGGGAGAAGCAAATGCTGCATATGAGGCTTTTCTTAATATATATTTATCATTGTATGAAAAGCATTGTCCGAATGTATGGAAACAAAGAGACAGCTACAATAAAAAGCCTTGGATTATAAAGGGACTACAGAATGCTTGTAAAAAGAAAAACAAACTTTATAGAGATTTCATAAAAGTAAGAACAAAGGGTGCTGAAACGAAATATAAGGTTTACAAAAACAAATTGATAACAATAATGAGACAAGCAAAAAGAGAATATTATGAACATTTACTAGAAAAAAATAAAAACAATATCAAAGGAACTTGGAATATTCTGAACAAGGTAATAGGAAAAACATCTGGGCATACAAACCCACCAAGCCATTTTATCAATGAGGATAATAAGATGATAACAAATATGAATGAAGTGGCAAACGGATTCAATTCTTTTTTTGTGAATGTTGGACCCAAATTGGCAGAGAGTATTGGAGAACATAAAGATCCATGCTTCTAGGAGATGTTAGTGAAAATGAAATTGTATCGGTGGTAACAAAACTGAAAAATAAGACATCAACAGACAGTGATGGTATAGACATGATAATTGTAAAAAAGACTATTGACTGTAACATCAAACCTCTTTGTTATATTTTTAATCTTTCTTTTCAAACAGGGACCTTTCCAAATAAAATGAAGGTAGCAAAGGTAATTCCACTCTTTAAAACGGGAGATAAACATAGATTCACTAATTACAGACCAGTGTCACTGCTGTCACAATTTTCTAAAATAATTGAAAAAATATTTGTAAAAAAATTAGATAGTTTTATTGAAAAGAACATGCTGTTGAGTGAGAGCCAGTATGGATTCCGGACCAATAGATCCACTGCTTCAGCTGTAATGAATATAATTGAGGATATAGCAACAGCAACTGATAATAAGAAATACACTATAGGGGTATTTATCGATCTTAAAAAAGCATTTGATACTATAGATCATTCTATATTATTGTCCAAGTTGTATTCATTTGGTGTGAGAGGAGTAGTTTTAGACTGGCTAAGAAGTTATTTAGATAATAGACAAGAGTTTGTGGATTTTATGGGTAATACATTTGAACAAATGAGGATTGAATGTGGAATTCCACAAGGTTCGGTTTTGGGACCAAAATTGTTTATTTTATATATTAATGATATATGTGAGGTATCAAAGTTATTGAAATTTGTATTATTTGCGGACGACACCAACTTTTATAGTTCGGGACACGACTTAAAAGCATTATCAAAAATTATTGAACAGGAAATGATTAAACTTAAGAGATGGTTTGATGCCAATAAATTATCATTAAATGTAGAAAAAACAAAGTTCATGATTTTTTGTAAGAGGAAAAGGGAGGAAACGATCAAATTGTCAGTAGATGGAATTGATATTGAAAGGGTTTCTGAACTTAGATTTTTAGGAGTGATACTGGATGACGGTCTGACATGGAAATCTCATATTGCACATGTACGGAAAAAGATGTCTAAGAGTATTTTTATATTAAATAAGGTAAAATATGTGTTAGATTATAGGGCAATGCGCATATTGTATTGTGCACTTATATTGCCATATATATCAGCTACTGTGTGGAAGTGTGGGGGAACACATACAAGAGTAACATAAAGGCATTGTATCAACTACAGAAAAGAGCTATACGGATTATTCATAAAGTAGATTACTTAGAACACACTAACATATTATTCATTAATTCAGGTTTATTGAAATTACAGGAGCTAGTAAAGTTACAGACATTATGTGTCATGTTTAAGGCTAAAAGCAAAACATTACCAGCAAATTTACAAACAATGTTTGTCATCACTTCTGAGAATGAAGAGCATAGAAGAAAAGGTCATTTCCAACATCAGTATTCAAGGACAACTTTAAAACAAATGTGTATATCAGTGGTGGGGGTTCAACTATGGAATTCTCTTTACAATGAGATAAAAGATTGTAAAAATATATTCCAATTGAAAAAAAAATATAAAGACAGAACAATAAAATCATATGGACAGCCATAAGTGTTTACATTTTGCTTTATATTTATTAATTTACTTGTTTTTTGCCTGGTTTTGTATTTGTTTTGTATCATCCCGTGAGGTGTATATTACTTCTTTTGTTTTTTTGTTCGGTTTGTACTTCATGAAGTTTTGCACTTGAGTTTTTTTTTGTTTTGTTTTGTTTTCGTTATATTTGGATGTAATTGTTGGTTCACATATCATTAAGTAAGACTATGTATTATGTGAAGGGGGCAGGAAAATATAAGATTTTTCTTCATCCTGCTCCTTCTCAGGCATTGGTGTGTAAAGGTGTAACTGAATAATTGTGTTATAGTTGTCTATCAAAGATGCACATCAATGAAGCAGAGGTGTGGACTCGAGTCACATGACTTGGACTCGAGTCAGACTCGAGTCATGAATTTGATGACTTTAGACTCGACTTGACAAAATGTAAAGAGACTTGCAACTCGACTTAGACTTTAACATCAATGACTTGTGACTTCACTTGGACTTGAGCCTTTTGACTTGACATGACTTGCTACTTTCCCCAAAACCTAAAGCTTAAAAAGTTATTTGGGAGCGCTCCGTAGCTTTCATTTTGTACGTGTCTGTCTATCAGCGTGTGTGCTGCGTGTCAGCGTGTGTGCTCTCAGTAAAACAGCCAATCAAATTAGATCTACATTGTTTTCATCACACAGCATTGATCCAATCAAATTGCAGGACAACCAATGAACAAGAGTTGTCAAACAACGCGCCAGTGAGAAAGATTTATACCAAAGTTGGTTTCGTTCGGGTATAAAAACTACGACTTGGTCAACGAATTGCCGTATGCAAATCACGCAGTTCGAATATTACAGACGGAGACGCAACAACTTCCAACTTCGTTCGACATTTGAAGTTGCACAAAGAAGGGTAAGTTTTGAATGTAAGATAACGTTTATTGGCTAAGTAACATGACTTTTATTTGCTGTGTAGTTAAATCAGTGAGGCTGTAAACTCACTGCTAACATCATAACCATAGACATCTTATAAGGGTACACAGCATCGAGTGCTACTGCCTACTGGCGCAGACGAGACGCGGGGCCGCCATCTTGGAGTGGTGATCCGCTCCACTCAGTGCAATTCATTTGGCAGGAGCAATGAACTGTCAACGCATTTAATTCATTTTACCTCACTGAATACCACTCATTTTCACGCGCTTTTTTGTCATACGTGTAGCTATGATAACGGACACATGTTTTATTATTCATAGTTTGCTTAATAGTAATAGAATATTCTTATACGCTATAAGTGACCAGACGTCCGAGATTAAAACTGGGAATATAATCCCAGAGAAGGGGGGAAAAAACGGTCAGCTATTTTTAAATTGAAGAAACAATATGATTACGTTATATATACATGCTACATAAACAATGTATGAATACATTAGATATCTATATATTTTATAGACCGTATCTCTGTTGCTGCAGCAGCAGAGAGTTTATTCTGTCGTGACACTTTGTATTGATATTTTGTATTACATTCTTCCCTTAAATTATCATGTTTACAGTGATTGTTATATATGTATTTTTTATGTATGTCGCTTTGGATAAAATCGTCTGCCAAATACTTAAACATATATAAACACCTGAAAGTCTTTATATCAGCTAAAACCACCAATCTGTTTCACTGGATTCAGAATAAAACCAAATTCTGTTTTACCCAACAATGTTAGTATTTGAATATTGTTACTTGAAGACTTATTCCTGGTTACAATTATACTGTTAAGAAAGTATTGTCTTATATTTTGCCTAAAATGAGAATGCATTATAATCAATGGCGGCTGGTGAATTTTGTTTTAGGTGGGGCAGAAAGTTTGTAAACCAAACCCCTGTAGGGGCGTCATCCTCCCCCAGAAGATTTATTTGTGATTTTCACATACAAATATTGAAGATCTTTGCTCCTTCTCAACTCTGTGGTAATGTTATTTTCATAAAATACAACCAATAGTACATTAATGTTAAATCTTACTTGTGAAAAGTAATCCCCCGATTCCTATTTTCAACAGTCCGCTCATTTGAGCAGGAAAACGCTGAACACCAGCCCGGCATCTTTGTTTTCTACCTGTCAACTGTCAGTTTAGGCTGCTCGCCGGCTCCTCATCACCACTTCAAGATGCAAATTGCTCGCGTCACAGCAACCAATATTGCGTCTACTTATAAGATGTTTATGGTTATAACGTCATTTCAAACACGGCAATATGTTGCGTCCACTGCAGTTTGCTACCTTATTCATACTTTTTGTCAAGTGATTTTTTAAGCAGGGTTGCATGAGGTACCTATACATAACGTTACGTTAGTCAATGTATCACACACAGTAACATAACGTTAGACGGCGGTCAGCAGCACCGCATATTTTAGCCACCTACAAAAAGACAAACATAGTCAAATAAAGGTCAGTTAAAATATATACTATATTAACAATATGTGTACATATTGCATAGGGCCCTGACATATAAAAAGTACAACTCTGTTCATTGTTATGTTCATGTATTTGTTATGTTTTTCATGTGTACGCACACATCAACACACATACAGTATGAGATGAGATCAATGAGATAAGGTAAGAACAGAATAGAAACTGCTGTGGAACTAGTTACAATGCAATATGCCATGGAAATACAATGTTAACACTTTTGTACAAATAAGTACAGTTGCACTTGTTTTTGCAAATGTGTTTATTCTGTAAAGGAATGAGTTAAATGTTTAAAATTGTTTAAACTATTAAAATGACTGGTTAATAGTGCTATTATGAATTGCAATGTCAGTACTATTTTCTTTCCTGCTATTTCAAATGCACTTGTTTTAATAAATAAATACAGCGGTTTAAAAGCATACACAATCTGTGTAAAAATATTAGTCTGTGGTCAAAAGGACTTGAAAGGACTCGAAACTCAAAATGCAGGACTTGTGACTTGACTTGAGACTTTCCAGTCTTGACTTTGGACTTGACTCGGGACTTGCCTGTCTTGACTCGGGACTTGACTCGAGACTTGAGGGCAAAGACTTGAGACTTACTTGTGACTTGCAAAGCAATGACTTGGTCCCACCTCTGCAATGAAGGAAATAAATAAAAATGAAATGAAAAAAAAAAAATGAAAAAGAGGATGAGCAATAAGTTTAAGAAGCCGAGTGCTAAATGGATGTAGCTGTAACACTAGCATCAGCAGCATTGCTAGGTGCTAAACATCAAACTAACCATTTTAAACCATAATAAAACAAACACTTAATTTAATATTTAATTTGTCTATGTATTACGAAATATTTATTTTTTTGACGCTGAATTTACGTAACTGAATTTTTTGCGTTTTAATTTTTCAGCACTGAATTTTTCTACACAAAATCTTTATACACTGATTTTTTTTTCTATAAAATCGTCAGCATAATTTGATGTCAATAAATTCAGTTCAGAAAATTCAAACGCAAAAAAATTCAGTTGCATAAATATAAGTTTAAAAAAAAAGCTTTCGCAATAAAGACACAAAAATAACCTCTCTAATCGAAGGCAGATTTTTGGCTAAAGTATGCTAAAGCATTGCAAGATGCCATATTGAAAGGCTACCAATAGTGCTACGTTTAATATAATTGTTTATTGGAAGATAACATTGCAGCGGCTGTGAAACGATGGAGAAATACTGTGAGTCATTAGATAAGAAGTCCCTTCATCGTTACAAGGAGCAAACAGTCGTAATTAAACAAAAAATCTTTATACACTGAATTTTTTTTCTATAAAATCGTCAGCATAATTTGATGTCAATAAATTCAGTTCACAAAATTCAAACGCAAAAAAATTCAGTTGCATAAATATAAGTTTAAAAAAAAAGCTTTCGCAATAAAGACACAAAAATAACCTCTCTAATCGAAGGCAGATTTTTGGCTAAAGTATGCTAAAGCATTGCAAGATGCCATATTGAAAGGCTACCAATAGTGCTATGTTTAATATAACTGTTTATTGGAAAATAACATTGCAGCGGCTGTGAAACGATGGAGAAATACTGTGAGTCATTAGATGAGAAGTCCCTTCATCGTTACAAGGAGCAAACAGTCGTAATTAAACACAAAATCTTTATACACTGAATTTTTTTTCTATAAAATCGTCAGCATAATTTGATGTCAATAAATTCAGTTCACAAAATTCAAACGCAAAAAAATTCAGTTGCATAAATATAAGTTTAAAAAAAAAAGCTTTTGCAATAAAGACACAAAAATAACCTCTCTAATCGAAGGCAGATTTTTGGCTAAAGTATGCTAAAGCATTGCAAGATGCCATATTGAAAGGCTAGCAATAGCGCTACGTTTAATATAACTGTTTATTGGAAAATAACATTGCAGCGGCTGTGAAACGATGGAGAAATACTGTGAGTCATTAGATAAGAAGTCCCTTCATCGTTACAAGGAGCAAACAGTCGTAATTAGATGCAAGGATGCGTGCAAGATCGACAAGTCTGAGTGGCGCGAGGACTACGACATCTTCCTCGATGTCTCACACTTTGTGAACTACTTCATTGTTTAACCCAGCCCATTTTACACCTTGAAGGACTTTTCAAACTATAAGAGTCTAGAAAGCTACGACCGCTGTGTTTGTAGATGGCTTAGTCACATTTTATCTGTTTAAACCCGGTGGACATGGTGTTGTCAAGCCAGGCCAGACTCTCAAAAATGATCCGACCCAAGTTTGACACCCTGGACAATCACGGATAACCAATCTAAGGTCATCTCAGCACACTGGGACTGTTAGGCAGGATTGGGAGAATGTTCTCATGTCGTTTCACTTTTGTTTTACGCTTACATCTCATTGTGCAACATCTGAATGTTTTAAGGGGAACGACATGTGATCTCTGAAAGGGGTACAAATCAGGACCTCCACCCAGAGATAGTACAATAATTTTTTTTGCTATTTTCATTGTAAGTGGGCCAAATCAACTCTATTAGAAAATAATGTGATCGAAATGGCTGCTGTCATTTGATTCTAATAAAAGGACATTTCACTTTGTTTGGGACAAGTGTGCTGCTGGTGTAGCCACAGTGTGCACGTTTGTTGTTGCTCACATGCGCTCCACTGAATCCTTAGGGAGTTTGGGCTTTTGCTCGGACAAATGAAAAATTAGAGGGAAATGTTATGCCCATTTGATTGTAGACTCTTACTGACATCTTGTGGCGATAAGAAATTACTATGCTTGATTTGTTTTAGGCCAGGGGTCGGCAACTCAAAATGTTGAAAGAGCCATATTGGACCAAAAATCAAAAAAATCAAAATCTGTCTGGAGTCGCAAAAAAATGTAAGCCTTTTATAAGTTTTATAATGAAGTCAACACATGATATGGATGTCTATATTAGCTATTTTAGCCTACTATCAAACTGACTATGTGTCGCAGGCTGACCCAAATCTTTGTTGTCAGAAATGTTGAAATGTATTATTCATTCTACCCATTTTTACAACATTGGAAAACATAAGAAAAAGGCTTATCAGGTGGTGAGATAACTCCTCTAAATTACTGGCTTAGAATGGCCAATGGTATAGATGTGTGTGTCCAAATTAAAGGAAATGGCGAGTGTCTTCTTCTAATGTATTTATAACAATATATGCAAGCTGGGTTACATTTGCTGTGGTCTATAAAGGCACACAAACCACTATCAGAAATGCAGGCAATATTACATACAGATAATATGTCATGAGACATGCAGATAGAAATTAAATACACAGAGGACATAGGCAATTAAACGAGCTGAAATATACCTACAAGTGAGGCATAATGATGCAATATGTATATAAAGCTAGCCTAAATAGCATGTTAGCATCAATTAGCTTGCAGTCATGCACTGACCAAATATGCTAGATAAGCACTCCACACAAGTCAATGACATCAACAAAGTTCACCTTTGTGCATTCACACACAGCATTAAAAGATTGGTGGACAAAATGAGACAAAGAAAGAGTGGCATAAAATATGTCTTTCTCTGGCATCGTTGAAAAAAGTTATATATGTAAACAAACTATGGTGAGTTCAAGGACCGCCAAAATTAGTAGGACAAAATGGCGCTCGCCAAATACTCTCATTAGAGAATCATGTTTAATATAAACAGTGGGATTTCTAACAATTAGGGAGGTGTGTGTCATGTTGTCCTCTTAACCATATTAAAACAAAAATATAATTTCCCCCCATCTTTTTCTATTTTCATACATTTTAGATAAAGCTCCAGGGAGCCACTTTCGAGCCGCAAGTTGCAGACCCCCGATTTAGGCACTTCTGGGTTGACGATTTCAGGAAGCCAGTTTATGAGACAAATGAGAAGCAGACAAGTTGTGTTGGCTCTTACAAGCCTCGGAAAAGATAGGTCTGTAAGTAAACTGTTTAACTTGTTTTTATAACTCAATATTAAGGTGGAAAGTAGTTCAATTTGATAGTAAGATGTTTATGGAAAAACGATTTTTGTAATGGATGTTTTGAAGACTTAAAATGGCTGCCAGTCATATATTTCCACCATCGAAATATTTTCAACACTCAGAAGTATTTGTTTGATGGTAGTATTGTATATTTGTGTAACGCTAATATTTACATATTGTGTATTACATTCCAGTATCTTGTTTGAATCACATAGCTTATACATTTGTCAGTATGTGTGTATTTCAGTTTTACAAGTAAAGTGCAAGACAAAAGTAAAGATAAGTACACAACTAAAGTAGTGTGCAAGATAAAGAAAGATCAACAACAATAAAGAGCCTAAATGGATGTATCTGCTTTGGAACTTTATTGGAACGTCTTGGATTGTTAGCTGTCTGCCAAGCTGTTTAGCAAGGCCTTCTCTGCTGGCCTAACATAACCAGAAATCATGATCATAATTAAAGATAAAAAAAAAAATTTTTAAAGTTACTTTCCCTAAATATCTAAAAGTATTCATATTATCTTCATGTATTATTAGGCTCTTTCCAGTGCTGTTGTTTTTAGGTTAGAGTTTGTATCCAATCAGAATTCAGCTAGCTTATGTTGCCATAATGTACAAAATCTGCCCAGGGCCTTCAGAATCAACAATGCAGGCATCTGTGCACAGTAAGTGAACGGACACATTCGGTTGATAGACAATTGCCATAGCCAATTAGATCACTGGTTGTTGTCAGTAAGGTCTTCTAACTGGTCTTACGCTGTGATTGGATCCAATCACAAGTTGCGAAAACAGGAAGTGGCACCGGAGCCATACGAGCCATAGAAAGCCACCGAAAACTCATCGGTACTCACAATGACAGAGAGCAAAATGTTGATTATGAATGAATGAATGAAGGAATGAATGAATGAATGATCTTTATTTGTCATTGTGCATGTACAGGTACAGGTCCAACGAAATTTAGGTTGCTTCCCTGAGGTGCTTTGCATTTAAAAAAAAGAAGAAACCACACAATATACAGAAACAACACAATATACACAATATGCAATATACAATATGGCCTAAGACCACTCTAAGAGGCAATGTAAAAAAAATAATTAAAAAAAATCACAGATATAGGTGGCAGATATATATTTGCAAGGCCATTTTCAAGAAAGACACTTAAGAGAAACTACATCTTGTGAGACAAGGTCGGCCGACACAGGAAGCTATCTCGGCGGTGAATGGTTTGACCGCCACTTTCACACGAATCAAACAACTGGCTTATACGGCGTCGAATGGGTGCTACAAATGTTTTCTTTCTTATTTTTTTCATGTTTCATTTGTTTTTAACAATTCTTTTAATTTTTACAGTACCACGTAAGATATGTTTTAATTGCTGAAGCAGGTTTATAAAATGATAAATGCGCCGAAAAATAAACTGTTTTGTACACTGTTGAGGGGATCCAATACCCAGTAGAGTGCAAGTGTGTTTCTGTATACAAACGTTTGTAGTATGTCCAGCCGTGTCCATGTAAATTACGGTATTTTGAGAGGTGAAGTCGGACTAAGTTGGACATCACTGAAGGCTTAGGTGAGAAACGCACAGCCCACCACTGCTCAATACATATAGTGAGGGCAGAACAGGAACGTTGTTTGAGACTCCAACTATTTGCACATACGCTCTTGATGAAATGTCAATCGTCCTTGTGACTCGTCTGATGAGTCGAAATGCAAAACCACATGAAATGATCACAAGTCTACGTTCTCCTCTCGGGGCAGGGGAGACAAAACTCTGCACCTATATTCTTACGACAACAACAAAGTTTGAAGTTCTCAGTTGTGTTTGCTGCCTGCAGTTGCTAACATCTGTGCGTGTGTGTGTGCGTGCGTGTGCGCGCGCGTTTGCTGAGGCACTTAAACGTTTTCACCTCCTCAGCTGTTTGAAGCTCTTAGCTGAGTCTGGCACTTCGACTCAGATGAGCGTCACTTTTTAAACACCAGGAGGCTGAACTCTTGTTAGCTGCCAGGAGGGCCTACGGTGCGCCTTCAGAGCACGTTTGTTTGAACAACAAAAAAGGTGTTACTCACTATAATGGAGGACTTATCTGCAGCAACAATGACTCAACTTTGGAAATGAGGGAACACACTGTAAGTAAAGTATGATGTCGGCCTTTTCTCCCGAGAACGGCACATTTGATTGTGACTGCACAAGCACAGTTTGTTAGAGGCTAGTTTTCTGCATGCGTCTACTCAAAGCCAGCCCCTCGGATCCACGGTAATTCAAGCTTCAGCCACTAATTATACACAAGCCAGTCCCGGGAGAGCTGATTAAATACAGACTAGCTTCAGCAGATAGAAGCCCACAAGACATGAAGTGTAAGCAAGGGTCCAAAAAAAGGAAGAGAAGCAAAGAAAAAGGTTGGTTAGAAAACTGTTTGGACCTTCACTCCCTGATGAGAATATTATGTATTACAAGTGGCGATGGGGACCGAATCCGGTCCTTGTTTTGGCACCAACCAAATCCCGTAGGTACTACCTGGCAGCGATTTATGTCAAATCAAACGGTGCTATGTTACGGTACCTGGGTTGCGCGTGATGTCACGCTCTGTTGCCAACTCAGCCGGCACTTGGCGATCACACCAGCAGCACAGAGAGCAGACTCAGCCAAACTACCTCTTGGTAATGTTGCGATTTTTAATGCCAACAGAGCAATTGACTCAAAAAACGCTGCAACGTAAGTTATGTAATGTCCAGGGGCCAAAATATAATATATATATATATATATATATATATATATATATATATATATATATATATATATATATATATATATATATATATATATATATATATATATATATATATATATATATATACATACATATATACACATATACTATACATATACTATATATATATATATATATATATATATATATATATATATATATATATATATATATATATATATATATATGTATATATATATATATATATACACACACACACATATATATATATATATATATATATATATATATATATATATATATATATATATATATATATATATATATATATATACACACATATATATATATATATATATATATATATATATATATATATATATATATATATATATATATATATATATATATATATATATATATATATATATATATATATATGTATATATATATATATATACACACAAATATATGTAGATGCGTGTAAACTAGGAAGTGAGGACGCCGATGTGTCGCTAAATATTCATGTACTACATTACCTGGAAGCCGTAGCGCCATAGACAAGAACAGGAAGCAAGTCTGACCTACGTAGGAGGACAACAATTGTGCCGTTTGAGCAATAAATATGATAACTGCTGTTAACGTTTGTTTTATAGTTTTATTTCTGAGTCTCTTTTGCAAGTCCAAGATGTTCAATGGCAGGAGTGTATAGTTTATGGTGTGTTGGCTAGTCAATTCAGTCATTGCTCTCGTCTTTTGTTGCGCCCTAAAAAGTGTTAATACTGTAAATACTGTACTTATTACGCACCAACTGTTTGATTGTAACACACTAGCGCATTTTTGGAAAAGTGGAGCCTTACTTTACTTACGTTGGAGCGTTTTTCGAGTCAATAGCTTTGTTGCATTTAAAAATTGCAACAATACCTAGTTTGACTAAGTCTGCTCTCAGTGGAAAGAGAGTCAGCAACCAGGCTTCACATCATGTACAACCTTGGTACCGGAAGATTGCATCGTTGGTTTTTATGTGAATCTGTGCCAGTAAGACCGGCGGGATTTGGTAAGTGCCAAAAAATACGGGATTCATTCTCCATCCCTATTTACATGTTATTGTCCTTGCTTCGTCTATACAAGAAACAAACAACATTTTTGATTCGACAGGGCCGCTTTTGAGCGGTCCTCAAGAGACAAAATAATAATTATGCTTATTAGCCAAAATATGCAGGGAAGTTGTGGGCATTGGACAAAGTTGCGAGGCAGCGCATCTTACGCAGAGATTGGTTGAATTTGCGTGACTTCACGTAATCGCAATTTATGGAGATGGCCACAATTTGACACTGGAACAGACTGTTTTATTTCCTATGTAAAAAAATAACTGTTCAGTGGATTGGAAAATTACTAGAATGTTTTCTGCCAGGGTAGTAGAAACTCCAACACCCACACTACCTCCTTTAAAATTCTCACTCCATGCCAGCAAAGTGGAATTTTGCAACTTCAGCTCAAGCATCACATTTTGTTTTTCTTTCTTCTTTTTAACTCAGGCAGAAAGTGCTTTAAAATATTTACGCTCTAACGCTCCGGCTGAAACAAACAATTGTTGCTTGAGACGCCAGTGTCAGCGAGCACGTCGGGTTAGAATTTCAGCGAGGCCGAGATTGCTTCAGTCCGCTCACCTCGACGGGATGTGGAGTCGGCCGAGGGAAGAAGAAGTGAGTCGTAACCGGCGTGCGACTAAAGATGCGGACTGAGCTGCCGTGCCGAGGATGCCCAAGTTTGAGGGCGGCGTCCTCTGAGATTTGCCTCCTGCTGACAGTGATTGTTGGAAGGTTCCGGCTTTGAGCAAACGGTGAGAGGCTCACTTTGAATGTGGCTGAGATGAAGTTGTTTTGAAATGGTGGACAGTTGAAATGTACAACAAAATGTCTGCTTGATTACTTTACATCACATTATTTGCCTGGATAATATTTTTTTATTTAAGGGTGTCCAGATACAACGTTTACACTTCCGATACATATTGGAGCATCGAGTACTGGCCGATAACGATATTGATGCAATACGTACTTTTATGCTGTAATTTGGTGTAATTTTTTTAACTGTTCATTTTTATTTATTAATGACACTTTAAGATTATCACCACAATATTTAAACTACTTCCTTATTCTCTTTTGCGGTGCGTAATATATTCTGCCTTGTCCTCCAGTTATACTTAAAGGCGAACTTCACTTTTTTTGTAATTTTGCCTTTAACTCACAATATATATGAGAGACAAAAACACGTTTTTCTTTTTTTTTAATGCACTCATTTATAAAAGTCTGCTCTGGGAGGTCCTATATTACACCCATAAAGCCCTATAAATAACCATCCCAAAAGCGCCAACAATACATTTTGTCAGAATAGAATAGTTTTTATTGCCATTGTTTGAGAACGGGTTCACAAACTAGGAATTTTTCTTGGTGCAATGGTGCAACATAAAACACATAACACAGAATAGGTAATAAAAAGAGCTGTAACTGAGCTATCAGATCTTGTTATTGTTCATGCGCCTGATGGCCGAGGGGAACCTGTGACCTGAATATTAACCAAGTATTAGCGATATTGTTTCTATAAGTGCTAACGCAGACAAACTAATTTTAGTGGCGCTAACTAGCTTGTGCTGCTATATTGACATCATCAGCTGGTGAGCTGCTTCCTCGCCTTGGAGCTTGTGAAAGTTTATTGTAGATCATAAATCCTGCCTCTGAGGACATCATTCAACAAGTTGGTACACTTTGACAGCCAACTTAGACGAGAAAGTAACCAAAAGACCTCCTTTTTTCTTCACTAGGATTATGAGTCATTTTTCACCTTAACGGGAATATATCAATATCCTGTATATAAAACCTTGATGAAGGAGTTTGGAGGTTTTCAAGCACTTTATAGGCAGAATAAAGTGACTCTCATAGGCCTCATTGTTAACCTGACTCTCGCCAGATCCTTGTAATTCGCTGAGCACCATACATGAATCTGGGAGTTCTCAATAGGAGATGTATTTCAGAAGGCAGGGCCTTGTAAAAAATCATTGTATGTGATTGAATAAACCACCTGTCCGTTATTTTGAATGACGTGCTACTTCAACTACTCACATCGAAATCAACCGGTGACGCTGATGAGAGCGGCGCTGGGAAATCCAAACCCGGTCGAAAGAAGAGCCAAAACATCCTTGCCACCAAAAAATGCCTTCAAAACCGTTTAATTAATATTCGATGTCGCAAAACAGTTGCAATAGCAGAATCAATGTCAGCACACGACTCCTCGCTCCGTGCCGCCATTGTTGTTTGAATCAAACTGCCCCTTCGGCGCTTCGTCACATCTATGAAATCCCGCCTGGCGATCCTGATTGGTTTATTTTTTTTTGTTATCTGGAAGGAGTTTTCAATGCCTTCGAGCCCAGACCCTTGTGTTGAGCTCAGCGAACTACAAGGGTCTGGCGTGAGTCAGTTTACCTCATTGTACTTTTACTTGCTTTATTTACTGTAAAAAAAATAACCGTAAAAACTACGGCAAGCAATTGTTAAATATCAATAGTAAAACACTCTAAAATAAAAACTATGTATTCACAGTAGTAAATAGAGTGGATTCCTGCAAGCCAAGAAACAGTAGATAACCTAAATGTCTACGGTTGTATTACATAGAAAACACATCACTTTACTGTGAAAATAATGAAAAAATGTACAGTTCATTTGCAAATACTGTAATGTAACAAGCATGCAAGCATGCATCCAAGAAAAATTCCTAGTTTGTGAACCCGTTCTCAAACAATGGCAATAAAACTATTCTGATTCTGATTCTGATTCTGGTGCAAATACTTTGCAGTATTATTCTGTCTCTATTAAAGATTTTGCAGATTGTACATTTAAATTTTCAGCATACCTTCATTGTTTTAGGGGTTTGTGTTATATCATTTGCCTACAGTAAACTTTTGGCTGACATGTTTTTTGTTGTATTTTTGTGGCAAGTGGTTTCAGACATTGAGGGGTTAAGTCTATGTGCTTCATTGCAAACACTGAGCCTTTAAGTGCGTTGGAACTGCTTGCAGGCAGCTATTTAACAGATACGGAGCGTTTAAGGCTCATTTTTAATAGCTCACTTGAAGGAACATGTTGCGGAAGGCCGTGTTGTGAGTTGTCCAGTGAATACTTTCAAGTTAAAATCCTCGTGTATACCTCACATGTCTCGGAAACAAAGGCATTTTGCAGATACTAGTATTAGTAACACGACAGCACGGTAGAAAGTGGTTAGCGCTCATGTTTCACAGTGAGAAGGTGCTGGGTTCAATTCCCGGGCTTGTGGTCTTTCTGTATGGAGTTTGAATGTCCTCCCCGTGACTGCATGGCTCCTTTCTGGATACTCTCGCTTCCTCCCACCTTTAAAGATATGCACCTAGGCATAGGCTGATTGGCAAGACTAAAATTGGCCCTAATTAGTTTTAAGGTGAATTCCTGGCATCCACAGCTGCCGGTAATTTACCATCAATTCTATAGGTTTTTTTGTTAACATGTCATGTAAACAATATATTTTTTTTATTCATAGTAATTTACTGTAAGCAAAAACAGTTCTCAACCATAAAATTAACGGATTCAACGTGACACCAAATTCCTTCAATCTCAGCTGCCGGTATTTTACCGTAAATTGTGCAGATTTTTCTTTACAGTGCAGTTAAATGCATAAAAAAATGTGTGCTTGTCTTACATGAGGATTGTGAATGAGAAACAAATTTTTTTTTAAAAGTGCTGTTCCCCTTTAAGACAAAAAGAAATGCAGTTTATCTCCCGTAATAGAGGTGATTATTAGTAGCGTATGTATGGAGACACATTAGCTGCTCGCTGCTTGTCAGCCGGGGGACTACAAATAAATACAGAGGGGATCAGTGTTTGTGATCGTCAATAAAATGCATTCTTCGGCAGAGGCAATCACATACTTTTTCATGAAAATCGGCTGATACTGATCGATTGGCAGATCTCTACCATCAACACAAATCATAGCACATACTTTTTCTTTTATTGTAGTGTGCAATGTTAGAAAACATTTGATCAAGTGACAAGCGGTAGAAAACGAATGGATGGATGGAAAATATTTAAACAGAGAACGATGGTATGTATAAAAAACATTAAGTTTTATGAGTGTCTGAAATGGATTTATTCTGTCTTTAAATTGGAACATATCAGTCGGTAGTTTCTTTTTTGGAACACAATTAGTGGCAACCATTATTCATTAGGTTAGGTCATTTCTAAAACACTTCTCAAAAAATTCTAATTAGGAAGTTAACCAATGTGTTGTGAATTGCTTCGACATGGTCAACAGTGGTGGGGTTCAATAAACTGCTTCTTCCGACATCTTTTTGAACATGTGAAACTGCAAATATATCATGTGCTATATTGTAACTGTGTGCATGTTCGAAATAAACTAAAGTTCTCAAACTGTGGTACGTGTACCACTAGTGGTACATGGGCTGCATCTAGTGGTACTCCAAATAATCCCTTGAATAAAGTAGTGTTTTATTTTCCTATATTGAAACACAGTGTAACTGTTCAAACTGTGTAGCATTACAGTGCCCAAAAAATATTAAACTTGTTAAATAAAACCTCTGCCTTGTTTTTAATGAATACTTAGTCCTACTGCGCTACTGTTTAAATATTGGTCATGGAGGTACTTGGAGAGCAAAGAGCCACTGAACTAATCTAGTATGGCTGTGAATCTTTGGGCACCACACGATTCGATTCAATTCGAATCTTGGGGGTGACGATTTGATTCACAAATAATTCTCGGTTAAAAACGATTCTAGATTCAAAATCAATATTGTTTTAATAACATCGGGTGCCAGTTCTATGATTAACTACATTCCTCCATAAAATAGATAAACAGCTCTGATGCATTTCTATATTACTTTAAAGATAACTGGTTTTCTTTAATAAAATTCTACCCAAACATTTAATAAAGTGGCTGTACAGGACAGATTTTTAAAAAACAAAAAAATTAAAACTTTTTTTTTTTCATCGATTGAGAATTGTTACAAGTAAGGATCACGATTCATTCAAAAATTGTCTTTGTTTTTTTTACACCCCTACTTTGAATCTTTGGCCACCACACGATTCGATTTGATTCTTGGGGGTAACGATTCAATTCCCAATCGATTCTCGCTTCAAACCGATTTTCGATTGTGAAGTAAATCCGTACAGCAAATATAAATCATCTACATCAACAATATGATTTGTCTGAGTGGCTGAACAGGACAGATTAAAAAAGTAAATAAATAATTTAATAAAAATTAAAATTAAAAAGTATGTTTTTGAATTTTTTGAATCGATTAAAATCGTTACATATAAGAATCGCGATTCGATCAAAAATCAAAACAAACATTTTTGGACAGCCCTATAAACTAATAGTAAAAATGTAATACTAATGTGAGTGACGTGAAGTCAAGCTACGACTCAAGTGGAAAAAAGCTGCTTTGCGCTTTGCACGTGTAAATCTGTTTTTGTCAGCTGCTGGATCAAACCCTAATCCAAAAACCAGCGCAGTTTTGTTTTTTTGCGTTCCCGTGGACATTGTTGACTCAATTGATGAGCAGGTGTCCAAAAGCAAAGAAGGAGGACTGTCACGGCTGGTTACACCAGTCTGTGCCTTTATGTTGGGTTTTGTTGGTGTTCTTCTGTGTTTGGTGCTTTTTCCTGACCTGCGCTCTTATTTTGGTGGCACTTTCTGTTGTGTTGGTGCTTTTTCACAACTACTTCACACATGCCTTGAAGCACTTTTTCCCTCACCTGTTTTCTGTTGGTGATTAAGACTATTTTACAAACCCCGTTTCCATATGAGTTGGGAAATTGTGTTAGATGTAAATATAAACAGAATACAATGATTTGCAAATAATTTTCAACCCATATTCAGTTGAATATGCTACAAAGACAACATATTTGATGTTCAAACTGATAAACATTTTTTCTTTTTGCAAATAATCATTAACTTTACAATTTGATGCCAGCAACACGTGACAAAGAGGTTGGGAAAGGTGGCAATAAATACTGATAAAGTTGAGGAATGCTCATCAAACACTTATTTGGAACATCCCACAGGTGAACAGGCAAAATGCATTTCATGGCATCCCACAGGTGGGTGCCATGCTTGGGTTTAAAAGTAGATTCCATGAAATGCCCAGTCATTCACAAACAAGGATGGGGCGAGGGTCACCACTTTGTCAACAAATGCGTGAGCAAATTGTTGAACAGTTTAAAAAAAAACTTTCTCAACCAGCTATTGCAAGGAATTTAGGGATTTCACCATCTACGGTCCGTAATAACATCAAAGGGTTCAGAGAATCTGGAGAAATCACTGCACGTCGCAGCTAAGCCCATGACCTTCGATCCCTCAGGCTGTACTGCATCAACAAGCGACATCAGTGTGTAAAGGATATCACCACATGGGCTCAGGAACACTTCAGAAACCCACTGTCAGTAACTACAGTTGGTCGCTACATCTGTAAGTGCAAGTTGAAACTCTCCTATGCAAGGCGAAAACCGTTTATCAACAACACCCAGAAACGCCGTCGGCTTCGCTGGGCCTGAGCTCATCTAAGATGGACGGATACAAAGTGGAAAAGTGTTCTTTGGTCTGGCGACTCCACATTTCAAATTGTTTTGGGAAACTGTGGACGTCGTGTCCTACGGACCAAAGAGGAAAAGAACCATCCGGATTGTTATAGGCGCAAAGTTGAAAAGCCAGCATCTGTGATGGTATGGGGGTGTATTAGTGCCCAAGACATGGGTAACTTACACATCTGTGAAGGCGCCATTAATGCTGAAAGGTACATACAGGTTTTGGAGCAACATATGTTGCCATCCAAGCAACGTTACCATGGACCCCCCTGCTTATTTCAGCAAGACAATGCCAAGCCACGTGTTACATCAACGTGGCTTCATAGTAAAAGAGTGCGGGTACTAGACTGGCCTGCCTGTAGTCTAGACCTGTCTCCCATTGAAAATGTGTGGTGCATTATGAAGCCTAAAATACCACAACGGAGACCCCCGGACTGTTGAACAACTTAAGCAGTACATCAAGCAAGAATGGGAAAGAATTCCACCTGAGAAGCTTAAAAAATGTGCCTCCTCAGTTCCCAAACGTTTACTGAGTGTTGTTAAAAGGAAAGGCCATGTAACACAGTGGTGAACATGCCATTTCCCAACTACTTTGGCACGCGTTGCAGCCATGAAATTCTAAGTTAATTATTTGAAAAAAAAAAAAAAAAGAGTTTGAACATCAAATATTTTGTCTTTGTAGTGCATTCAATTGAATATGGGTTGAAAATGATTTGCAAATCATTGAATTCCGTTTGTATTTACATCTAAGACAATTTCCCAACTCATATGGAAACAGGGTTTGTAGTAAGTGTGAGCCACCATTCTTTGTCGGGACTTTGTTTGGAATGAATATTCTTCATGTGGACGCTCTCTTCTCCTCCTGTCGTGAGTTTTTGCTATATTCCAGCATTCCGTTTTGTTGGGGTGGGGGGGGGGGGGGGGTGGCGGACTCTGCAGGCTGAGTACCTGGACTCCCAAGGACTCTGCAGGCTGCATTGTGGTCCCTGGATGCATTGACGCCATAATGGAGCTCACAAAAGGCTCTATAGCAGGGGTGCCCATTACGTCGATCACAAGCTACTTGTCGATCGCCAGCTAGGCATTAAAAAAAATAGACCTAAAAATAATCGATCATCAATCTTCAACAAGACGTCACTTTCGTCACTTCATTGACATTCACGGCACCCGAGGATCTTGTGAGATAATGCTGGCTGCTGCAAGCTCAGTATTAAGAAAAAATTACCGACAGGAAGGCGAGAAACTATTTTTATTTCAACAGACTCTTGCGCCGTACTTGCCGTCAAAACTCTAACGACCGACTGCACAGTTCCTGTCTTCACAATAAAATCTTCATCCTGCCTGCGCTAACAAAATAAGAGTCTCAGAAAGCTGTCGTGCACAAGCTAGCAAGCTACGGAGTTTGCCGCAAATGTATTTCTTGTAAAGTGTATAAAAAGGAGTATGGAAGCTGGACAAATAAAATGCCAAAAAACAACCACTTTCATGTGGTATTGGACAGAAAGGAGGACTTTTTTTCTTCTCCATTTGAAAATGCGGACGTTATCAGCACTACTGTCTGATTCCAATCAATGCAAGTCATCAGAATCAGGTAATACACCAACTTCTTGTCTTCATGAAAGAAAGGAATCTATATGTGTTAAATATGCTTGTATTATCATTAAACACCTTTAACTTGTTAACAAAAACATCTCTTTCATAAATAAATAAATATTAGTTATATATATATGAATGAGGTAGATCCCCTCGACTTGGTCAATTGAAAAGTAGCTCGCCTGCAGAAAAGAGTGGGCACCCCTGCTGTATAGATTGCTACCTAGCAACCACTTCATTAGAATTCCCAGGATTTGGGGACTTCCCAGGAATGTCTTTCCTCTTTTGGGCTAAGGGGAGACACAAAGAGAGGACTGTTGGGTGAAGGAGTGAGCTCAGAGCACAATGGGCGCCCCCTCCGGTCTTGGAAAGCCTTAATAATAATAGATTTGGTTTGTATTGCACTTAACATTTGAATAACAAATCTCAAAGTGCTCCGGAGAAAAAACATCATAAAAGCATTTTAAAAAACAATATTTAAAGGATCTATATGCTTCTTTAAAAAGTAGGTTTTTGCCCTTTTTTCAAAGCATCTCGTCAAACATTTTGTTGTCTGCTTTTACGGCGATCTCATATTTCTCGGCAGGAAGTGGAGAGGAAGTGCCATCGATCTGCTCGCTAATCCTGCCTTCTGTTGTCACCCGCCAGCTCTGTGCCGTTGCGGTGTTTCGATGAAGGCGTTCGTGACGCAGCTTTATGAAAGCCTCTTCCAGGAGGACACGTCAGACACCGATGGCGCCCCCGGTGTACACTCCTCCCACTCTTCATCAATAAAACATGCGTTTTTACCTCCACTTGTTTAGTTCCATGGCCTGTTGGACACCGCCCGCCTCTCTTACGCACACACCCCAAATACACTCAACTTGAAGGCAACACCGAGCTAAGGGGGTGCTTTCAGGGATGCTGTTTCTTTCCAGTAATCCTATTACGGCTACGTCACACTGAGCGACCACATGTCAGCCTCCAGCTGGAGTTGGGGTCCTCTCAGCCACCAACCAATATCAGTCTAATACCGTATTGACCCGGATATAAGACCAGGGCTGGGCGACATGGCTGAAAACTGTATTACGATACACGTTTTTTAGGGATTTCACCATCTACGGTCCATAATATCATCAAAAAGTTCAGAGAATCTGGAAAAATCACAGCAAGGCCGAAAACCAACATTGAATGCCTGTGACCTTTGATCCCTCAGGCGGTACTGCATCAAAAACCGACATCGGTGTGTAAAGGATATCACCACATGGGCTCAGGAACACTTCAGAAAACCACTGTCAGTAACTACAGTTGGTCGCTACATCTGTAAGTGCAAGTTATGCAAAGACAAAGCCATTTATCAACAACACCCAGAAACGCCGCCAGCTTCATCTAAGATGGACTGATGCAAAGTGTAAAAGTGTTCTGTGGTCTGACGAGTCCACATCTCAAATTGTTTTTGGAAACTGTGGACGTCGTGTCCTTCAGACCAAAGAGGAAAAGAACCATCCGGACTGTTATGGGCGCAAAGTTCAAAAGCCAGCATCTGTGATGGTATGGGGGATACCTTTCTGTATTGATGATAATTAATATTTTTATGACCTATAGAAAATTAGGACCAGAAGAAAAATATATGAAACGTTAACATTGTTATTTCAAATGAAACCTTCCTCTGATTAAAATCCCCTCAGAAAGGAAAATAAATGTCAATACAAGCATGGAAAACAATCAATGTAAACAAAATTATAAAATCACATAAGCTCCTAAAATGAAGGTGCAAAAATAAGGAATATGTAAGAAATGCTTAATTGGGTGTAACAAAAATGTAAACATAGAGAAACCTGAGAAGAACCATTTTTTTTTAGGTTTCGTGCCAGGAAGTTACGACTGTGTAACATTTAAAGTGGTCTGTTATTCTTATTTAAAGGCCTACTGAAACCCACTACTACCAACCACGTAGTCTGATAGTTTATATATCAATGATGAAATCTTAACATTGCAACACATGCCAATACGGCCGGGTTAACTTATAAAGTGCAATTTTAAAATTCCCGCCACACTTCCGGTTGAAAAACTCCTTTGGATATGATTTATGCGCGTGACGTCACAAAAGCAACGGAAGTGGTTGGACCCCATCGGAACCGATAGAAAAGCCTCTTGTTTTCTTCGACAAAATTCCACATTATTCTGGACATCTGTGTTGGTGAATCTTTTGCAATTTGTTTAATGAACAATGGAGACTGCAAAGAAAAACGTTGTAGGTGGGATCGATCGGTGTCTTAGCGGCTAAGTACAATACTGTAATATCTGTGATATTTGCATTAGTGTACTGTCTTTAAGGGTTTGGGGAACGCGCATGCGCGAGTGAGTTGGCGGAGAACTTGTGTGTGTGAGCGTGAGTTTTGGCTAACAGCAGCTCGTGTATGTGTGTGCGTTACTTTTTGAACTACAACCAGTTACCGCTTTTTAATAAAGCGATTGAGCAGCGCTTCCTCGTCTGTGTGACTCCTTCTCCACTGCGGGGCATTACAATACTTACAGCAACACAACAAGGACTACTTACTACGCCTAGCCGATGCTTGCCGCCAAACCCACGGATGAAGTCCTTCGTCGTGCCGTTGATCGCTGGAATGCAGGTTTCTATCTTCATTTGAGAACGATGCTACGCGCTAGCTCAGTAGCTAAGTGTGTCACCGATGTATTGTCTTGGAGATAAAAGTCACTTTAAATGTCCATTTCGCGTGCTCGACTCTCATTTTCAAGAGGATATAGTATCCGAGGTGGTTTAAAATACAAATCCGTGATTCACAATAGAAAAAGGAGAGAGTACATAGTTCTGTGAGGTCTGGTTGCTAAGTTAGCTTCAATGGCGTCGTTAGCACAGCATTGTTAACCTTCGCCAGCCTGGAAATCATTAACCGTGTATTTACATGTCCACGGTTTAATAGTATTGTTGATTTTCTATCTATCCTTCCAGTCAGAGGTTTATTTATTTTGTTTCTATCTTCATTTGAGAACGATGCTATCGCGCTAGCTCAGTAGCTAAGTGTGTCACCGATGTATTGTCTTGGAGATAAAAGTCACTTTAAATGTCCATTTCGCGTGCTCGACTCTCATTTCCAAGAGGATATAGTATCCGAGGTGGTTTAAAATACAAATCCGTGATTCACAATAGAAAAAGGAGAGAGTACATAGTTCTGTGAGGTCTGGTTGCTAAGTTAGCTTCAATGGCGTCGTTAGCACAGCATTGTTAACCTTCGCCAGCCTGGAAATCATTAACCGTGTATTTACATGTCCACGGTTTAATAGTATTGTTGATTTTCTATCTATCCTTCCAGTCAGAGGTTTATTTATTTTGTTTCTATCTTCATTTGAGAACGATGCTATCGCGCTAGCTCAGTAGCTAAGTGTGTCACCGATGTATTGTCTTGGAGATAAAAGTCACTTTAAATGTCCATTTCGCGTGCTCGACTCTCATTTTCAAGAGGATAAAGTATCCGAGGTGGTTTAAAATACAAATCCGTGATTCACAATAGAAAAAGGAGAGAGTACATAGTTCTGTGAGGTCTGGTTGCTAAGTTAGCTTCAATGGCGTCATTAGCACAGCATTGTTAACCTTCGCCAGCCTGGAAAGCATTAACCGTGTATTTACATGTCCACGGTTTAATAGTATTGTTGATTTTCTATCTATCCTTCCAGTCAAAGGTTTATTTATTTTGTTTCTATATGCAGTTAAAGCACGATGCTATCACGTTAGCTCGTAGCTAAAGCATTTCGCCGATGTATTGTCGTGGAGATAAAAGGCACTGAATGTCCATTTCGCGTTCTCGACTCTCATTTTCAAGAGGATATAGTATCCGAGGTGGTTTAAAATACAAATCCGTGATCCACAATATAAAAAGGAGAGTGTGGAATCCAATGAGCCAGCTTGTACCTAAGTTACGGTCAGAGCGAAAAAAGATACGTCCATCACTGCCTCTCAAGTCGTTCACTGTAACGTTCCTCATCTACGAATCTTTCATCCTCGCTCAAATTAATGGGGTAATCATCACTTTCTCGGTCCGAATGTAAACAATGGGGAATTGTGAGGAATACTAGCTCCTGTGACGTCACGCTACTTCCGGTACAGGCAAGGCTTTTTTTTATCAGTGAGCAAAAGTTGCGAACTTTATCGTCGATTTTCTCTACTAAATCCTTTCAGCAAAAATATGGCAATATCGCGAAATGATCAAGTATGATGATTGCTGATTTGAATCGCAAGGTAGATTCGATCTTGATGATGTTACAGAAAGAATAAATTGGAATTGTCAGAGCCAGCATATAGAGCAGGAATGTCATTGTTTTGACTGCTCGAAGAAAAAAAAACAACATCTTAATCTACGATTTGACTCCCTCGAATGGCCTTGAGGAACAGGCTGTTTGAAAACACTCCCCCGAGGACTCCTCAAAGATGGACGCTTTTGACCTTTCCCTTTTCTTCAAAAGCACCTGGGTCGGACTCTTGAACTCTTGAACTCTTGGGGCCGGCCTCGGCCCATAAAGACAATCCAACATCTCACCCAAGTTAATTGGGCATACATGCACGCATATACCCTTCCCCAATCAACGCCTTCACCACTGCTTTATTCCTCCGGGGTTGTGGGGGCTGAGCAGCGCTTAACAGCAGCTGCTGGCCTCCAAGGTCCTGTTGGATGACTTTGTTGCGAGTTTGTTGTGATTAAATGTACCTTGTTTATGTGTGCCATGCTATGTGAGGTTTTTTTCCTCGGACTCAGTCTGGACCATTCCTGAGGGTCCAGCCTCAGACTGATATTTTTTTTACTTCCACCCTCCCCCCAATGTCACCTTTTTCCCACCTTTTTGAGGAGCGCCTAAGTGAGGCTGATCCGTTGGCGGTCCCGTCTTGTCTCCCTGTAACGTATGTCTGCTCTTAGCGGGATTGTGCCGAAAATGTAATTTCAGTTCTTATGTGTCTTGTACATGTAAGAATGGACAATAAAGCTGATTGATTGATTGATGACACATAGAATGGATCTACTATTCCCGTTTAAATAAAAAAAAATCATTTCAGTAGGCCTTTAAGTATGGAAGTGAATTGAAGTTATGCAGTAATTATTTCAATATTATTGGACCAAATTATTGTTTAAATAGCACATTTGTTATATATTTTATTTATACAGTTAGTTCCTACCTGTTGTTTCCGCTTATCCAAATAGGGAACAGACGAGGGTTGAAAAGAAATGATGAGCGAGGTTTGAAAAAAAAAAAAAAAAAAAACCTGCCATACTGTCGAGGTGACTTTTCCGGTTTTATCTACAATTTCTTCATTTTGACTTTGTCTTCTCACTCCACGCAGAGAATCAACAGCGAGACAGCGACCAAACTTGATAGTTGATACTGTTACACCATTGGCTGTTTTGCGTCTCCCTCCCATTGCTCACTGATCACTTCCTGTTTTGCTAGGTTACCTTTGTTCATGCAACCTCTAGATCAGGGGTGGGCAAACTACGGCCCGCGGGCCACATCCGGCCTGTTTGTCCCTTTATTCCGGCCCACCAGATATTAAAACACAATTGATCTGTTTTGAGGATTGCCACAACAAAACTGATACTAGACTTTGACGCATTGGCAAAAAAGGGTGATCAACAACACTGCTCCCAATGAAAGAGAATGTATGTTTTAACCCTTTAATACCATGTTTATTTTTCTTTGATGTTCTGATAGGATATTGTTGAAAATAGATGTATTATGATTAAAATAGCCCATGTTTGAGAAGCCTACTCTTAGTTCCAACTTTGCTATGAAATGCATCATGTGCTCGCCCGACCCGTCTGTCAAATTTCAAAACCCAATGTGGCCCCTGAGCCAAAACGTTTGCCTTTAAGGTGTAGGAAAAATGTGTTCACAGTTTATCATCACGTCTAGTGTAGTATGTGTAATTGTAACCGCAACTCATTTGGTCAAAGTCCTTAAGAGGAGTTTATTAAAGTACGACCCCTTTTTTTCCGATGGAAAATGGCCAAAAACCTTCACAGCAAAGTTTGGCGCCATGCCACGCACACATCCTTTGGCGTAGGAAAAATATGTTCGCAGTTTATCATCACCTCTATGTGTAGCATCTGTTATTTTAACCTCAACTCATTTGGTCAAAGTCCCTAAGAGGAGTTCGTTAAAATGACCCCTTTCTTTCGATGAAAAATGGCCAAAAACCATCGAAGCACAGTTTAGCGCCATACCCACATCTTATGGCGTAGGAAAAATGTGCTCGTGGTTTATTATCGCCTATATGTGTACTATGTGTAATTTTAACTGCGACTCATTTGGTCAAAGTCCCTAAGAGGAGTTTGTTAAAGTACGACCCCTTTTTTCGATGAAAAATGGCCAAAAACCATCGGAGCACAGTTTGGCACCATGCCACGCCCACATTTTAAGGCATAGGAAAAATATGTTTGCGGTTTATCATCACCTATATGTGTAGTATGTGTAATTTGAACCGCAACTCATTTGGTCAAAGTCCCTAAGAGGACTTTGTTAAAATAAAACCCCTTTTTTTCTATGAAAAATGGCCAAAAACCATCGGAGCACAGTTTGGTGCCATGCCACGCCCACATCTAAAGGCGTAGGAAAAATGTGTTTGTGGTTTATCATCGCCTATATGTGTAGTATGTGTAATTTTAACCGCAACTCATTTGGTCAAAGTCCCTAAGAGGAGTTCATTAAAATACGACCCCTTTTTTTTTCAACAAAAAATGGCCAAAAACCATCAGAGCACAGTTTAGCGCCATGCTACGCCCACATTTTATGGCGTAGGAAAAATTTGTTCGCAGTTTATCATTGCCTGTATGTGTTATTTTAACTGCAACTCATCTGGTCAAAGGGCCTAAGGGAGTTTGTTAAAGACCCCTTTTTTTCGACGAAAATTTTTCCTACGCCATAAAATGTGGGCATAGGAATAATATGTTCGCAGTTTATCATCGCCACTATGTGTAGTATGTGTAATTTTAACCGCAACTCATTTGGTCAAAGTCCCGAAGAGGAGTTTGTAAAAGTACGACTCCCTTCTTTTTTTGACAAAAAATGGCCAAAAACCATCGGAACAAAGTTTGGCGCCATGCTACGCCCACAACTTATGGCTGTAGTAGAATTTCTGACCTTTGACCTATATTGCATGTCTAATAAGAATGTACGCTCATTTAATTTCTCTTCTATTCTGTGCCAGTGGGACAAAGGTGAATATGGAGTTGTGCCAACCTGTCTACAGAATGTTTAGAATTTCCAAATATGACTAAGAGATACAAGGTTGTTTTGGAACAGACAAAACCAAAACAAAACAATCATGACGCATTAGATAACAAACAATGACGCACAAGAGACATATAAAAAATGGCAGAAGACCGGAACTCGACAGTGATTTTGGCTTGTGTGTGTCTTGTTTACTCCGGAGTAACATGTGGTCTGTCTGCACGGCCAACTTAATTCAACCTGCACTTCTGATAATGGGTAAATAAATTTGTTGTACTAAACTACTTTTGTTGCCTGTTTAAGCTTCGGACAATCCACTACACAAATTGGCGTCACGAACAGGATGGCACAGAAGCTACAGGTCGACAGCCGCTCCCGCTCTCTCTGTCAGGCAGACAGTGTGTTGCACGCGCGCATCACAAGGTAAGCGTTTTGCTTAAAGTGTAAACATTTTCTGCCTGGAGAGAGCCGGATCGATAAGACTAATTGCTGAATCTATTTTTGATAAAAGATAGGTTTAGTCAGGTTCTCCAAAAACAACCTGGAATGGGGTAAATTATGGTTGGATTGAGTTGTTTTATATGTGATCATTTGTCTGTGTGTTTGTTGAAAACTTGTGATCTCTTGTTTTTAACAAAAGGGGATTGTTATTAGAATTTTGGTGGTTTGGAGTGTAGAAGCATAGACGATGTGAGACGAAAAATTTCTTTTAACCTCTTCATCCTCTGTCGTTGTTGGCAGAGGATGCTTTTTTCTGCAAGTACATTAGGTTAGCCGGAGTTGGACACAGCGAAATTTAAGGCAAGGTTGGCTAACTGGTGTGACATTTGGCCCACACAAATTTATGACGTCTATGAAGGTCCTACGAATCTGTCTATGTGGAAACTGCAGCCGGGTAAAAAGCCTGATATAAGGTGATCGTTCAGTGACTCCGGTAAAGGAGATCAACTGAGCCAAGTTGTCACGAATTTGGAAATTTGCTGCAGTATAGATGAATAGAGTTAAGGGCTCCGTATGGTAGAGCCTTGGTGAAACTATATGGACTGACCAGACACGATGTACTGTAGGATTGGTGGGTGATTCCTGGTAATTCTACAGCGCCTTAGGCCGATTATCCGTGTTGGTCAGGAAGGATAACGCAGGTGCTGCTCCAATGAAACGGGTTAATCGCCGTTTTATGAGCAATGATGGAACCTGGTTTTTGTGATATGAGACGGCCGATTCCACAAAAGCACGCGTGCATTAGTTGTTTATATTTGTCCGGACAATGGGGTGGTATTGTAATTTAACAATGTGTGTGTATAATGATGAATGCTGAAATGTGTGTGTATTGAGTGAGTCAGTTTATGTTGGTACATTTAGATATATGCGTAATTTAAAAACTATTGTGTAGCACCTGGTTTCTTATCTGGTTTAATTCCCCCCTTCCTCCCCCCCCTCTCGCAACCTCCCTTCACGCTTTTTCTCACAGCCCGCTATCTGTAAAAGTTGGGAAATTGTCTAAAATGTGTGTGCGTGTGAGAAAGTAGACAAAGTTTATGTACAGAAAACATATGAGTGAATGATCTATCCATTTAATTATCTTATTCCGCTCTCGGAGGTTGGATCGCGGGGGCAGCAGCCTAAGCAGGGAAGTCCAGAATACCCTCCTTAAACTTGACTATTTGTCCATCTAAGAGTGAATGATAAATGTTGTTCTTATTATTAAGGTTCTGATATGATACAGCTGTGCTTCTGGATGAGAACAATAGTTGTCTATTGCATTTACTTTTAACTGTGCTGGTGATTGTAACTGTGTGACACTGTGGTTTGAAAAAAAAAAAAAAAAAGGAGGCCCTGCTGGAAGACATTTTAAGATAAGGGATGTGTGCGTGTGACGAGGCTGTGTGAGTGACAGCTGCGTGAGGCATGGGCCGAAGAGGTGTGACACTGTTAGCATAGCATTGAGCTAGGTTAGCATTGAGCTAGGATAGCATTGAGCTAGGTTAGCATTGAGCTAGGTTAGCATTGAGCTAGGATAGCATTGAGCTAGGTTAGCATTGAACTAGGTTAGCATTGAGTTAGCATAGCATTGGATTAGTTTAGCATTGAGCTAGGTTTAAAGAATAAATGAATAAATAAATAAATAAATAAATAAATAAATAAAAAACTATATATATATATATATATATATATATATATATATATATATATATATATATATATATATATATATATATATATATATATATATATATATATATATATATATATAAGTTCACGAGCCCAGATGGATCTCTATTACAATATCCAAAGAAGGTTGATGATTGATTATATGTATAGAAATTTTGATTATAATTTAATCACTTGTTTAATTTTTAAAACGCTTTAGTTATTCTTATATTTTTTTTGTCCAAATAAGTCAAGTAAGACCACAACAAATGAGCAATATGGTGCACTGTTATACAATTTAATAAATCAGAAAATTATGACATTATGCTGTATTTTATTTCTTTTTTTACTGGGAAAAAAGGTTGAAAACCACTGCCCTAAATCATATCTAAAGCTAAAATTATTTTATAAGACTGATTATTTTGGATTATTGTGTTTGTATTGTGAGAGAAGGAGAGAAAGTGAGAGAGAACTCACTTCTATAAACAGTGAGTTCTTCTATAAACATTTCCCCAAACTTCAAAACAATATTACATATGGAAAAATAAATGAATAATATAACATGTGCAGACATTTCTTATTCAGCATGTGTTTTACTTTATACTGAATAGCAATGGATTTGGATATTTTTCTTTAATATGTTCAATATGTGGCTTCCAACATATTTATGATCAATTATTATTCTCAAGAAGTCAGTTCATATACTCTGTCAAGTTACTCTTTCTGGTAAATATTTAGTCTTATTAATTTCTACATATTGAGATCTATTACTTAAAATAACTACTTAACCACTGTTGTGAAACACTTTCTAATTTATGGGAGTATTGGGATAGGATTGAGGAAGATGTCTGCTGTGGTGGTGGTTAGTTTGGAAATTAATTTAATAAAAGTAATTTTAAAGTGCAGTCTGACATTTTAGTTTGGAGTAATTTATATTTTTATTTAGACATTGCAGTACACCATACTTCTGGATGTTGAGCTAGAAGAGGATAATGGCATGACAGAATAAAGTTAGAGTTAAAGTTGGGGTGCCAGTGATTGTCACACACACACTGGGTGTGGTGGAATTTGTCCTCTGCATTTGGCCCATCCCCATGATCGCCCCTGGGAGGTGGGGGGAGCAGTGGGCAGCAGCGGTGCCGCGCCCGGGAATCATTTTTGGTGATTTGGCTCCCAAAATTTTTTTATAGTCTTTGGTATGACTCCACCGGGGTTTTGAACTTGCGACCTGCCGATCTCAGGGCGGACACTCTAACCACTAGGCCACTGAGATGAAGGAGGCAAACCACATCTCAACAGCTTTACAACTGTTTGCTGTGAATAGTGTTGAATAATAATTACAAATAACAGCCTACATTAATAATTAGAATAAGAGCCGATATGTAAAGTGTTAAAAAGAGGAGAAGTGTGATTAGGCCTGGCGCTTAGAGCATGGCCTTGTGTGTTTGTTGTGACTAGGTTGGATAACCAGTCGGAGACAGGCAAGGCAAGGCGGGGCAGCTTTGTTTGTGTGGCGTTTTTCCAGGAAAGGGCAGACTCAAAGTGCTTCACAGACAACAAAGTGAAATGAAAGAAAATAAAACCAAAATTAAAATGCAGACAATAAAAATAAACACAGTGCGGACGTTGAAAGATTAAAAGATTTAGCTGAAAGATAAGGAGAAACGTGAATAAAAACATTCTTTTGTTTTGGAGAATATCACGCACAGCGGGAGGTCAGAGTGCAAGCATGACAGCTTGCTCGTGGCTACTGATAGACAAATGATAGTTTAAATTAACTTATAGATAATCTTTAAGTGAATTAAAAGGGTACTTAAATACACATGAAGTAGTACGTATAATCTTTGAATCAAGGTTATTGATTAGCAATTAATGGGATAGTTAAGACTGTAATTTTAAAACGTGATATGCAAAATTGAACTAACCGAGAGGATATGAAAACGATGGGTGTACATGTTTTGAGTTCCAAATTCTGGAGGAAAAAAACCTCAGCAAAACGTAAAACCATACAGACGGACTTGGGTGGTAGCCACGGTTGTGCTAGGTCAAGCGAGGGTGGAAAGGATATGCAGCAGGGGGACTGCCAATCTGAACAAGACAAGCTCCAAAGTTGTAGCCAGAACATGCTCACAAAAAATACTGGTGTGACAGCAGGACGAACAGCAGGATACAAACAGACCCCTGCTGGACATAAGTGTCAACGGACAATGTTCAACACAATCTTTGAAGCATTCCTTTGTGGTCAACCTGCACACACCTTGTAATGACCTGCTTACGAACTGTGCCCTGACAATTCAATACCGCACAGAAGGAACTTCCTGATGTTGCCTGACAGCACGACAGCAGCTGACAACTACTGGGGACGCCTCCCAGGAACGAGTGGAAGACGGGGACTGCTCCAACTGTCCTAGCGCTGGCTGACGGAGGTGCGTCCGTGTGTCCTGCCACCCAAACCGCCAAAGTGTATGATCACCAATTAGACGACTCATAATAGGAGCCTTTTGACTCTTATATATGGTGGGACTCAAGGTATGGCCGCTCATGTGAACTATCCTTACAACAATTAGAATGGTATAAGATGGACAACTAATGACCCACATTGTTCCTTTGCTCTCTGTCCTGCCTACGAAACCAAAAATTTAGGTCAAATGATAAAACAGGGCGTAGCTGCCGCTGATTGAACCGATACGCAAATACCACATTTTCAATTATTTCGGTTGTCTGTTAAAAACATAGCTATTGGTTGCAATTTGGACATTCCTGCTGTAGGGTACAAGGAGCTAGGAGCTATACAACAGCTGAGCTAAAATAACAAATTTAAGCATATCAAAAAATTGTAGTTGCTTATTACATACACAAAGTCGCTTAGAGACAGAAGTCTGTAGAAAGTATTCAGTAACAAACGTGTCCGCATTATTAAACTTTCTACCACAGGAAACATACTGAACAAATACAGCAGTTACTGTCAGACTCTAATCCAGATTACCTTGTCTATCAGAGACATGGTTAAAACCCACAACAACTTTCGTTCTAATTAATGTCCCGGGGGATAAGATTAGAGAAATCAATTTGAGTATGTTGAAATTAAAATTACATTTTCCTCAGAAATGTATTTCAAGGTAATTGTAGTATACTGACCGACCACAGCTAAAGACATTTTTCTTGATTCATTTTCAGACATCCTCAAACAGCATAGTGTGAAAGAAGTAACGTCATGGGGGACGTTAATCTGGACTGGTTAAATAAAACACGTAGAAAGAAACTTAAGGATATTATAAACGGCTTCTACAATGATACAAATGATAAGCAGCCCTACTAAAATTACAATTGGATGACAAAAATCAAAGAGAACATCTGTAAATACACTAATACAAAACCAGAAAGAAGAGTGCTAAAATAAAAATACCTTGGATTAATAAAACAATTTGGATTCTAATAAAGACATGGGGACTCAGCTCTCATAAGAGCAATTAAAACAGGTCTAAATACAGATCGTATGATTTTAAAAGTTTGGAGGAACAAAGTTACAATGTTTATGCGGAAGTCTAAGGCTGACTTTGACTTAGAATTAATCAAAGCTGCAAAAGGGAACATTAGAAAGTTATGGAAAACCAGATACAAACTTACGGAAAGAGAGCAAACAAGAAACAACACTATAACATTAAATATCAATGGCGCTACTATCGCAGACAGTCTGGACATAAGTAATAATTTTAATGAACATTTCATCCAGTCTGTACAAACCCTGAATAAAGAGTCCCTCAAAATCAGTGCAAATAATTGTCATTTATTCAGGGTGGACTAATTTTAGAATTAACAAATGAAACAAAGTTAAACAAAATCTTCATTGCATTATCAGACTCACGATCTAGAGATATATATATGGGTTGGACACTATCTTCCTAAAAACATATAAGGATTGTATTATTGCTCGTATAACAACGATTGATAAATAAATTAATAACGGAAAACACTTTCCCTACCACGTCGAGAAACTGCTACTATGATTAAATCCATAAAGCAGGAAATAAAGAAGACCAGAACATGTACAGACCAATTACCCTTCTCCACGTTATAAGAAAAGGAATAGAAAATTTGAAGTTAAAAGGTGGCTTTGGAGCAATCAAGGCTGCTCACACGGTCACTAAGAGGGGCATTATGTTGACACATCAATTTAATGAGTATTATATTTATCCATGAGAGCATTTTTGTTGTAAATTGTGAGGTATGGCTGTTAAAATCTTGGTTGTTGTTACGAATGATGACAGATGTGAACAAGAGCATGTATTGTCCTTGTGTGATGATGTAAATAAGGTGTGGTTGTATTGTATGTTAAGTATGTGTCCATGAAGGGGCATTTGGTGACTTTTCTTAAAATTGATTACATGCTACAGTATGATTATTTTTGATTAATTATTGATTATTATGAATGTATACATTTATTATGATTAATTAGTGTCATAATTTTATTGCTTGATTTTTGGATCCCTTTAATTTAGGTAGCCAGGGACTACAGATGGAAAGTAGCTATTTAGATATAATCTGGTACAGAACATCTCTGTTTCTGAACTTAATGTTTCTGTGCATTGTCCCATCATAGATAGACTATATTAAATACAACTATTTAGTGAATTATTGTGGCCACAATAATTCATTAGGTGTTGTAAAATATCAAAGTACTATTGCAAAAGCGAACAGTGACCTCAAACATGACCTGTCCTCCGCCTCCGTTCTTGCTGCACTTGACTATCAGCTGCCTTTTCTTTTTCTTGGATGTTTCTGAAACTACTAATACTACTACTACTATTACTATTACTATTACTACGACTAACACTGTCCCTGTGAGAGGGACAGAGGGGGGAGGTGAGTTTGGATTGGGTCAAGTTTGAGCGTGTTGAGGTTTTATTTAATCAATATGATCAATCCGGTACAAGGATAAAGGAACGTAATGATTTAGATTGACAATTGCAGTGGTTGGCGGAAGCAACCCCAATCTCAAAGGAGGGTGCCAATTCAGTAATTAAATTTTTTGTGAATTATCTAATATCCCGACATGGTTTCCCCAAAAAGATTAGGTCAAACAACGGCAGCTATTTTAAGAAAACAGGTTATTGTCTTCAGTCACAAGATCAGCACTTCTCAGGACCAGCAGCTTCCTAGGAAGGCGGAAAGACCATGAGACCAAAATGGTATGTTTGCAAAATGTAGAATTTGTGTTCCAGTTCCTCTGTGCAGATTTGAGGATGAAAGCAGCCACTCCAGATCCCCTTGCACTCGCTAAGAGGGGCACGGTCAAAGCCAATCCAGGACCAACACCCGATACCTGACTGGAAGGAACCGAGAGGAGAGACAACACTTTGCCAGCGATGACGAGAACAACTAAGGTTGCCAGCCAATGTGTCCACCAGGACTCCAGCAGCTGTGGAAAGAAGTGTCGGGAGTGCCGAAGCGGCGAGGAGGCCTGGACCAAAGCCCCACGCCCCATACTCTGCCCCCGCCTTCCCCAAAGCCCCCACAGCTCCAACTTTTTCTCAGCTTTTCCCCAATTTCGGCCAGCACGCACCGGCCACTGAACAGTCTGCCCAATGGACTGAACCACACCCCAAAGAGAGACAGACTGTTTGAGTGGATCTCTTTCTTCACCAAGGCAGCCAAAAGCCCAACGAGGTGTCGGCAGGCCACCAGCCTGAGGCACCACCGAGCCATCGATACGAGCACTAATCGAACATGGACTCATACGAAATTCAGTTGTGTGTTCAAAATTAATTGGTAATTAACAATATTGGTAACTACATCCATTGCAAATGCCGGGAAAAATATTTTTGCAAATGTCTTACAGTCATAAGTCTATATACATTAATCTATTTATGTTCAATGATGTTCATGATCAAAGTATTTGTTATTCCTTTACTAAATCAAAGGGTAGGCCACTAATTGTGTTCTGTGAGATGGTTTTACTGCAGGCTGGTAACAGCGATCGCTCTGAAGGAGGGTCATAGACGGAATTTTTGCCTCGTATAAACATTGAGGTTTTTGCCTCTATCTGTGGTAGAGATTTAACTTAGTGGTCTACATCAGAAATTGTTTTGGTCCAGGGTCTTAAGACCCTGGAAGGCGGGTATGTAGTAGAATTTCTGACCTTTGATCTATATTGCATGTCTAATAAGAATGTACGCTCATTTAATTTCTCTTCTATTCTGTGCCAGTGGGACAAAGGTGAATATGGAGTTGTGCCAACCTGTCTACAGAATGTTTAGAATTTCCAAATATGACTAAGAGATACAAGGTTGTTTTGGAACAGACAAAACCAAAACAAAACAATCATGACGCATTAGATAACAAACAATGACGCACAAGAGACATATAAAAAATGGCAGAAGACCGGAACTCGACAGTGATTTTGGCTTGTGTGTGTCTTGTTTACTCCGGAGTAACATGTGGTCTGTCTGCACGGCCAACTTAATTCAACCTGCACTTCTGATAATGGGTAAATAAATTTGTTGTACTAAACTACTTTTGTTGCCTGTTTAAGCTTCGGACAATCCACTACATGGCGTAGGAAGAATTGTTCGCAGTTTATCATCACTATGTGTAGTATCTCTAATTTTAACCATAAACTTCTTTGGTCAAAGTCCCAAGAGAAGTTTGTTAAAGTACGACTGCTTTTTTTTGGACAAAAAATGGATGACAAAATCCAAGATGGCTGACTTCCTGTCCGTTTTCAAGTATGGGTTCCTGAGACTTTTATGTGCGTCCCGTCATGATAGACGTCTCCTTCGATTTTCGTGTCGATACACGAAACTAGTAGGAGGGGAACATTTTTTCTAACTTTAAAGGTGGTGCTTAAGAGTCAATTTTGAAGTTTCATTTTTGAGACCCCCAAAATATAATTTTTTTTTGCCATACCTGACGCACCTGCAAAATATGGGGACTCTTTGTGCATGTTAAGGGCCTGAAAAAGGTGTCCAAATGTATAGAAGAAAAAACATAGCAATTCCAATAGGACCCCTAAATAGGGCAAAATGATTTAATGTAACAAGAAAAAGATAGGTTGACACTAATAACAGAAATGTGTCTTTAAACATTTTTTGGGCCTTTTTTTTAAAAAAAAGAATACATGCGTCATATCAATTATACAAAATATACGATGATGTCATCCTGACACTGCCACAAATATATTGCCAATTTGTAATGAAGCTGGCGTCATTAATATGCTAACAAAGGCATTCTTTTTGTATCGTTTCTGTTTCGTAAACTCATCAAAAAGTTACTGTGAAGTTATTGAGTGTGTTTAGTTAATTGGAGAGTTAGCTTCCACAGCTAGTGGGTCTATGACAATGACTTCTGTTTTGTTTGACCAGCCGTTTTACTGCCGTGTGACAGACACCGTTTGGAAACTATTAAGGTATGTAAATTAACATTTACAGAATCTTCTGTGTAAATAACTCATTTCACAATGTATATATCCGCGGCTTATAGTCAGGTGCGGCTAATATGTGGGGGGGGAATTTGTTTGTTTTGTGGGTGCGGCTAATGTATCGGTGCGCTCTATAGTCCGGAAAATATGATTCAAATCTAATATTGACTAAACAACAACACAAAATACACGCTGGCAAAGAAACACAACATGGGGCAGAAGTCGACAACTCCATCAAAGGTTCTCATGTGTTTGGCGCAGGTAACCAGCAAAGGACTCCGCCTTGTCATCACTGTGACATCAAAATAGGAAGTGAGAAAAGTTGACCTCCTAACAAGTGGAACGGCCCACGGCTACGAGTCCATTCTGGGCCACTCAATCTGAGTGTTTAGCATGCTCAGGTTGTTCCTTTGTTTTGCCACCCCCTTCTCAAAGCAGCACTCCCGCCTCCTCACGAGCCGTGGTCAGCGCCCGGGGGACGGCCTGTCCTTTCCCTGAGCCTGTCAGCGAGGCGCTCAGGCGTGGCGCCTTTCTCAGCGCAAAGACACACAGTCTGGATACGCAGTCCCGCGCTGGGACGCCCGAAACTACTTGAAAGAAGCATCTTGTCTCCTTGCTTTGAGTGGAGTTGAACCTCTTTAATGAGCTAAAAGAGAGTTTTAAAGCCTGAAAAATGATGTTTCTTTCCCTAGGGCTGGGCCACATGGCTGAAAATGTGTTTTCAATCGATCAATATCGATAAGTATTGACATTTTTTATCACCTATCCAAATGAAAGACCGGGAGAAAAATATATCACATGTAAAAAAAAAACTTATTTCAATCCCCTAAGCTACGTATGAAGGCAGAAAGGAAAGGACATGTCAACACAAGCATGGAAAACACTTGAACAATGTAAACAAAATTGTAAAAATCATAATAAACACTTAACAATAAGCTCTTAAAATGAAGGTGCAAAAATAAGGAATATGTAAGAAATGCTTAATTGGGTGTAACAAAAATGTAAACAGAGAAACCTGAGAAGGACTTTTTTCTGCAGGTTTAGTGCCAGGAAGTTACGTGGTCTGTGTAACATTTCAAGTGGTCTGTTATTCTTATGTAAGTATGGAAATTAATGTATGTCATGCAGTAATTATTATTTCAATATCATTGGACCAAATTATCATTTTAAAGTATTACATTTGTTAAGTATTTTATTTATACAGTCCTGCACTTTAGTTCCTACCTGTTGTGTCCGTGCATCCGAATAGGGAACAGACGAGGGTTGAAAAGAAAAGATGAGCGCGGCATAAAACTACGGTCCGTTTGAAAAAAATCCCCAAAAAACCTGCCATACTGTCGAGGTGACTTTTCATCTTTTATCCACAATTTCTCATCATTACTTTCTCTTCTCACTCCATAAAGAGAATCAACAGCAAGACAGCAACCAAACTTGATAGTTGATACTGTTGCGCCATTGGCAGTTTAGAAAACAACTAGTCTTTTTCCCCCATATTTACCTTTTCCTACCTTTTTTACATCAGTCTTCCTGTTCTGTCTACCTTGTACACTGTATGTCTGTTCTTGGACGTAAAATGTTCTTTTCAAGTGCAATGACGATAAAGTTCCATTTCAATTCTTTTTTATATTTTTTTACATTTTTTTTGTCCTGTCCAGCTTCTCAGGCAAATCATATAGTTGATGTAGATCCCCATATCGGCTGTTAACATTTACTTTACAAAAGAGAAGTGTGGGATACTTCTCTTGTTGCATTATTTGTATTTGACTTTATTAAATGTATTAATATTATCATTTGGTGCAGCCAGGCCGGAGCAGGAAGGGATAGAAAGAGAAAAAAAGGAAGACAGAGGGGGAAATTGTGGGGACAAGAGGGGGATAAGACAGAGAGACAAAAACATCAACAGCAAACACAACAATAACAACAACAACAACACCAACAACAATAGAGCAACATCAGCAAATATGATATGTACAAATATGATGGTAAAAGTGATAGCAAAGAAGCAGTTATTGAAATAAATAATAATACAGAAATGACAATGAGCATTATTACACTACAAATGGAGCAATACAAATACCAATACACATAGTGCTATTGATAATGAACAATACCAATAATTTACCTCTATTATCAACAATACAGTTTTTCAAATGCAACAATACATATACAGTATGTAATGATAACTAGCGATACAAAAGAAAGCAGAAAAATGGAGGGGAAGAAAGAGAAGCAACCTATATTAACCTTGTAGATTGTTATAGTAACTATAGGTTAAGCTTTGTCAGTGTGCCATGTGTTATCCAGTTTACCCTAAGGTAACAACGTTAATTTATGTTTGATGAAACGTGATTATGTGCATGAGTGTATGTATGTACAGTATATGTACTTGTATATGTACAGTAAGTGTATATGTATGTTTGTACAGTGAATGTATATGTACAGTATGTATATATGTATGTTTGTACAGTGAATGTATATGTACAGTATGTCTATATGTATGTTTGTACAGTGAATGTATATGTACAGTATGTATATATGTATGTTTGTACAGTGAATGTATATGTACAGTATTTGTACAAACCCCGTTTCCATATGAGTTGGTAAATTGTGTTAGATGTAAATATAAACGGAATACATTGATTTGCAAATCCTTTTCAACCCATGTTCAATTGAATGCACTACAAAGACAAGATATTTGATGATCAAACTCATAAATTTATTTTTATTTTTTTAAATAATAATTAACTTAGAATTTCATGGCTGCAACACGTGCCAAAGTAGTTGGGAAATGGCCTTTCCTTTTAACAACACTCAGTAAACGTCTGGGAACTGAGGAGACACATTTTTCAAGCTTCTCAGGTGGAATTCTTTCAAATTCTTGCTTGATGTACAGCTTAAGTTGTTCAACAGTCCGGGGGTCTCCGTTGTGGTATTTTAGGCTTCATAATGCGCCACACATTTTCAATGGGAGACAGGTCTGGACTACAGGCAGGCCAGTCTAGTACCCGCACTCTTTCACTATGAAGCCACGTTGATGTAACACGTGGCTTGGCATTGTCTTGCTGAAATAAGCAGGGGCGTCCATGGTAACGTTGCTTGGATGAAAACATATGTTGCTCCAAAACCTGTATGTACCTTTCAGCATTAATGGCGCCTTCACAGATGTGTAAGTTACCCATGTCTTGGGCACTAATACACCCCCATACCATTACAGATGCTGGCTTTTCCACTTTGCGCCTATAACAATCCGGATGGTTCTTTTCCTCTTTGGTCCGGAGGACACGACGTCCACAGTTTCCAAAAACAATTTGAAATGTGGACTCGTCAGACCACAGAACACTTTTCCACTTTGTATCAGTCCATCTGAGATGAGCTCAGGCTGGTGTTGTTGATGAACGGTTTTCGCCCTGCATAGGAGAGTTTTAACTTGCACTTACAGATGTAGCGACCAACTGTAGTTACTGACAGTGGGTTTCTGAAGTGTTCCTGAGCCCATGTGGTGATATCCTTTACACACTGATGTCGCTTGTTGATGCAGTACAGCCTGAGGGATCGAAGGTCACGGGCTTAGCTGCTTACGTGCAGTGATTTCTCCAGATTCTCTGAACCCTTTGATGTTATTACGGACCGTAGATGGTGAAATCCCTAAATTCCTTGCAATAGCTGGTTGAGAAAGGTTTTTCTTAAACTGTTCAACAATTTGCTCACACATTTGTTGACAAAGTGGTGACCCTCGACCCATCCTTGTTTGTGAATGACTGAGCATTTCATGGAATCTACTTTTATATCCAATCATGGCACCCACCTGTTCCCAATTTGCCTGTTCACTGGTGGGATGTTCCAAATAAGTGTTTGATGAGCATTCCTCAACTTTATCAGTATTTATTGCCACCTTTCCCAACTTCTTTGTCACTTGTTGCTGGCATCAAATTCTAAAGTTAATGATTTTTTGCAAAAAACAATTTTTTTTATCAGTTTGAACATCAAATATGTTGTCTTTGTAGCATATTCAACTGAATATGGGTTGAAAATGATTTACAAATCATTGTATTCCGTTTATATTTACATCTAACACAATTTCCCAACTCATATGGAAACGGGGTTTGTATATGTATGTTTGTACAGTGAATGTGCGTGTGGATGTACGAACTTTGAGTATGTAGGTATGTACTGTATTTGTGTATGTATGTGGGAGCGTAGCTACCTATGTATGTATGAATAACGGTGTGAATGTGAGTATATGTGTATTTGTATGTACAATATATTTGACTCCCAGTGTGTGTGGGAGCCAGAGTACGGCCCTAGCCACCCAGAGAGCCCAACCCACAAACAGCAGGTGTGGCGCCCAGGGAACCAGGGACCACCAGCCCCACGCAGCCAGGCCGGCCAGTGACAGAAAGCCCAGAGGCCCACCGTGCCGCTCTTAAGAGCCAGCAGCAGGCCGCAGACAGACGCGCCCGTCAGAGGACAAGGCACGGGAGAAGCAGGGGACAGCCAGCCCTCAAGCCAGCGAGAGACCACACCCCACACGGGCAGAAAGGCGGGATGCCCCGTCCGGGGGGCCCAGAGACTCCCCGCAACCGGACGAGAAGACCGCCCCCGCCCCACCAGCAACCGGGCCCCCACAAGCCCACCTCCCACCCCCGGAGAGCACAGCGCGGCCCGCCCCAGGCCACCCCAACCAAGTCGGCCGCCGCAGGACCGCCCAGCACGGGGCCACGGGAACCACCCACCCCACCCGCCGGGACCCCAACGATGGAGATGGAACAACCAGCAACCGCCCTGTCGAAATCCCCCCCTGAGGGAGGGGGGAAAAATTAATAATAATAATAAAATATATTTAAAAAATAATAATAAAAACAAAAATCTATTTCAATTCTAGTCTTCTTGCCTTACTCAGACAAGCCATTAGAAGAATAAAAAAAAGTTGTACCACTCCCATGTCTTCCAATGCCTCCAGATTTTAATATGTTGTTTGCTTATTTTTGCCTTTGTTTAATTTCTGTTGGAATAAATTATTGAATCAATTAAAATTGTTTGTCCGCTTGACTGTTCCGCGTCACGTACGCTGTCGCGAGACTACAGCATCACGTCAGCCTTTAAAAGGGAAGATCCCAACACCAGCGGCTCCGCCTCCACCCACAGACAAAGACAGTGGATGACTGACATTTCATTTCATTTCATTCCGCTCTCAAACAGTTATGGACTGATTTTGATTAAACTCTCACAATGGGCAAGTGATTGCATTTCGCGTGACTAACGGTCATCTTTACAACGTTGTTTTCTGTGAGTCAACTTGTCACAGACTTCTACAAGTCGTGTAAATGCAGCTGCAGCGAGCGCCACTGGCGGAATGTCGGGATGAAACGCCGCCTGGGAGCTCGTGAAGCAGCTGCGAGGCTTTGGAGAAATCTTTTTGTTTGGTTGTGTAAAAGTCTTGGTGGTAATGGTGCCGCTCACATAGCCTCAGGGTGGGGGATATGGTGTGTGTGTGTGTGTGTGTCACATGATGCTGCTTGTGGAGGCTAGGACCATTCAGCACCCGCTTGTCCATCCATGTGAGCAAAGACCTGCTGTCTCCTCCCTGCTTTTAACCCCCCTGACACACACACACACACACACACACACACACACACACACACACACACACACACACACACACACACACACACACACACACACACACACACACACACACACACACACACACACACACACACAAACGCACACACACACACACTCACACTTTTACATTTGGAGGCACTGAAAGGCTGTGATTTATTTTTGCTTGGCCTTCATGAGGGAGAAAAAGAAGTGGTCACTGAGCTAGAGCGGAGTTTTCATCTCATGTCATCAAAGAATGACGTCATTACCAGTGAGCAAACTATTAGACAAAAGTCTTAAAGGGGAACTGCACTTTTTGGGGGATTTGTTCACAATCATCATGAAAGACATGACGGATGGATTTTTTTTTAATGCATTCTGACTTGGAAATAAACGGAAATAAAAGTCCATTAAGCCCAATAAAAATACATCCAAAAAGTTAAGTTAAAGTTAAAGTACCAATGATTGTCACACACACACTAGGTGTGGTGAAATTTGTCCTCTGCAGGCAGCACCTACAACACTCCATTTACATGTCGTGACTTGAATATTAACATATATTAGTGGTATTGTTATTATAAATATTAACAAGTATTAGACATATTGTTATTATAAATATTAACAAGTATTAGTGATATTGTTATTATAAATATTAACAAGTGTTAGTCATATTGTTATTATAAATATTAACAAGTATTAATCATATTGTTATTATAAATATTAACAAGTATTAGTGATATTTTTTATTATAAATATGAACAAGTGTTAGTGATACTATTATAAATATGAACAAGTATTAGTGATGTTTTTATAAATATTAACAAGTGATATTGTTATCATAAATATTAACAAGTATTAGTCATATTATTATAAATATTAACAAGTATTAGTGATATTGTTATTATAAATATTAACAAGTATTAGTGATATTGTTATTATACATATTAACAAGTATTAGTGATATTGTTAAAAATATCAACAAGTATTAGTGATATTATTATATATATTAACACGTATTTGTGATATTGTTATAAGTATTAGTGATATTGTTATTATAAATATTAATAAGTATTAGTCATATTGTTATTAGAAATATTAACAAGTATTAGGCATATTATTATAAATATTAACAAGTATTAGTGATATTGTTATGATAAATATCAACATTTGTTAGTGATATTATTATAAATATTAACAAGTATTAGTGATATTGTTATGATAAATATTAACAAGTATTAGTGATATTACTATATATATTAACAAGTATTAGTGATATTGTTATTATAAATATTAACGAGTATTAGTCATATTGTTATTATAAGCGCTAACGCAGACAAACTATTTATAGCGGCGCCGTGATCACGAGCGTGTGTGCTGATGTTTACATCGACTGATCAGCTCCTTCCTTGTTTGCTTGCTCGTCAAACTTTATTCTAGATCAAAATCATGCCTCTCACCTAAATAGCAGAAGGCTGAGGACGTATTCAATTTAGACCCGGGAATGGGGACAACGACACAAAAAGACGCTCGGTTCCACGCCCCTTTTCTTCGAGAGGATTATGAGTCATTTTTCATCTAAATGGAACTATATGAACATTCTAGCAGTCTAATGACAGCAGACCTTGTACAGTAAGTGATGCTTTATTATGTATGTTGGCTCTCATGAAGTCTGCAGTGAGTAGAAAAAATAGCAAACATTGTGATGCATTTTTTTATTTTATTAATGCGCCGCATATGTTTAAAATGATCAAAATATGTAAATATTAAATGTTATTATAAATGTTACTACATTACATATATACTTACATCATGTATATATTACATGTTATTATGAATGCTACTACATTACATACATGCTTACATCATGCATATATTACATGTTATTATAAATGCTACTACATCACGTATGTAAATCCCTAATGGAGGTGTTTGGATGTTTTTAGGGCTCTATAGACAGAATTGAGCTGGCCCCATAGGCTCTATTGTAAGATGACATATTTACATTTAGTTAATATTTAAAATACATTAAAAAAAATCCATCCTTTGTCATGTCTTTCATAATGATTGTGAGCGACATGCAAAATAAAAATAAAAAAGTGCAGTTCCCCTTAAAGTTGAGATTTACTGATATTTATGTTCATTAACCAGTCGGTGGCATTTTAGTATTTCGCTAAGGGAGCTGGCATGAACATTGAGGGCCACATCACAGTTGATGACAGTGAATATATTTTATCTCCTCATGATATTATTACACAATTCCCTCGGCATGATTCTTTTTTTGACCTACAAATACAAAACCAGTGAAGTTGGCACGTTGTGTAAATCGAAAAAAAAACAGAATGCAATGATTTGCAAATCCTTTTTAACCTATATTCAATTGAATAGACTGCAAAGACAAGATACATAACGTTCGAACTGGAAAACTCATTTGGAATTTGATGCATGCAACATGTTTCAAAAAACCTGGCACAAGTGGCAAAAAAGACTAAGAAAGATGAGGAATGCTCATCAAACACTTATTTGGAACATCCCACAGGTGAACAGGCTAATTGGGAACAGGTGGGTGCCATGATTGGGTATAAAAGCAGCTTCCATGAAATGCTCAGACATTCACAAACAAGGATGGGGCGAGGGTCAACACTTGGCGACCACATGCGTGAGCAAATTGTAGAACAGTTTAAGAACAACATTTCTCAACAAGCTATTGCAAGGAATTTAGGGATTTCACCATCGTAATATAGTCAAAAGGTTCAGAGAATCTGGAGAAATCACTGCACGTAACATTGAATGCCCGTGACCTTGGATCCTTCAGGCAGTACTGCATCAAAAAGCAACATCAGTGTGTAAAGGATATCCCCACACGGGCTCAGGAACACTTCAGAAAACCACTGCCAGTAGCTACAGTTTGTCACTACATCTGTAAGTGCAAAATAAAACTCTACTATGTAAAGCGAAAGCTATTTATCAACAACACCCAGAAACGCCACCGGCTTCGCTGGGCCCGAGTTCATCTAAGATGGACTGATGCAAAGTGAAAAGTGTTCTGTGGTCTGACGAGTAAATGATAAATGATAAATGGGTTATACTTGTATAGCGCTTTTCTACCTTCAAGGTACTCAAAGCGCTTTTGACAGTATTTCCACATTTACCCATTCACACACACATTCACACACTGATGGCGGGAGCTGCCATGCAAGGCGCTAACCAGTAGCCATCAGAGGCAAAGGGTGAAGTGTCTTGCCCAAGGACAAAACGGACGTGACTAGGAAGGTAGAAGGTGGGGATTGAACCCCAGTAACCAGCAACACTCCGATTGCTGGCACAGCCACTCTACCAACTTCGCCACGCCGTCCCTATTTCAAATTGTTTTTGGAAACTTTGGACATCGTGTCCTCCGGAACAAAGAGGAAAAGAACCATCAGGATTGTTCTAGGCGCAAAGTTCAAAATCCAACATCTATAATGGTATGGGAGTGTATTAGTGCCCAAGGCATGGGTAACTTACACATCTGTGAAGGCACCATTAATGTTGAAAGTTACATACAAGTTTTGGAGCCACATATGTTGCCATCCAAGCAATGTTATCATGGACGCCCCTGCTTATTTAAGCAAGACAATGCCAAGCCACGTGTTACTACAGCGTGGCTTCATAGTAAAATAGTGCGGGTACTAGACTGGCCTGCCTGTAGTCCAGACCTGTCTCCCATAGAAAACGTGTGGTGCATTATGAAGCCTAAAATACGACAACGGAAACCCTGAACAACTTAAGCTGTACATCAAGCAAGAATGGGAAAGAATTCCACCTGAAAAGCTTCAAAAATTGGTCTCCTCAGTTCCCAAATGTTTACTGAGTGTTGTTAAAAGGAAAGGCCATGTAACACAGTGGTAAAAATGCCCGTGTGCCAACTTTTTTGCAACGTGTTGCTGCCATTAAATTCTAAGTTAATGATTATTTGCAAAAACTAATTAAGATTTTTAGTTTGAACATTAAATATCTTGTCTTTGCAGTCTATTCAATTGAATATAAGCTGAAAAGGATTTGCAAATCATTACATTCTGTTTTTATTTACGAAATACACAACGTGCCAACTTCACTTGTTTGGGGTTTTGAATATAATGTCTGTTTTTATCTTTCTTTCTTTTTTCTTTTTTATCGTTTCATTGACAAAATAAAACAATTTCAAGATGGCCGCCAAATACTTTTCAGTATGTGACCCATGGGGGGAAAAAAAGATTGGACACCCCTAAAATATTATCAAACTTTTTTTTTTTACATCCTTAAAGTTGTTTTTCATCCAAAACTGGAGCTTCTGGCTGCACTTTGGACACCTCTGTGTTGACATCATCTTTCTTGAGTTTGTGACCTACACACTATTGCAATACTTGCTAATAATAAAATTGATGAGGAAGATGCAGCAGACATCAGATGTGGTCCAAGCACATATAGGTCACTTGTACATCTGCCACCATCAACACAAACAAAGTGACAACAACCACACCCCCCTTAAAAAAAGAACTCTGCATATCCGGCATGCGCCCATTTGTGGAACAAAGACCACTTTGCACCCCCACCCCCTGCCCCTAATAGGAGTTAAGCTGTGCTCTCATTTAAGTCTCTGACACGCTGCAGGGACATAAGGTGTCTTTTGAAAACATGTCCTACATTTAGTCCATGACACCCCCCTCCCATTTCTACTTTGATGATTCATGCACTGAAAAGAAAGCACAAATGTCAAATGACGTCCATTGGAGCCCAAAGTGCGGCTGATTTCCAAACAAAGTCACCCACTGCTTTTGAGCCAGCTGAACAATTATAAAACAGCAACTGTGTTTTGTGGCTAATTGTCTTGCTGGAAGTCAGGGGTCTTCAACATTTTCTAGGCTAAACCTACCTTGTTATTGTGCAATACTAACATACTCAAATGATATGGGACGGCGTGGCGCGGTTGGGCCTGGTTCGATCCCCACCTTCTACCAACCACGTCACGTCCGTTGTGTCCTTGAGCAAGACACTTCACCCTTGCTCCTGATGGGCATACTTGCCAACCCTCCCGATTTTCCCGGGAGACTCACGAATTTCAGTGCCCCATTCTCCCGAATTTCTCCCGATTTCCACCCAGACAACAATATTGGGGGCGTGCCTTAAAGGCACTGCCTTTAACGTCCTCTACAACCTGTCGTCACGTCCGCTTTTCCTCCATACAAACAGCATGCTGGCCCAGTCTAAGGCTGCAGCTAACGATTATTTTTCTATCGATTAATCTATAGATTATTTTTTCGATTAATCGGTTAATCTATAGATTATTTTTTCGATTCATCTATAGATTATTTTTCCTTTTACCGATTATTTTTTTTATTCAAAATGAAGATGAAAAAATAAATGTAGGCCAGTTTTTTCAAAAGGCATTGCTTTTATTTACAAAAAAAAAAAAGTATGGCCACTCAGTCAACATTGACAACAACATGACAAAATATTCTGTAACAATGTAAACATTTAAAACTTTTAACATTTAACAAAATTAAAAGTAGCTTATTTGCTTTTTAATGTGCAAATATAAAAGTAAACATCCAGTGCAAATCGTAATATTCTGCAATAGTATAAGCATTTCAAAAGTAAAAGTATTGCTTATTTTGCTTTAAAATGTGCAAAAATCATCCAATACAAAAAAGTGCCAATCTAAATATTCTGGAGCACTGTAAACATTAAGTATTGCTTTTAAAATGTGCAAAATAAACATCCAGTCCAACACAGTACACAATAACCAATTCTACTCATTCCAGTGAGTGACTAACAGTTGTAATGAAGAAAGGTTAGCATGTCCACATGCTCTGGTTCTTTTCTTGTTTACAATATTCCCAGCAGCTGAAAATAAGCGCTCAGAAGGGGTCGATGTGGCTGGAACTGAGAGCTAATTACCGGTAGCCTTCACCTCAAGCCAGGACTGCGAGTGAGCTGAGCTCCAGTTTATATTCCTAGAAGGTCAACGGGCTCATAGTAGGGATGTGCGTATCGATCCTGTGGTATCGATATATCGATACTCACACGCTACTCATTTGGCATCACTTTTCTGAAAAAAGTATCGATATAAACCAAAAAACGGCGTGTGGGGGGTGCAAGCATCACTTTCAGATGTTTTTGATGACTTACTTAACTTACTATGTGCTGGGACACCCCTGTACCTGGCAGAGTATAGAGCTGGCCCAGTCACGTGACAGGAGACAGCGAATGAGCGTCGTCAACGTGCAACACACACACAGCCAGCCGACAGCGATGCAGCCAGGCATATCCAGTGTTGTCCAATTGTTGACTTAAAACAGGCATTGTTTTTTTGTTTTTTTAGTAATGTTTACTGAATATTTTTGTTTAAATGATTATCCTAAATTCAAATAATTTCCACACAGGGGAATTTACTGTTAGTTGAAAATTGCTTGAGTATTTAAAACAAGATAAGAAAGGGATAACATTTGGAGATTCTTCATCTTTGCATTAGTTTTATTTTTTTCCAAGAAAATCTTGAAATATATGATTGAATGTGATTTTGGTTTTAATCTGTAACATCATTTCTTACATTTCGAAAACATTAACCTATTTCATATTTCATTAATTGCTAATTATATCACAAACTTTAAAAAATAACTGCAGCTTCTTGCGATTCGGATTTGACAGTTAATTGGAAAGCCCTAATATCTAATTATTATTATATATAATTATTATTATATATAATATTTAATTTATATTTCATATTTGTTATTTATTTTAATTTTACTTTTATTATATATTGACCATAATAAATGTGGTATAAATGGTCTGTATTTGTCTTGTGATTTGTCTTAAATAATAACAATAGTAATAATATTTTTGACTGACAAAAATTGCCAATAAGAAATTAATGGTATCGGTATCGATGAAAAGGCAAGATAAAGTATCGGTATCGTATCGAATCCTAAAAGTGTGGTATCGCCCATCCCTAGCTCATAGTGATGTTACTAGTAGTTGACTGGGAGGTGTTTATTATCATTTGGGGAGAGTCCGCTGCCTGATGCTCACCTGCTAAACACCTATCTGCTCCACGCTGAAGCGCTGACTACATGCGCTCTGAATACACACTGCTGATTGGCTGGTAACGTTTTGAATACGCACTGCTGATTGGCTGATAACGCTTTGTATAACGCTTTGTGTGTACCAATCAGATGGTTGTGTGGGTGGGACAATGCTGCGTGCTGAGACAGAGGCAGCCGCAGAAGGAGCGAAGCAGCTTGTTAAGACTTTAGCAGCTAAAGTTAGCTTTAGCTTAGCAACTCGTTCGGTACACCCCCGTACCGAACCAAAAGCCCCGTACCGAAACGGTTCAATACAAAGCACGTACCGTTACACCCCTAGCAGATACAAATGACACATTCATGTTTTTGTGTAATGATGACAACGTATACTCGCGCGGACGATTGACTAGTTGATGGTTTTCTTTTCAAATGCTCGTTCATAGCCCTTGTGCTGCCTATGCTATGATAGGCCATTTACGCTCGACACAGTGTGCATACAACAACATTATTAGGCCGTGTATTGAAATACTCCCACACTTTTGACCACTTTTGGCGTGATTTTTTTCCCCCTCGCTCGCACAGTCTGCTTTGCGCTCCGCCATGACGGTAGTGTGACGTAAATATGCGACGCGTCGACGCACAAAAACGCCGTCGACGTATTTACGTAACCGATGACGTCGACTACGTCGACGCGTCGTTTCAGCCTTAGCCCAGTCACATGATATATGCGGCTTTAATACACACACAAGTGAATGCAACGCATACTTGATCAACAGACATACAGGTCACACTGAGGGTGGCCGTATAAACAACTTTAACACTGTTACAAATATGCGCCACACTGTGAACCCACACCAAACAAGAATGACAAACACATTTCGGGAGAACATCCGCACCACAACACAACATAAACACAACAGAACAAAAAATACCCAGAACCCCTTGCAGCACTAACTCTTCCGGGACACTACAATATACACCCCTGCTACCACCAAACCCTGCCCACCTCAACCCCCCCACCCCCCATCTCCCGAATTTGGAGGTCTCAAGGTTGGCAAGTATGCTGATGGGTCGTGGTTAGGGCCTTGCATGGCAGCTCCCGCCATCAGTGTGTGAATGTGTGTGTGAATGGGTGAATGTGGAAATAGTGTCAAAGCGCTTTGAATACCTTGAAGGTAGAAAAGCTCTATACAAGTATAACTCGATTACCGCTTCCCATAAAGTGGAACCAGGACGCCAATCGCTATCGTGGCATCTAGCACGCTAATCATGAATTGACAACTGCCGCGGTTATCGCTAGCTGACAACAGGGACGCCAATCACTACCTGACAACTGCTACGCTAAACGCTTGCTGACAAAAGGCACGCTACACGCTGGCTTACAGCTAGCTGCCACGCTAATTGCTAGCTGACAACTGGTGTGCTTATCACTAGCTGACAACTTCCACGCTAATCACAAGCTGAACACTGCCACGCTACCTTACAACTACAACTGGCGCGCTTATCGCTAGCTGACAACTGCCACGCTAATCACAAGCTGACAACTGCCACGCTAAATGCTAGCTAACTACTGGCACGTGGAAACGCTAGTTTACAACTGTCACGCTAAAGGCTAGCTTACAACCTGCACACTAATTGCTAGCTGACAACTGGTGTGCTTTTCGCTAGCTGACAACTTCCAGGCTAATCACAAGCTGAACACTGCCAAGCTAGCTTACAACTGGCACGCTTATCACTAGCTGACAACTGGCACGCTTATCGCTAGCTGGCAACTGCCACGCTAATCACAAGCTAACAACTGGCACGCTAAATGCTAGCTTACAACTGGCACGCTTAATGCTAGCTAACCACTGGCACATTGAACGCTAGTTTACAACTGTCATGCTAAACGCTAGCTTACAACCGGCATACTAATTGCTAGCTGACAACTGGCAAGCTTATGGCTAGCTGACAACTGCCGCGCTTATCGCTAGCTGACAACTTCCACGCTAATCACAAGCTGAACACTGCCATGCTACACGCTACCTTACAACTGGCACACTAATCACTAGCTGACAACTGCCGCGCTTATCGCTAGCTGACAACTGCCACGCTAATCACAAGCTCAAACGCTAGCTTACAACCGGCACACTAATCGCTAGCTGACAACCGGCGTGCTTATCGTAAGCTAATCACTAATTACAAGCTGACAAGTTCCACGCTAATTGCTGGCTGACAACTGGTGCTTTAATCTCTAGCTGACAACTGGCGCGCTAATTGCTACCTGACAACTGGCGGGCTAAATGCGAGCTTACAATCGGCGCGCTAAACGCTAGGGGAACACTAGTGTGCTAATCGCTAGTTTACAACTGGCACGCTAATTACAAGCTGACAAGTGGTTGGCTAATTAGTAGCAGGTAACTAGAGCGCTATTCACAAGCTATCTTAAATGCTAACAGGGATAGAATTGTATAATTATTTATTGATGACTTTATTTCAAACCTGCAAGTATGGTGTCCAGGCCACTGCTATTTGTAAACTACATTACAGTGTGTTAAGGACCTTTATATTTGTAGTCAAATTGCCTAGGGAGTATAAACAAATATAAAAGTCTAATCAATCCAAAATTCCTCGACCCCCCTGCAGTACCTCTCTGTTTATGCTCTAAGCTACAAGCATTAATGTGTAAATAAATGTCAAAGAGAGCACCCAAAACATCCGGTCTTACTCGCTAGCATTAGCATATAGCTTAAGATGGACATGATTTTGTTTTACAACAATTGGAAGAAAGAAAGTGAGTGTGAAGGACAGTGCTGAGAAGAAGAAGTGGATGATATCCATTGAATTCAAGAAAGAAATCATCAAAAACAACTTGGCAAAGCAATTGGAGCGTATCACTGCTATAGTCTGCACCAAACTGAAGCAGAATGAGTCATTCAAATAATATCTAAAGAGCAGGCATTTATCCATAAAAATATGGAGAAGCAGCTGGAAGGAGATTTTGTAGAAGGTAAATGCTGTACATATTTATTAAATGACTTCATAAAACTACTGTAGTTATTAGTAATACATTCCAGTGTATTGTTTTATACAATATTTATTCATTAAAAGTTTGTTTTTGTTTTCAAAAAGAATTTTAAAATTGTGCTGTTTTGGGGGGCTAAGAACTAATTATATTGATTGTCTTTCAATTGGAATGGGCAATTATGTTGGTAAATTGATGTACTACTGTACAATTATTGTAACTGTCATTACCAGAATGAAGTTGTATATTTTCTAGAAATCCTATTGTCCCGAAAAAACTTGCATACATTTTTTTTAGGAAAAAAGAATGACACTTTGTATAAAATAAGTCGGCAAGAGACAAGATTTAAACAAATTTATGATGATTTTCCTTTTTTCTGACCTAGAAATGTTACAATGTTGGAATCATGGTTGAACAATGCCAACGTGTCAAGGACTATGTAAGAAATGCTTAATAAAGTGTAAAAAAAAAAAAAGTGTGAAAATGAAACATAGAGAAACCTGAGAATAACTATTTTAGTTTAGTGCCAGGAAGTTACAGCTGTGCTGGTATTAGCGGTCTTGGTGGAGACGAGTGCCATGCATCATTTACAGACCACATTGGTCTGACTACGGTCCTTTTAAAAAATCCCCAAAAACTGCCATACTGTCCAGGTGACTTCCTGTTTTATCCACAATTTCTCATTTTTACTTTCTCTTCTCACACCATGCAAATAATCAACCACGAGACAACGAGATGGCACAACCAAACTTGATAGTTGATACTGTTACCTAATGGGCTGTTAGCCACTGATCAGCGATCACTTCCTGCGTTGTTCGGTTACCAGAGAGTGAGCGCCTTTGGTCGTGCAACCAACTTTGCTTCGCAACGTCCGGTTTCTTCCGACATAGAAGAAAAAAAATGATCTAATGTTTTATCGAGTGCATTTTTATTGATAAATCGAAGACGTGTCTATGGCGATACATATTGATATCCTTTTATTGTCCAGCCCTATTGTTAAATCATAAGGTTCATGCATTTCACCGTGAGCTTACATTATTATTAGTTCAAGCTAGCTTGTAGCTAGTAGCTGGCTACTCGTTAGTGGTTGTATCATGACGCCAGAAAAGTAGTTTTTTGGTTTTCGCTCTTGCAATAACAAGAAGAATTGTTGGCGTTTATTTTTAGAGCGCTGAAAATGATGAATCCAATTATTGACATCAAACTGTGGTACGTGTACCGTGAGTAGTACGCCAAATAAGTCTGTAAATATGTACTGTATAATTGTTGATGATGTTTGTGCATGGTGTGTCATGTTCCAGTGGCCAAAACATATTTAATATACTTGTTAAATAAAAACTCTGACTTGTTTCAATGGATACTTGGGCCAACTACGTCACTGTATTTTAATGTTGGTCGTTATGGTGGTACTTGGAGAGCCAAGTGTTTTATGAGGTGCTACTTGGTGGAAGAAGTTTACGAACCACTGAACTATATTGTTGGCCGCCTTGCACTAGCAGTTTTTCATTATTTAGAATGCATAGAAAAGGAAAAGATGTGTGCTTGAGTCTCACATGGGGATTGGGAATGATGGGGCATGTTATTTATATCGTGATGGAAAACGAGTTTAAATCGGAAGAGAGATTGACAAATAAACATGCGAGGAGAGAAAGGAAGAAGGTTTTCTCCTATAAATAAACAGCGGTTTTGCTGGGTGACATGTATTATGTATGAATGTGTTTTTGTCAATATTTGCGCTAATGCAGGGGTGTGGACTTGGGGGCCGCATAGGGCTAAAAAAATATTTGTCCGGGGGCTGAAAAATATTATTAATATTATATATATATATATATATATATATATATATATATATATATATATATATATATATATATATATATATATATATATATATATATATATATATATATATATATATATATATATTACAATACATTATATATATATATACACATATATAATATACATATATCAACAGTATATATACATATGTATAATATTCATATATGTTAATATATATAATATACATATGTATAATATTCATATATGTTAATATATATAATATACATATATAAACATATTATATATACACATATAATTTATATATATATATATATATATATATATATATATATATATATACACATACATACATATATATATAAATATATATGTATATATCCATCCATCCATCCATTTTCTACCACTTGTCCCTTTCGGGGTCACGGGGGGTGCTGGAGCCTATGTCTGTACATATTTATATACATATAATTAATAATTAAAGTCATTAGATATTAAGAGTATGTGAAAATTCGACTCCGACCTTGTTTATTTCCGTGACGACCTTCTTAAAGTTTTGTAATCAATCAGAAATATCAAGCAGTAAAACGCACCAAACAAGGATAAGTGTGGAGAGTGTGTTTTGCATTTTGCCCATCATGCATTGCAGGGGATTTAAATGGGTGTCATTTTGAATGATGTGTGGGGCTTGGCCATGTTTTATAATATCTACAAAGTTGAGTGAGCAGGTTGTGTTATGTGTGACCTCGTGTGTTGACTTTTAGTGTTAGTTAATTTAGTTCATTTGCGCCATGAGTGGGAAAGGTTGTTTGGATTCGGTCATATATAAAAATGCTATGCTATGTGCACTTCAATTCATGATCATTAACCTGTATTACTGCTATTGTCCACAAGATGGCGGAAAACTTGCAGCTATTATGCGGTCAGATATTTTAAATTAATTTGGAGGCAAACGTGGGCAAGACTCGGGCCAAACTGAACGCATGTAGTTTGGACACCCCTGCTGTAAAGAATTGCGGACGATCCAGAAAACCCCATGCTTGTGTTGGCGTTGGCGATTCAAGCGGACAAAAGGCTAAAACAGGCGCTAAGAGGGAAAGCGAGGAAAAAACCCATGAGACTCTTGGCAGTTGGCGAGAGGAGGCCGCATCCTAACGTACATCTGAGAGAATCCCATTAGGGAGGATGGGAATTGAAAGGGAAGCGCTGCCTGCCCTCAAGTCGTCTATTTCTGTCAACATGGAGGAGATACATACAGGCGCTCTATTTTGCTCAGGACAAGAGCGAGCAAAAACACCACAAGGAGATGCTTTCCTTTTTTGGAAGGACCTGCTCCTCCTCTTCCGCCACGTGAGTCTCACTGTTGGTTACTCCCAAGTGTTGGAATGCAGCGCGCACGCCATTGGAGGGCTTTCTACGCCGCTGGTCAAACTGAATGAAAGCGTGAGGACCAGCGGGCTGCCTCACACACATTTGTAAAAAGACCCGCGGGGTGCGACATTGTGTCTTTGCGGCCTCTCGCCGTGGGAACCGGCAGGTGCGGCCGCCAGCCCCGCCCTCCGTTCTCCTCTCATGTCGTAGAATAAAGAGATTAGCTGGGGCCACGGTGGCTTTGGCAGCTTCCATGCCGCCACTTTGTACTCTGCAGTCGTCTTTCGTACAGCCTAGAAAATGTTTTGTTCTGCAGAAACTACACAGACACAGAATGGAAGTCGACCCGGCAGTACTACAGTACAGTACTACTACTGAATTACTACCCTGAAATAAAGGATGCGGACCGTTCACATTTGAACCCATACAATATAAATTCCCTGTACCTGGGAACCGATACCGGCAGGGATGTAACAGGTTTTTTTAGATACCGTGGTGACGGTTTCAAAATCTTCCCAATAATAGTATGATATGGTAAATCTCAGGGCATTCAATCCATCGTTTTGGAAGACGTTTCGCCGTTCATCCGAGTAGGCTTTATCAGTTCATCCTCATAGACTTAGATTGGTCCCATCTAGTCTTAGACTTAGATTGGTCCCATCTAGACTTAGATTGGTCACATCTGGTCTTAGACTTAGATTGGTCACATCGTGTCTAAGACTTATATTGGTCACATCGAGTCTTAGACTTAGATGGGTCACATCTAGTCTTAGACTTAGATGGGTCACATCTAGTCTTAGATTTAGATGGGTCACATCTAGTCTTAGACTTAGATTGGTCAGATCTAGTCTTAGACTTAGATTGGTCACATCTAGTCTTAGACTGGTCAGATCTAGTCTTAGACTTAGATTGGTCACATCCAGTCTTTGACTTAGATTGGTCACATCTAGTGTTAGACTTAGATTGGTCACATCCAGTCTTAGACTTAGCTTGGTCACATCTAGTCTTAGACTTAGATTAGTCACATCTAGTCTTAGACTTAGAATGGTCACATCTAGTCCAAACTATTTCCAGTAATAACAAGAACAGAGTGGATGAGGAAAAAGGTGACATCTTGTCATTCCATATGTATCAGGGCTATCTAAGAAACTCAGAAGAATGTTGAACCAACACAACATCCCAGTACATTTCAAACCAGGCGACACCCTGAGACAAAGACTGGTGCATCCTAAAGACTGGACACCCCACACCCACAAAAACAATCTGGTGTATGCTATCCAGTGTAATGATTCATATATTGGGGAAACAAAACAACCACTAAGCCAACGCATGGCACAGCATAGACGCTCAAACTCTTCAGTCCAAGACTCAGCTATCTACCTGCACCTCAGGGAGAAACAGCACTCCTTTGACAACAAAGTCTTCAGTCCAAGACTCAGCTGTCTACCTGCACCTCAGGGAGAAACAGCACTCCTTTGACAACAAAGTCTTCAGTCCAAGACTCAGCTGTCTACCTGCACCTCAGGGAGAAACAGTAATCCTTTGACAACAAACTCTTCAGTCCAAGACTCAGCTGTCCACCTGCACCTCAGGGAGAAACAGCACTCCTTTGACAACAAAGTCTTCAGGTCACGACTCAGCTGTCGACCTGCACCTCAGGGAGAAACAGCACTCCTTTGACAACAAAGGCTTCAGTCCAATACTCAGTGTCTACCTGCACCTCAGGGAGAAACAGCACTCCTTTGACAACAAACTCTTCAGTCCAAGACTCAGCTGTCTCCCTGCACCTCAGGGAGAAACAGCACTCCTTTGACAACAAAGTCTTCAGGTCTAGACTCAGCTGTCTACCTGCACCTCTGGGAGAAACAGCACTCCTTTGACAACAAACATGTACAGATTCTGGACAGGGAGGACGGATGGTACGAAACAGGAATGAAGGAAGCCATCATGTCAAGGTTGAAAAACCATCCCTGAACAGAGGTGGTCTGCGACACAACCTGTCTCCCACATACAACACTGTCCTTTCAACCATTCCTAAAAGACTCTGCAATTTAGCCTCCAACTAAGTTAGGAACATCCGTGACCAGAATGCTATTTTTGCCATTTGTTTACAACTGAATGGAATGCTTACGTGGGGGATTCCGACTATTTTGGACTGGTAGTAGTTGATCATTCTGCCACACAATATCTCAATGCTAACGAGGGGAATTTACACTTCGACTGTTGTTGGCTTTGACAGTTAGGATTGTTTGTTTGCATCTCAACAGTTGTTTTTCTCACTACGATATGGCGAAACCATCCTTGCTCAGGCACATACTACTGGTTTTGGAGTATACATATTTGGGGTTTTGGCACCAGCCGCTAGACTAGATCTGACCAATCAAGTCTATGAGCATTAATTGATGAAGCCTACTCGAATGAGAGGCGAAATGTTTTCCAAGACAAACCAAGCAGTCCAGTTGCGATGGATTGAACGCCCTGAGATGACAATGACCTGGATGAATGAGAACCTTCATAGACACGGTATGGTATGATCTTTATTGTCATTGCACAAGTACTGTTGAAATTTCATTTCAACATTGTACAGGAACAGAACAGGAACGGTAATTGGTCGCCACTTACGACGCCCCGTAAAAGGTGTTAAAAAGGTAGACACCCGGGGAGAATGAGTTAAAAAAAATGCCGTGACGTGTGACGGTATCAAACGACAACTTGGTGAGCGTAGTGTTTATTCTGGCACTTTTGCTTTGGCGGGTCTGAAAATAAACTACATCCAAATGTAGTTTAGAATCCTCTGCGCAGCGCGGGACGGCAATGTGGGGGTGTGGAGCGCCGTTAAGGAACGAGACAGAGGAAGTAGGAAGTGAAGTGTGTGTGTTCCACTTCGTACTCCACAAGAAGACTTGTTTTTTTCAAAACAACTTTTTGAGTTATGTTGCTCGGACACAGACAAACCAAACCTGGCGAAAACATCACCTCAGTGGCGGAGGTGATAAAGCGCCCCACCAATTTTCCCTCTAATTGTTCATGTGTTTGAGCAAACGCTAAAACTCCCTGAGCATTCAGTGGAGCACATGTGACTAACATCAGACATGTAAGCAGTGGCCATACCAGCAGAACATCTGTCCCAAACCTGACATCATAACACGTTCAATGTGTTGTTCTATTAAACGACAGCAGTCATTTTTAAGAGATTATTCTCTAATTATTTTAGCTACCTAGGGCGTTACACTACTTATTTTCGAAGTGATTTGGCCCACTTACAAATAAAATAACAAAAATATTATTTTTTTATGAGCTAGATAGTATTGTATGTCTGGTGGTGGTCCTACTTTGGAAATAACTTGTACCCCTTTTAGATCACATATAGTTCCCTTTAAAACATTCACATGTTGCACAATGAGATGTAAGCATTGGATAACGTGTATATTCCTGTAACTTTCTGTCTGTAAAATATATATTTTTATGAGCATTTCTGTAATCTAGCAACAGCATTTAACGGGTAATATCCATAAATTAACATTCTTAATAAATGACGGGAGAATAAGCACATATCTGATTGAGGAGTCATAGTGTAACGACTAGGAATCAGAATCAGAATCAGAAATACTTTATTAATCCCAGAGGGGAAATTAAAATTTTCAGCACAATCCCATTCAAGATCAGACAAACATTACAGGGAGACAGAACAGGATCGCTGACGGGGGGGGGGGGGGGGGGGGGGGGGAATAAATAAATAAATAAAATATCGGTCTAAGCCTGGGCCCCTGGAGAGGGAGTCCAGACTGAGGCCAAGAGAAAAAACAACTCATAGCCATAGCACACATCCCTCTTACAAGTGGGTAGGAGGGAAACATCAAACATCAAAGAACACAAATGACATTACAGACATTAAAAGAGCAGAGCTGATGCAACCAACCACTTCTACATACAGCTATGAATAAAAATTAAAAGTAACATATACACTGTGGTGGCCTCTGCGGTGTTCCACGCCATCGTCTGCTGGGGTGGAGAGAGCATGGCCAGAGACAGGAGCAGACCCAACAAAGCAACCAAGAGAGCCGACTCCACTCTCGGCCGCCCACTAACTCGGCCAGTGTCCAGTCCGCATGGATTAGCGAGGATGCGTCTAAGTAGACTGAGGTGTCCGATACCTGCTCATTCAGCCAATACACTGTGAAGCTTGTCCGTCCCGGCGCTCTGTGCCAGCTCCGCAGCCCTGTCTCTTCATCTTCATCTCCTCCAGTCTCTCCAAACGGACTCTGGAGTGGCAGAGACCCAGCAGCTGGTCTCCATGGCCAAAAGGCTTCCGGGAGGCAGATCCAGAAGTCCACAAAAAAGCACCGCAGAAGTCACAAAAGTGCCACCCCTTGTCACACAGTCCCAAAGGGTCCCCAACCAAAAGGCAAAAAAAAAAAAAAAAAAAATATATATATATATATATATATATATATATATATATATATATATATATATATATATATATATATATAATAACACACTATGAATTACATGGTTACGTGGTTAGAGTGTCCGCCCTGAGATCGGTAGGTTGTGAGTTCAAACCCCGGCCGGGTCATACCAAAGACTATAAAAATGGGACCCATTACCTGCCTGCTTGGCACTCAGCATCAAGGGTTGGAATTGGGGGTTAAATCACCAAAAATAATTCCCGGGCGCGGTTACGCTGCTGCCCACTGCTCCCCTCACCTCCCAGGGGGTGATCAAGGGGATGGGTCAAATGCAGAGGACAAATTTCACCACACCTAGTGTGTGTGCGACAATCATTGGTACTTTAACTTTAACTTTTAGTGCAAGTGAGAGACAGCGAGCGTCTGCTGTTGATATGACGGTTGACAAAGAGTTGGTATTTGGTCTGCTTTGTACGGCAAGAAATGGCCAGTTTTTGGTGTGGTTACGGCCGACAATAAACTTGCTCAAGTAAAGTGATCGATTTCTGTCCTCTTTAAAGCATCTCAATAATTGCGAACAATCTGCTTGTCGTCACCTGTCACTCACAGTTGCTTTGCAAAATCATACAGAATCCTTTGTTATGAGTTTATTTTGTTAAGAGTTCAGGTGGACTTTGATGTTGTGCGTGGCATAGATTTGTTGTGCGCAGAGGCCGCGTGAGGTATTCGCGTCAATTTGTGAGGTATTGACATTATTAAAATGTGAGTTCTCTTTTCTGAGAAACTGCATTTTACCATTGGATCATATACAAACTATCCACAGTAGAGGACTCATATAGTGAATATTGAGAGACACTGTTCTTTGCACTTAGAAATACATGTTTGTTGTAATAAAGTTGTAATAAATATGATTGGAACATTTTAGTTTATCCTAAACATTCCTGCTACTTCATTTTACACACTATGCAGGCCTCGAATGTTTACTTTTTAAGGTCAAGGCAATTGTTGCCTTAAGGGCTCATATTTTAGGGCACCAAGGCAAACAATATTTTCTTTCGAGGCAGAATACATATATGTATCTACATATATATATATATATATATATATATATATATATATATATATATATATATATATATATATATATATTAGGGCTGTAAATCTTTGGGTGTCCCACCATTCGATTAAATATCGATTCTTGGGGTCACAATTCGATTCAACATCGATTTTTTTTTTTCAATTCAACACGATTCTCGATTCAAAAACTATTTTTTTCCCGATTCAAAACGATTCTCTATTCATTTAATACATAGGATTTCAGCAGGATCTACCCCAGTCTGCTGACATGCAAGCAGAGTAGTAGATTTTTGTAAAAAGCTTTTATAATTGTAAAGGACAATGTTTTATCAACTGATTGCAATAATGTAAATGTGTTTTAACTATTAAATGAACCAAAAATATGACTTATTTTATCTTTGTGAAAATATTGGACACAGTGTGTTGTCAAGCTTATGAGATGCGATGCAAGTGTAAGCCACTGTGACACTATAGTTCTTTTATTTTTATTTTTATAAATGTCTAATGATAATGTCAATGAGGGATTTTTAATCACTGCTATGTTGAAATTGTAACTAATATTGATACTGTTGTTGATAATATTCCTTTTTTGTTTCACTACTTTTGGTTTGTTCTATGTCGTGTTTGTGTCTCCTCTCAATTGCTCTGTTTATTGCAGTTCTGAGGGTTGCTGGGTCGGGTTTGGTTTTGGAATTGGATTGCATTGGTATGGTATTGCTGTATATTTTTTTGTTGGATTGATTAATTTAAAAAAAAAAAAAAAATTAAATTAAATTAAAAATAATAAAAAATACAATAAAATCGATTTTAAAAAAATCGCGATACGGATTCGAATCAATTTTTTCCCACACCCCTAATATATATATATATATATGTATATATATATATATATATATATATATATATATATATATATATATATATATATATATATATATATATATATATATATATATATATATATATATATATATATATATATATATATATATATATATATATAAAATAGATAAAAAATTGTGTTCATGTATGAAATATAAGGCTGACAATTATGGCCAAAGTAATAATTAGGATTATTGTTATCAATATTGAAATCATGATTACTGATTGTTAAGTAAAGCAGTGTTGGGGTGTGAATGTAATACCATCATGTAATTTGTAATGTCTAATAAAAAGACTATAGATAAACGTTATCCATATATTTATAGACAAACATTAGTTTTTTTTATTCTTTAATAACATCAACTTGTCAGCTTTTTGTCATTACATGATGCCTTTATCTCTATTTTTACATTGTGATAAAGAGAGTTTTTATTTTTTATTTAAGTTATGTACATTTATATGTACAGGGTTTCCCGCAGCGCTTTGTTGTTAAGGCGGCTGCCTTAACAACAAAGAGCCACCGCCTAAACTAAAGTCTTAACAAGCTGCTCCGCTTAGTTCTGCCTCTGCCTCTGTCAGTACGTCTCTGCAGCACCCAGAATTGTCCCACCCACAGAACCATCTGATTGGTTACACGCAGAGCGGTAACAGCCAATCAGCAGTGCGTATTCAGAGCGCATGTAACAGCCAATCAGCAGTGCGTATTCAGAAAGCAAGTAACAGCCAATCAGCAGTGCGTATTCAGAGCGCATGGAGTCAGTGCTCCTGCGGTGGGGTGAGCAGAAAGGTGTTTATAAATTATAAATTATAATAAACACCTCCCAGTCAACTACTAGTAACATCACAATGAGCCCGTTGACGTTCTAAAAACATAAGCGGCAGCTCAGCTCGCTTGCAGTCCTTGAGATGAAGGCTAATTGCTTTTAGCGTAACGTTAACTAATTTTACGGTGTGTGTGCGTGTGTGTGTGTGTGTTATGGACAGCAAAGCCCTGTCTGTCTGAGAGAAAGATAAGCATTATTGACCTACAGTTAACAACTAAGTTATTTCACTTTACCTTTTTCTGTGTTGATCGAGCTGTGTTGAAGCAGCAAAAAAGGACATTATGTTAAATGAAGAGTTTCCTGAAGCTGTCTCTGATAGTTGATATAATAATGTAACTGCATCATAAAGCCTACATGAACTCTATGGTGTTCAGGGATGAATAGTCTCTCCTATTGCTATTGTACTATTTTTTCATGTATAGTTACATTAATCATTAGTAATGTAGCGGCCTAATTTTGAATGGCAGGGTCCCTGCTATCACATGTTGATAAAAATATAACATTTACAAAATACAAATCAAATAAATTAAGCATGAGTTGAACATATGTCAGCATGTGGCCCCACTTTTAACTCTTTTTTTCTTATTGCAAACGCTTACTTACAGTAAGTCATTAATTTGACTTAGTAAGTCATTATTTTGTCATTATTTTGACTTAGTAAGTCATTATTTTGTCATTTTTTTGACTTAGTAAATTACTAAGTCAAAATATTGACTTACTAAGTCATAATAATGACATACTTAGTATCTCAGGTAACTAGGACTGTTTTGTTTTTACTTTACGGAAAAAATATAGAGATATATATCGTATACCGCCATTCAGCAAATGGAGCAGAAAACACGACCAAAAATAGTAGGCTTCTTCACGCAACGAAGCCGGCCTACTTCACCGCAGTCTGTAGTCTATTGCCCCCCAGGCTGTGGTGGCAGCGACGAGGTGGAGACGTGATGGCGACAGGCCGAGTTATACCGATCCTTACACCCACCCACCCCCTTCCCCGGTCTGTCCGCCGGAGAGACACCACCTTAACAAATTTTCTGGGGGAAACACCGATGTACATACAGATGCTGTATCGGGACAGATCCATTAAGAGTTAGAGCAGAAATATGTCTTATAGTAATTAACTATATACAATAAACCATTAACAAAATGATGTGTCACATGAATGATTTTTGAAGTAACACATTTGTGACATGAAAAAAACACAATTCATGTAAAAAGAACAAAAACCTGGTGTTTACTTTTTGACATAAAAAAAACACAAAGCAGTTTGGCTAATGAAGATGAAGTCTAATAAACAAGCTTTGTTTTCTTCTCCAACGCCTTCCTAATGTTTCAGTACAACAACAAAAACCCCCGGAGTGATACCTTACACATCGAATAAACAATCTTCACAGCTTGCGTTCAATTCGATGAGATGACAAAACATTTGAGCTAGTATTGATGTTATTTGAACACTGATACAGTTTGCAGTTAAATAAAAGACGAGCAAAGTCTGTGTCGTTGGTCCGCCATGATTATCAAGCCAAACACCGCTAGTGCGCATGCGCCTGACTTCGTGTTGCCGAAAATGCATTAAGAAATGACGGTTTTTCGGTAATAAAAAAATGTAACGGTATTACTAACCGTCTAGAATTTGATCGCAAATTATCATTATACCGTTTACCGTTACATCCCTCGTCCATTAACAAGTAAAAAGTCAAGGGTGGTTACGGTATGCTCTTCCCGCAAATGTTGGTAAATTTTTTGGGCATTACGGCGAAAGACGAGGGCGGTCGCGGCACTTGCCGCTGTTAAATTTGAGCCCAGACTATGGCATCTTTTTTTTTTTAGACATATATCACAATAATATCGTACCATAACATTTTGATACCGTTACATTCCTATATACCCGTACTCAATTTTTGGTACTTTTGTTTGTTAATAAATATAATTTTATATATATATTTTTTTAATGTAACATATACAAATGAGCTGATTATGATAACAGTGCTGTTATCTTGTTATAACATTTGCAATACAGTTGCACTTCCAAGACTTTAGATGGCAGTACAGGCTACCTTGGTATCAGTGAGGTGCAGTCAGGGGAGGCAGGTGAGGCGGGGCCTCACGTGCCATCATGGAAAGAAAAAAAATGTAAAAAGAAAAAAAATTAATGAAATTGTTATATGTATCCAGTGATTATACTATAAAGTTATTTTCCATTTAAAGGCCTACTGAAATGAGATTTTAATATTTAAACGGGGATAGCAGATCCATTCTATGTGTCATACTTGATCATTTTGCGATATTGCCATATTTTTGCTGAAAGGATTTAGTAGAGAACATCGACGATAAAGTTCGCAACTTTTCGGACAGAGAAAGCGACGATTGCCCCATTAATTTGAGCGAGGATGAAAGATTTGTGGATGAGGAAAGTGACAGTGAAGGATTAGAGTGCAGTGCAGGACGCCAGGGTGTATCTTTTTTCGCTCTGACCGTAACTTAGGTACAAGGGCTCATTGGATTCCACACTTTCTCCTTTTTCTATTGTGGATCACGGATTTGTATTTTAAACCACCTCGGATACTATATCCTCTTGAAAATGAGAGTCGAGAACGCGAAATGGACATTCACAGTGACTTTTATCTCCACGACAATACATCGGTGAAGCACTTTAGCTTCGGAGCTAACGTGATAGCATCGTGCTTAACTGTGGATAGAAACATAAGAAACATGCCCCTGACTGAAAGGATAGACAGAAGATCAACAATACTATTATTACTTCTACTATCAGGAGACACCGAACCAAACCCTGGACCTGTAACCACACGGTTAATGCTGCCCAGCCTGGCGAAGCCTAGCAATGCTGTTGCTAACAACGCCATTGAAGCTAACTTAGCTACGGGACCTCGACAGAGCTATGCTACAAACATTAGCTCTCCCCCTACTACCTACGCCAGCCATCATCTGCTCATCACGACCCGTGCTCACCTGCGTTCCAGCAATCGACGGCGCGACGAAGGACTTCACCCGATCATCGGTGCAGTCGGCGGCTAGCGTCGGATAGCGCGTCTGCTATCCAACTCAAAGTCCTCCTGGTTGTGTTGCTGTAGCCAGCCGCTAATACACCAATCCCACCTACAGCTTTCTTCTTTGCTGTCTCCATTGTTCATTAAACAAATTGCAAAAGATTCACCAACAAAGATGTCCAGAATACTGTGGAATTTTGCGATGAAAACAGACGACTTAAGCTGGCCACCGTGCAATTCCAAAATGTCTGCTTCAACCCGTGACATCACGCGCAAACGTCATCATACCGAGACGTTTTCAGCCGGATATTTCCCGAGAAATTTAAAATTGCAATTTATAAGTTAACCCGGCCGTATTGGCATGTGTTGCAATGTTAAGATTTCATCATTGATATATAAACTATCAGACTGCGTGGTCGGTAGTAGTGGGTTTCAGTAGGCCTTTAACTTCACCAGTTTTAGATTATTTTTATTCAAAATCGCTGAATTTTCACATTTGCCATTAAAATACTGAGAAGAGACGGTGCGGTGATCAGCAGCCAGTTGAGGCACGTCACTGCGTTGTGCCTCAACATGGATTGCGGACTCAGCTAACTGCTGGCCTGCTGTGCAGTGAGACCGTATTGCTATATGAACTATATTATACATTTCCATAGTTTAGTTAGCTGAGGTATATAATGTACAGGGGCGGCGTGGCGAAGTTGGTAGAGTGGCTGGGCCAGCAATCGGAGGGTTGCTGGTTACTGGGGTTCAATCCCCACCTTCTACCATCCTAGTCACGTCCGTTGTGTTGGGCAAGACACTTCACCCTTGCTCCTGATGGCTGCTGGTTAGCGCCTTGCATGGCAGCCGCCATCAGTGTGTGAATGTGTGTGTGAATGGGTGAATGTGGAAATACTGTCAAAGCGCTTTGAGTACCTTGAAGGTAGAAAAGCGCTATACAAGTATAACCCATTTATTACAGTGTATTTTGTCAACAACTGTACGTGTGTAAGTATTTCTTGTGCTGAGCAATCATAAAACTGCTGCGAAGACGCACTGGCTGAGGCTCGCAGTAATCCCGCCTCCTGGTGGTAGAGAATGCACCCCGGCCGTAGAATGCACCCCCTGACGGGAGTGTTATATCAACTAAAGCCCACACTTAAACTTTCCACGTGCAAGATTGAATCTATTTAAAAAAGTTATTTAATAAGAAGCCAAAAAGTGCAAAAACAAAAATGTTCGTGTTGGAGGAGTTGTGAATGACTGCAGGGCCACACCATTAGGTACACCTGCAGACTGCAGCACGGATTTCACATTTAATTAATTCACAACTCCTCCAACACGAACATAATTGTTTTTGCACTTTTTGGCTTCTTATTAAATAACTTTTTTAAATAGATTCAATCTTGCACGTGAAAAGTTTTTAAACATAACCCGTTAACTGCTGCCAATCAAATGGTGAATAAGATACACTTTAGGGTTAATATGTTTGTAAATCTGACTGTGATGAAGTCAGTGCCTCACCAGCCATGAACTTTACCGCACGTCACTGCTTGGTATGTCATCCAACTAGCAAGGGTTAGGTTTAGAGTTAGGGTTAGGGTTAACCCTAACCCTAACTTTTTTCAGGAAGCTAAATGTGTCATGTTGTGTCCTAAAAAAGGTTTTTAGTGTAAGTAGTGTACTCACACCAGCTGTTTGATTGTTATGTGCATCTTAGTTGTAGTTTTAATTACTAAAGGTGTTGAAATCGCCATGTAAAATGGCTAATGCTAATAGTAGGCTGTCTATGCCAAATCCTTAAGCATCAAGCCAGCACATTTTGGAAGAGTAGATCATAAAAGTTTGAGGGTTTTCTACCAAGCATACATGCTTTGTTGGTGTTGAAAATTGCAACATTACTTCGAAGGAGTTTGACTGAGTCCGCCCCGAGTGCTGCTTGAGTGATTGTTGACATGAGCCAGTGTTTAGTCTGCAACCATATGAGAGGAGTTTGGAACCAGACGCGACGTCACATGCAAATATAGCACCGTTTGATATTATGTGAGTCGATACCCAGTAATAGTGACATAATTCGGTGGGTGCCTATAAAGTAGCGAATTCGGTACCCCACCATACCTAAAATACTAAGATTCTCGCCAGGCTTGCTACATTTTTTAGCATGTTAAAGACCCCCTAAAAGGCAGTTATTAGGGGTCTCAATACAACTCTTTTATTTCTGATACAATACCGATATTTGGCCAATGCCAATATTGGTCAAATTCAAAATCAGGATGCTTTGTACATACTTGTATGACGTTGTAGTTTGCAATATTAGAAAAGGTTTGATCGAGGGAAATTAGTCGAACAGAGAACAAAAAACACTAACCTATTCATTATTAACTGTCTGGAATAGGCTTGAGCTCTCTTTAAATTGAAGTGGAGTGGGAATTACTTTGAGGTTGTGATTATATTAAGTTAAGCACATGATGCAGTAAGTTGAATGATGCCAACACGTTTGTTACTGGATACTTTCTAATGCACTTTTGCCTTGGAGACTTTGTATGTGTAAGTAATACTACACTGCAATATTGGACACATATTATGTATGTATAGCTTTTGTGCTATTGTGTGCTTAGATGTTAGCATCTAGTCGCATATAGCCTACCTTTTGTAGATGACTTGATAAAAATACAAGACCGACCTTGTGTGCTTATTGGAGGACGTTTAGATGTTACAGTATTTGCTTGTATTGGAGCTTTGTATCAGAAAATGTAGATGCAAGCAGATATAACCAAAAATAATTTTTTGCTGATATCCGAAATCAATATCAGATCAGGACACTCCTAGCAGTTATCGTTTAATAAATATTCATAATAAATGATAAATTATAAATGGGTTATACTTGTATAGCGCTTTTCTACCTTCAAGGTACTCAAAGTGCTTTGACAGTATTTCCACATTCACCCATTCACACACACATTCACACACTGATGGAGGGAGCTGCCATGCAAGGCGCTAACCAGCACCCATCAGGAGCAAGGGTGAAGTGTCTTGCCCAAGGACACAACGGACATGACTAGGATGGTAGAAGATGGGGATTGAACCCCAGTAACCAGCAACCCTCCGATTGCTGGCACGGCCACTCTACCAACTTCGCCACGCCGTCCCCTAATAAGAAACAAAGTTGGTTCACTTTTAACCAGATCCTCAACAATAAGAGGATGGGTCAAATGCAGAGACAACATGTTGGCACACAAACGTGACAATAAAGATTGTCTTCTTACGTTGCATTGTAACCTGTTTATTATTGTTTTATGCTCATGTTTATTTTTGCACACTACTGTATGCTTTCTGGTAAACAAAAGCTGTTCACGCCATTAGCGCTCAATTAAATCCAGTGGCTTTGCTATACTCCGTAGTCGCCCCCATAGAACGCCTCCAGTCAGCAGCAAATTTGTTTGAGCTCTGGATAATTGATGAGGAAAAACCCCTAGACGTCTAGAAACCAGCTGAATGCTGCCACACGCAGACGCCAGTGACAAATCTAAACTGGAAGGTCCTCTGGGAATGCAAAAATCCATCTATCCATCCATTTTCTACCGATTGTCCTTTCGGGATCGTGGGTGGTGCTGGAGCCTATCTCAGCTGCATTCGGGCGGTAGGCAGGGAGTATGCGAAAATGTCACTTTAATTATCTTCCAAGCCTGTTAATGAGCACCAAATGTGAGAAAAATCAACCATATCCTCACTTGTTTGCTCCTCTCAAACACTTGCCTAATTCATGTAAATCTTCCTTCCTGGTTGACATGATATTGCCTTTGGCCCATTTAATGAGCCCACTCTGCACAGACAGTCACCTTTCTGTAAAAACAAATGTTTATTTTAAATTTTTTTTAAAGCAAGCTTCGCTACACATCTTAAAATGCAGCTCTACCAACTATCCGTCAGTCAGTTACTGACGTGGGAGCTGTAAGATAGATCATTTAGTTATTCTTCAGCAAATAAAGAATATAATAGAATGCCTTTTATTGTCACCATACACAGGTAAAATGAGATTAAAAGCAACTCCAGTATGAGTGCGACAGTCTATAAATATGCAAAACACAGGAAGGAAAGAAAAGAAAAATAGTGCAAAAGGAGGTAAGGTGCACAGTCCAGTCCTGAGAACGAATGTTCTGAATGTGTTGTTTAAATATTATACTATATACTTATATACAGAAGCACAATACAGAATATGCTAAGCATGACAATGTTCAAATGTAATGTTAGCATGTAGCTAACATAGCTATGCTCATGTTGCAAGTGGTATTTGGCGCCCATTACGTCAGACAAGAGTTACAAGGAAAAGTTAAAACGGGGACTTGGATACACACTCATTTGGAAACAGACGTAGCTCGTTAGCATGTTTAAAGCTGCAGACACACAAAACAGTGTGTCATCAAGGCTAAATGTGGATAACATTTGTGATGGCTCAAACGATACTGAAGCATCGGTGTATTGTGAAATACAAGGAGTCATAACCCTTGACACCTTGATGTATGTGTCACTTTAAGAAAACAAATACATGGCTGAATCATGCTGTGTCATTTGACTGTCAAGCGCCAAACTGTTTATCGGGAAGCGCTTCTTTCGACTCACTAGTCACAGCAATTTATTCTAAATGGAACCGAGAAAAGAACAATTTAAAGAGTGGGGTTCAGTTCAGATTATTTATTTATTTCATTCATAAAAAATCTAACAATTATCTGTAATTCAAGCACTCGTGTTTGTTTCCACCTTTGTAAAGTGGTATTACTTTAGCAATGTTCATATGGTCTGGAAATATCCCTTTTATGAATGATACATTACAAATGGATCTTTATAAATGTCATATTCATGTTTACATAATCGTCTTATTTGGACAAAGTTTGTAATATTTAAATCTTGTTTACTTGATCAAGAATAATACTGTTTATATCATCTATTATAGTATCTCAAATTTTATTATCAACTTTAATTTTTCTACCTCCTTTCTGAGTCTTTTGTCGTCGATTTTAAAAATGTTCTATACAAATTAGTTTTTTTGCAGGCATTTTTTATCTCTTTAGTCATCCAAGGTTTGTTCATTAATTTTTTTCTGCCATTTCCTCCAATTTAGATTTTTTTTTACAGTTCTTGTTATACAGATGAACCAATATTTTCATAAATGAGTTGTATGCATTATTCACATCATCTTTGTACACTTAATCTCTTTTTTGTTTCTTTTGATCTCAGGGCGCCAAAAAATGTAAAGTGTTGCATATTACATATTCCTGTCTGAACAGCTATTTGTTTGGGGGGGAAAACTATTCCTTTTATTTGCAGGTCAAATGTTGTGACTTTTTTTTTAATCCAGCAGTTGGCACAATTATGAAACGGCAACACAATATCAGAAAAGTGTCCATACAGCCACACACTCACTGAGGCGTCATTTAACAAAACCCTATAACACACTTGCGAGACACATTTAAAAACAGTACCAAATGGGACCTTTAACAATGTGTCACTGGATAAACTTCTTAAAACAATAAATCAAACTTTTTACACAATAATGTCTATCAGGAATGCAGCAATCGACTATTATAGTATTCAAGTAATCTATTGATTAGTTTGGTTGATTAATCAAGTAAATCAGATAAGACACACTTTATAGTCTCAATGTGTATTTTAAGATTGTTCTGGTTGCCATGAATTTAATGATCTTGTATTTCACCTTCCTTTATATTCTAATTACCTTTTATTTAATATATTCATTTTTTTTAACCTTCTTTTACCTTCCATTTACTGTCTTTTACCTTTTTTTACCTTCTATTTAGTGTCTTTTACCTGTAATGTACCTGCCATTTAACTTTGACATTAGTTTACCTTTTATTTTGTTTTACCTTATTTTATACTGTCCGAATTTTGAACAATTTATATTAGTTATGTTCATCAAACGATTAATCAAAGCTACATATACAAAAATCTAAGCTTTTTTCTAATCAAATTAATTAATTTAATTTAATTGATTTAGGGCCATATTTTCTAAGATCTACATACCTCACGCTAAACAGCATGAGCAATCTATAAAATAGCGTGTACTATTAGTGGGCGTGTGATCTACTAAGACTGCGTGTGCAAGTGAAAAATGGAGCAGACCGTCTTATTTAAATGAGGATTTTGGGTATACTATACAGTGCATCACCATGGAGACACTCATTTACTGCACAGTTGCATTATCATGCTCCTACCTGTGGCTTTTTGCTATGTTTTTAAATGGTAGGAGACATGTACCACTTTTTATGGGCATTTTAAAAGCAATTGTGCCGTGCATCTACATTAAAACCACTTTTATTTTGTTTTTGTTGTGCCGCCAAAGGTGCATTGGAGGGAGGCTGCACTTATGTGATCAAGACATCAAAAATCCATACTTATTATATATGATATATGTTAGTAATATATATTTTATGTGGAAAAAAAACGTATGTCATTCAAAAAAATATTAAATGACAACAAAACGCAGTAAGTCAGTTTGTTTTAATCAGCTTCTTCAGTCACCCAGCAGCTTAGAAAGGATAAAAGGATGTTGCTGAATAGACTAATATTTGTTATTTCTGATGATCCAAATATGTTGAAACGTACATGTAGGACGGAGGATTCTCTGTCTGTCGTGTGTCTTTGCAGAGCGGGCCCTCCTCTCTCACAGCCGTGTGCGTAACCGAGTCAGTTAGCACGTTTTTTTCAAACGTGCTAATTACATAGTGCTAGCAAAACGGTGTGTTGGTGTTGATAAATCACATTCCGTGTGCTAAATAATATATTTGCATTTTCTCCTCTCAGTATTGTGGGCGTTGATCCGCATATATTTTGCATATCAATGAAGACAGACAGGCAGACATGCCTTATTCTGCTCACTTTAAAGACACAATCCACTTTTCACCTGTTCAGTAGATCAGCTTTGCGTGTGCTAACACGTGTTTTACTACACGCAAACCTTGGGTAAATCAGGCTCCAAATCGATCAATGTCTATGCCTTTAAAATAAGATTCTAGGCCTCTTTGAGTCCTTCTGATTGGGTTTACTTGCTCTGTGCTACAAAAAACTATTTGCAGACAAATGTATTTCAAATACATGTTCCTGCCAGAAGGGTCCCTCTGACCAAACTTCAACTCACCACTTATCACCTGCAAACTGACAAAATGAATCCCAAGAAAGAAGTTGGCCAGAGAAAAAAACCGCATGCATATTTCAGAGGATGAATGCACATTTTGGCTTTTTTTGCTGTGTGGACTGAGAATGAAATCACACATTTGGTCTGAGCGCGCTCACTCAGCCGCGCTTAAGAGCCTTGTCGTGTCGGAGCCCCACGGGGCCCACTTAGATTACGCCCCGACCCGCTCGCCTCTGTGCGCAACATCTCTAGGGGGGATACCAGGACAGTGTGGGTCAGGGTGAGTAGGACGGGTCCTAACAATGACATGCAGGGGGAGGAGCCTCCTGTACAAACAAATATTACCATACTACCGCTTATAAAATTACAAATGTTTGATGGTAGACAACCACAGTGCATCGTGACGGGCCATAATACCATAACCATGTGAAAAAGTCCATAGTCTCATTATTTTATAAGGTATTATCTGTTATCTCCAGCAGATTCCTTAACCTTTTTGACTTGGGGGCCCAACTTTTCCAATACAGAGGGTTCCGGAGCCCACTCAAATACTGACACTGAATTAGTCATCTTACTCTTGATTTTAAAGCATTTGACTTTGTCATGTGTTAATCACAAACATTTTTGTCAAGGTTTAGGTCAGGCTGATTACAAAAATAAATAGTAGTGAAATATACTGCAAAAAAAAGGTACTCATAAAAACTGATGAAAAATAAATGCACATACAAATACGCAGTTCTAAAATAAAGACATTCAAACTAAATTAACAATAAATTATATATATGTTTCTTAAATAAACTGTCAATAAGATTTAAGTGCAAATGAAAATACAGTTTCACTATATTTATTTAGCGCTTTTCTCTAGAGACAAAGCGCTTTATATAGTGAAACTCATTATCTACATCTTCAAGCTACGTTTTAAACCAACTTTACAGCTTCACCTCTTTAGTCATATTTTTTGCGCCTAAGAAACTTCTCTATGACTTCAGCTCTGGACTTCTTCTGCATGTTTGATATTGTCGTTACTGCCACAAGTGGTGGAAAAGTGTATTACAACTGAGTACCGCTGAGAAACAGATATGAAATGGCCGACCTCTAGGGGGCGGCACGGCCCAGAAACACTGATTAACAGTATTACATATACATTTATGTATTTGTTACAATGTTTATGTTAATTGTATTTATCATATACTCACTATTTATCATACAATGTTTGTCAGTGTTTTAACTACTGTGTATTTATTCTATTACACCACTAATTATCGTATAGTCCGCACTTTATTACTGCACAATGTTTCGTCAACTTGACAATTCATTTATGAATTCTTAATAAACAAATACGTTTTCACTAGAGCACACTTCTTAGAAATGTGGTAACGTGCTACAAGTTGAACACAGGAAGTGAACAAATTGCTAGGACAAAGGAAATATAGGATTTGAAAAAAAAAGGGCTGCTTCTTCTTACTCCTTTTCGGAGATGTCGAATCCTCAGTGTAACTTCAAACTAAACTACCAAGTTAAAACGAACACATGTCAAAATCTGATGAAGACATCCATGCAAACTCTCTCCAACAAGAGCATGCATCACTTTGCCCTGCACACAAACGTCATCTGACAGCAACACACTCTCGCTGTTGTGCGTGCAATTAGTGTGTTATCGTTCACACACAGAACCATCACGCCACCACTTCGCTTGTGTTTTTCTTACCCTTATCCTCCTCATGGCCGCCACGATCTCCATGCGACTGTTGGGCCGCGGCACGTCCAGGCTCCCCACATACTGCCACACACACACAAATGGGAGATTTTAATGATGCTGGTTTTAACATGAAAACTACAGTCAACAAATGTTCAAAGCAGTGAGACTTGTTTATACATGCACCCTCTTTTACACCTGGATGACAATTATTCATGTTAAAATGTGACTTGACCTTTCGGACCAGAGGCCCACTCAAAAATCAACACGGAATCTTAATCTTCATTTTAATGGTACTCAAGAATCATATTTAAAGACCTACTGAAATGAATTTTTTTTATCTAAACGGGGATAGCAGATCTATTCTATGTGTCATACTTGATCATTTCGCGATATTGCCATATTTTTGCTGAAAGGATTTAGTAGAGAACAACGACGATAAAGATCGCAACTTTTGGTATCTGACAAAAAAAAGCCTTGCCCCTACCGGAAGTAGCGTGACGTAGTCAGTTGAACATTTCCGCAAAGTTCCCTATTGTTTACAGTGATGGCGGCCAGAAGTGAGAGCGATTCGGACCGAGAAAGCGACGATTTCCCCATTAATTTGAGCGAGGATGAAAGATTTGTGGATGAGGAAAGTGCAAGTGAAGGACTAGTGGGGAGTGGAAGCGATTCAGATAGGGAAGATGCTGTGAGAGGCGGGTGGGACCTGATATTCAGCTGGGAATGACTACAACAGTAAATAAACACAAGACATATATATACTCTATTAGCCACAACACAACGAGGCTTATATTTAGTATGCCACAAATTAATCCCGCATAACAAACACCTAGGTGTTTGTTATGCTAGCTCCTAGCTCCCGTCCATATAACCTGCCAATACAATTCAAACACCTGCACAACACACACAATCACTCAGCCCAAAGGACCGTTCACCTAACCCAAGGTTCATAAAGCTTATATATTTACCTAAAGTTACGTACGTGACACGCACGTACGGGCAAGCGATCAAATGTTTGGAAGCGCAGCTGCATACTCATGGTAGCACGTCTGCGTCTGTGTATCCAAATCAAAGTAAGGGTCTGTGTTGTCCCAGTTCTCTACAGGCGTCTGTGTATTGAAGTCAAAGTCCTCCTGGTAAGAGTCTCTGTTGTCCGAGTTCTTCGATCTTGACTGCATCTTTCGGGAATGTAAACAATGAAACACCGACTGTGTTGTGTTGCTGACTTCCCTCGCAAAATACTCCGCTTCGCATCGACAACTTTCTTCTTTGCTTGCTCAGCTTCTTTCTCCATAATGCAATGAACAAATTGCAACAGATTCACCAACACAGATGTCCAGAATACTGTGGAATTATGAAATGAAAACAGAGCTATTTTGTATTGGCTTCAATGGGCTACCGATACTCCTGTTTCACTGGCTACGTCACGCGCATACGTCATCATCCAAAGGAGTTTTCAACCGGAAGTTTAGGGGGAAATTTAAAACTGCACTTTATAAGTTAACCCGGCCGTATTGGCATGTGTTGCAATGTTAAGATTTCATCATTGATATATAAACTATCAGACTGCGTGGTCGGTAGTAGTGGGTTTCAGTAGGCCTTTAACCTACTTACAGTGTACCCCATTGTCAAATGATAGGAAACCATGTTTTAGTCACAAAATATTATTT
>NC_084738.1:53398398-53563398 GCF_033978785.1 Entelurus aequoreus | reverse complement strand
AAGGAGTAATTTGAGGTTGATATTATTGGGTTGTTTATCTACTTCTGTTTTACATTTTTGGTATTCAGAGTATTTCTTGTCTCTGTCTTTTATGGCAGCTAATAGGTCTTGGTACTTGACACGTGATAACGGTTAGCATTGTAGCATGCTAACATTAACAGGATAACTTTTTAATTTTACAGCGCGTACGCTTCAGTCACATGACTAGGTATTTTAACGCATTCTGTTAGCATGCTAAAATTAGCAGGCTAACTTTACATGTGTACGCTTCATAGTCACATGACTTGGTACATGACGCATTCTAACTGTTAACATGCTAAAATTAGCGTACTAACTTTTTAGACAATTTTGCAGCCAAAAACCTCAGTCATATGACTCAGTACTTGACATATAACTGTTAGCATTGTAGCATGTTAACATTAGCAGGATAACTTTTTAGTTACATTTACATGCGTACGCTTAATAGCTTGGTACTTGACACATGCTAAATGTTAACATTAAAGCATGCTAACTTTACAGCTGAACATCTCAGTCATATAACTTGGTACTGACACGTGATAACTGTTAGCATTCAAGCATACTAACATTAGCAGGATAACTTTTTAATTAATCATACATGCGTACGCTTCATAGTCATATGACTTGATACTTGACACATGCTAAATGTTAACATTAACGCATGCTAACTTTACAGCTGAACACCTCAGTCATATAACTTGGTACTTCACATGTGATATTTGTTATCATTCTAGCATGCTAACATTAACAGGATAACTTTTTAGTTAATTTTACATGCATACGCTTCAGTCACATGACTTGGTACTTGACGCATTCTAACTGTCAGCATGCTAACATTAGCAATCCCCAAAACATCTCATGCAAAGGAGCTGAATTACTTCAGACCTGTTGCCCTGACCTCCCACCTCATGAAGACCATGGAGCGGATAATCCTCAGCCACCTACGCGCATAGACAGTATCAGCAATGGACCCCTTGCAGTTTGCTTACTGTCAAGGCATCAGGGTGGATGACGCCATCATTTACCTGCTGCATCGGGTCCTCACCCACCTGGAGTCATGTTCTTTGACTTCTCCAGTGCTTTCAACACCACTGCTGCAGGTGAAACTGGAAAAGGCGGGAGTGGACCTCCACCTGGCTGCATATGGATCATTAACTACCTCATGGACATGCCGCGTGACTGTTCTTCAGATGTGGTAGTTTGGTAACTGTTAGCATTCTAGCATGCTAACATGAACATGCAAACTGTTTAAGCCTGTTTTACAGCAAAACACCTTAGTCATAAACTTGGTACTTGATACATGCTGTTAGAATGCTAACATGAACATGCAAACGTTTTTATCCAATTTGAAAGCAGAACACCTCAGTCATACAACTCGGTACTTGATACATTGTAACGGTTAGCATTCTAGCATGCTAACATTAGCAGGCTAACATGTATCCAATTTTTCATGCGTACGCTTAATAATCACATAACTTGGTACTTGACACATTCTAACGGTTAACTTGCTAAAACTACTATAATAACTGTTAGCATGCTTGCATTAGCATTCTAACATGCAAACTGTATAAGCCTGTTTTACAGCAGAACACCTTTGTCAGATAACTTGGTACTCGATACATGTTGTTATAATGCTAACATTAACATTGTTGCATGCCAATATGAATATGCAAACTTTTTTAGCCAATTTGAAAGCAGAACACCTTAGTCATATAACTTGGTACTTGATACATGGTAACTGTTAGCATTCTAGCATGCTAACATTTAACTAATTTTACATGCATACGCTTCATAATCACATAACTTGGTACTTGACGCATTCTAACGGTTAACATGCTAAAACTACTACAATAACTGTGAGCATGCTAACATTAACATGCAAACTTTTTTAGCCCATTTTAAAGCAGAACATCTCAGTCATATAACTTGGTACTTGATACATGGTAATTCTTAGCAGAGGTGGGACCAAGTCATTGCTTTGCAAGTCACAAGTAAGTCTCAAGTCTTTGAGACTTACTTGAGACAGGCAAGTCCCGAGTCAAGTCCAAAGTCAAGACCGGAAAGTCTCAAGTCAAGTCCCAAGTCTTGCATTTTGAGTTTTGAGTCGTTTCAAGTCCTTTTAACCACAGACTAATATATTTACACAGATTGTGTATGCTTTTAAACCGCTGTATTTATTTATTAAAACAAGTGCATTTGAAATTGCAGGAAAAATAGTGCTGACATTGCACTTCATAATAGCACTATTAACCAGTTATTTTAAACATTAACTCATTCCTTTACAGAATAAACACATTTGAAAAAACAAGTGCAACTGTACTTATTTGCACGGAAGTGTTAACATTGTATTTCCATGGTATATTGCATTGTAACTAGTTCCACAGCAGTTTCTATCCTGTTCTTACCTTATCTCATTGATCTCATCTCATACACATGAAAAACATAACAAATACATGAACAAAACAATGAACAGAGTTGTACTTTTTAGATGTCAGGGCCCTATGCAATATGTACACATATTGTTAATATAGTATACATTTTAACTGACCTTTATTTGACTATGTTTGTCTTTTTGTAGGTGGCTAAAATACATGGTGCTGCTGACCGCCGTCTAACGTTACGTTACTGTGTGTGATACATTGACTAACGTAACGTTAAGTATAGGTACCTCATGCAACCCTGCTTAAAAAAATCACTTGACAAAAAGTATGAATAAGGTAGCGAATTGCAGTGGATGCAACAGATTGCCGTGTTTGCAATGACGTTATAACCATAGACATCTTATAAGTAGACGCAGCATTGGTTGCTGTGACACGAGCAATTTGGCCGCCATCTTGAAGTGGTGATGAGGAGCCGGCGAGCAGCCTAAACTGACAGTTGACAGGTAGAAAACAAATATGCCGGGCTGGTGTTCAGCGTTTTCCTACTCAAATGAGCGGACTGTTGAAAATAGGAATCGGGGGATCACTTTTCACAAGTAAGATTTAACATTAATGTACTATTGGTTGTATTTTATGAAAATAATATTACCACAGAGTTGAGAAGGAGCAAAGATCTTCAATATTTGTATGTGAAAATCACAAATAAATCTTTTGGGGGAGGATAACGCCCCTACAGGGGTTTGGTTTAGAAACTTTCAGCCCCACCTAAAACTAAATTCACCAGCCGCCACTGATTATGATGCATTCTAATTTTAGGCAAAATATAAGACAATACTTTCTTAACAGTATAATTGTAACCAGGAATAAGTCTTCAAGTAACAATATTCAAATACTAACATTGTTGGGTAAAACAGCATTTGGTTTTATTCTGAATCCAGTGAAACAGATTGGTGGTTTTAGCTGATATAAAGACTTTCAGGTGTTTATAAATCTTTATGTTTAAGTATTTGGCAGACGCTTTTATCCAACGCGACATACATAAAAAATACATATAAAACAATCAGTGTAAACATGATAATTTAAGGGAAGAATGTAATACAAAATATCAATACAAAGTGTCAAGACAGAATAAACTCTCTGCTTCTGCAGCAACAGAGATACAGTCTTATCTAATGTATTCGTACATTGTTTATGTAGGATATACGCATGTATATATAACCTAATCATCAGTGTTGGGTTAGTTACTGAAAACCAGTAACTATTAAGTTACTAGTTACTTAATTTCAAAAGTAACGCAGTTACTAACTCAGTTACTTACACTAAAAAGTAATGCGTTACTGTGAAAAGTAACTATTTAGTTACTTATTTTTTTCTTATTTTTTTTTATAGCTCCCATTTATGACCTTTTAGCCTTGATTTCAGTACTGTTATTGCACTGGAGAATAATACAATCTGTTGATCAACTTCAAATGCATTTTTATTTTCCTTTTAACATAACTAATGAAAAACAGTGCAACATAAAAAGGCATTCTCCTTTCTTTATACTTGGACCAATGACCATTAATAAAAAACAACTGAAAGTGCAACATAAGAAGGCACATCATCTTCCTTGAAACATAGGTAGTGAAATAAAGCCTGACATCTGGAGTGATGGTGCTGTCTTCCACACTTGTTTTCAGTGACAGGATCATTGACACAGATGGTGAAGTTTCAGTGCTCAGTAGAGATGTAACAGTTTTGAGGGGTTTAAGCACCTGGAAGACCTCCTCTGCCACTCTCACATCATCATCATCAGACAGGGTGATGATGTCTTTGACATTTGTCTTCAGGGTGTTGTGGGTCAATGCAGAGTATATAGCTGCCTGCTCCTCCAACATATCATAAGTGGAGTTCCACCTCGTTGGGCCATCATGTATGAGCTTTATGAGTAGGCAGCTTTAGCATTTCTTGCTTTGTCTTAAGCACATGAGCAGCTGTTGTGCTTGGGTGAAAGTAGGAAACCTCCTTCCTGATCCTCTCAAGGAGGCGCTCCATCCTATTGACTGAGACGTGATGCCAAATTCACTACATGTGCAAAGCACCTATCTGTGGTCCCAGTCCTGCATCATTCACTGCATTTATTTAATTTTTGGCATTATCACTTGTGACTGGGATATCTTTATCTTCCATTCCTCCACTGCTTGTGTCAGTACCTGCGCAAGGTGACTCTCGTAGAGGGGGCGTGTCTTCTCATCTGCCAGTCTGCTGTGATGAAGTGAGCGCTTATAGTTCCCCTGGACGTCCACTCTTCTGATTAACGCGACAGATGATGCTCGGGATAGTTCATCCACAATTTTTTTCTTCTCCTGCTCATAAAGATCTGGCACAAACTTATCGCTGAAGTGGGTGCGCGACGGGATGACGTAACGTGGCTCAAGCACATTCAACATGTGTTTAAAAGCCTCGTTTTGCACAACGGTGTCTGCACCTATAAACCACCAATTAAATGGCGCGGGGCGTTCAAGCTCCTCCGTTACTCCGCTCGCCGTGACCACGCTGTGTGTGGACTGAACGTGCGAACAACTTTTTTTTTTGTTTCATATATCAAACCGCGGATCACGTGTGTGCCGAACCGAAGACACGCCCCCCCCCTCCTCCCCACACCCACACCCAAACACATACAGAGCGCGCCTCTTTTCTTCTCTCCTTGTGACACAGGAAGAATAAGAAGCACGACGCCGCAGCGCTGCAAAAAACACACTCAGATCTTTTGTTTCTAGCCGATACTACATGAAAAATAACGTAAAATAACGCAGTAACGCATCATGTAGTAACGGTAACTGAGTTACTGAATATAAAAAATAACACGTTAGATTACTAGTTACCGCCGAAACTAACGGCGTTACAGTAACGCGTTAGTCCCAACACTGCTAATCATATTGTTTCTTCAATTTAAAAATAGCTGACCGTTTTTTTCCCCCTTTACTGGGATTATATTCCCAGTTTTGATCTCGGCCGTCTGGTCACTTATAGCGTATAAGAATATTATATTACTGTTAAGCAAACTATGAATAATAAAACACGCCAAAATATGTGTCCGTTATCATAGCTACACGTATGACAAAAAAGCGCGTGAAAATCAGTGGTATTCAGTGAGGTAAGATGAATTAAATGCGCTGACAGTTCATTGCTCCTGCCAAATGAATTGCACTGAGTGGAGCGGATCACCACTCCAAAATGGCGGCCCCGCGTCTCGTCAGCGCCAGTAGGCAGTAGCGCTCGATGCTGCGTCTACTTATAAGATGTCTAAGATTATAACGTTAGCAGTGAGTTTGCAGCCTCACTGATTTAACTACACAGCAAATAAAAGTTACGTTACTTAGCCAATAAACGTTATCTTACATTCAAAACTTACCCTTATTTGTGCAACTTCAAATGTCGAACGAAGTTGGAAGTTGTTGCGTCTCCTTCTGTAATATTCGAACTTCGTGATTTGCATACGGTAATTCGTTTTTTGTTGACCAAGTCGTAGTTTTTATACCCGAACGAAACCAACTTTGGCATAATTGTTTCTCACTGCCGCGTTGTTTGACAACTTTTCTTCATTGGTTGTCCTGCAATTTGTTTGGATGAATGCTGTGTGATGAAAACAAAGTAGATCTGATTTGATTGGCTGTTGTACTGACAGCACACCAGCTGACAGGAACAACACGCTGACAGACACAGACGAAGAAAATGAAAAATACGGAGCGCTCTCAAATAACTTTTTAAGCTTTGGGTTTTGGGGAAAGTAGCAAGTCATGTCAAGTCAAAAGGCTCAAGTCCAAGTGAAGTCACAAGTCATTGATGTTAAAGTCTAAGTCGAGTTGCAAGTCTCTTTACATTTTGTCAAGTTGAGTCTAAAGTCATCAAATTCATGACTCGAGTCTGACTCGAGTCCAAGTCATGTGACTCGAGTCCACACCTCTGATTCTAAACATGCTAATTTTTTAAAACTAATTTCAAATGTGTATGCTTCATTGTCACATGACTTTTAACTGTTAGCATGCTAATATAACCATTTAAATTTGGGTTGCTCATTTCAGCAGCTTGCACAATTCACACACAATTTTATATTTGATTTTTTGGTGTTGTGTTCTAATCTAGGATGTTTTCATTTTGTCTTTAGAAAGGTGTTGCGTGCCAAAAAAAGTGGACTATTAGTGAATAAAGATCCAAAAGAGAGCAAGTAGCAGGTTGGTTTAATTGGAGGCTTCATGTCACAACACACAATGTCCACATGTCCCGTACGGGGAAGCAGAACGATAGCATTAAAAAGTACACCCATAGTGTCGTCACTTAGCTGGTATTGTTTCATTATTTTATCCATTTCCACCGGTGCTTTTGTACCTGAGAGCAGGAGGTGACAGTCAGTAAAGCTGCTGTAAGACGGCTTTCAAAGTTTCCTTTGTAGGGACGGTAAAGGAGAAAAAAAACATCCACACAAATCGCACAATGCAAAACAAAGGCAAACTATGAATCTAATGAGGATTACCCCATCATTTTGTGTCCCCTTTTGGGACGGGTTTTGGTAGGGAAACCAACAAGAACCAGTAATAGGTTGTTAAATACTGTATTTCCACAAATAGTGGCCTCCCAATTCATTTGATCATTACCACAACTATGGATGGGCAATTTTCATGATTATTTATTAGATACATCACTTTCAATTTTCCAATCATTCATAAATATTAGAGATGTCCGATAATATCGGACTGCCGATATATGCTTTAAAATGTAATATCGGAAATTATTGCTATTGGTTTCAAAAAGCAAAATGTATGACTTTTTAAAACGCCGCTGTACGGAGCGGTACACGGACGTAGAGAGAAGTACAGAGCAGTTGCGTCTCCCAGTCAGCAGCCACTCTCCTCTCCTCTCTCCCACACACACAACACAGGAGTTGCAGCACGACTGCAGCATGAGAGGTTTACTGGCGACGCTTGATGACCTCATCAAACCGCCGCGAGCGGAGCATAACAGCAACAAGAGTGTGTTGTTGCCGATGCTGTAGCCTGGCTAACAAGCGAGCTCGCTCGGTGACTGACTAACGACATGGTTTGGGATTATTTTTAAAGTGTCTGACGGATAAAAAACTGGCAATTTGCAATGACTGCAAAAAGTTGGTTATGCAAGGAGGAACCAAGATGTCTTTCTTTAATACAAGAAATTTGATCTCCCACCTCTTCAAGAATCATAAAGAGATACACGATGAATACAAGCGGAAGATGGATGAACAGCAAACACCGAAAAAAAGTAGTACCACACAGTTGTCGCTTAAAGACTTCGCCGAGAAAAAACAAAAATACAACAAAAACCACCCCAAGGCGAAAGCCCACGTTGTGGTCAGGGACAACGCACGCAGTATGGCAAAAACTACGGTGGAGTTCGGTGTGGCTAGTCTGCCCTGCATGGCGCACACTTTGAAGCTTACAGTGAACGGCATACTTGCCAACCTTGAGAACTCCGAATTCGGGAGATTAGGGGGTAGCAGGGGGTGTATATATTTTAAAATACTTCATATATATATACTGTATATATATATATATATATGGACATATTAAATAGCGTAGCGAACGTTGTGTAAACAATGCACATCGAGGCACAACACACGGCATGCTAGCAACAACCGGGCTACAACAACATATAAAAGCCAGAGCTGGAAGACCCTCCTGCCTCGTTAAGATCTCCCGTTTGGGAACACTTCGGCTGCGCGGTGCGGAGGACATTGTTCAGCAGCGGTAAGGCATGTTTTTGCCAACACGTCAAACATGCCAACCCATTTGAAGCGGCACCACCCCCAAGTGAACATCGCTTCAACAAAGATAAAGACGAGCAAACAGCTCCCACCTCTTACTGCAAAGTTAGCCAGGCTGGGAGGGGGGGAAGAAAAGTTAATCTGAGGCTGAGTTGACTTGAAGCTGTTTAATGTTGCACTTTTTATATGTAGAAGAAAAGTTTTGTCATTTTATTTAATCTGAGCAACAGCTTGAGGCAGTTTAATGTTGATTAACGTGGACCCCGACTAAACAAGTTGAAAAACGTATTCGGGTGTTACCATTTAGTGGTCAATTGTACGGAATATGTACTGTACTGTGCAATCTACTAATAAAAGTATCAATCAATCAAAAACAGCACTTTATATGTAGAAAAGTTTTGTTAAGAAAACATTCGGAGTCTTATGTTATTTAGTTTTCATTTTATATATGTTGACCACATTAACCCTGGCAATGGACTCTGTGTGTATATGTATGTCATGCCGTTGTTTACAAATTTGATAAATAAATAACCAAAAAATGTACATTTTGTTGTTTTCTTACTGTACCAAAAATGAACCGAACCGTGACCTCTAAACCGAGGTACGTACCGAACCGAAATTTTTGTGTACCGTTACACCCCATATATATATATATATATATACAGGTATGTATAAATAATCCGTTCATGAATGAGTATATCCGTTCGGCCACCGTATTCAATGGAGAAGTCTGATCTACAAAATTTGCAGGCAGCATACACCTTCCACTTTGAGCAGTCCTGGATGAACTGAAATAATTTTTTCCAATAATTTTGGAACTTGCAAGCGTACTTCTTCTTCTTACTCGTCGTCGATGTCTCTTCTTCGTTCTTCTGCTTCGTCTCTGTTATGTTTTTGGACATTACTACTTGCCGTAGTTTTGAAGCAATGCAGGATGGGAATCCGGATGTTGCGTGTCAGTGTGTTAACGTGCCGGCTGGAATAAACACACGCTGAGAAATAGCTCCGTGCCTGCCTACTTTATGGGTTATGGATAAACCTATGGATAACAGAGACATATATAATACCGAATTTTCCGCACTATAAGGCGCACCTAAAAACTTCCAATTTTTTCAAAAGCTGACAGTGCGCCTTATAATCCGGTGCGCCTTGTATATGGACCAATATTGAGCCACAACAGGTCTAATGGATGCATAACGTAACCACAGCCTCTACTGTAGCATCTATTCTATGCGCCTTATAATGCGGTGCGCCTTATATATGAACAAAGTTTTAAAATAGGCCATTCATTGAAGGTGCGCCTTATAATCCGGTGCGCTTTATAGTGCGGAAAATACGGTAGTCTCCTTTTCAGGTGAGAGAGGACGCTATTGTTGTCCGGGTGGAAATCGGAAGAAATTCGGGAGAATGGTTGCCCCGGCAAGTATGGTGAACGGAGGTGCCCTGTCTCCATCCATCCATCCATTTTCTACCGCTTATTCCCTTCGGGGTCGCGGGGGGCGCTGGAGCCTATCTCAGCTACACTCGGGCGGAAAGCGGGGTACACCCTGGACAAGTCGCCACCTCATCGCAGGGCCAACACAGATAGACAGACAACACTCACACTCACATTCACACACTAGGGCCAATTTAGTGTTGCCAATCAACGCAGCATTTCAGAAGCTCTGGCTGACTGCTAGGCCACTTCAAGCACTCACTACTAGCTTGCAGCACATTTTTGTTACTCATACAGATACGTCAGAGCAGGGCAGATTGAGCCCAGTTTATAATTTCCTGTTATACAGTATGCCAGGCAGTCTTGCACTAAAGTAGGACTATGTTATTGTTTACTTTATTACTCTAGTATACTCTGGACTGAAGCTGTGTGCCTTCATTGTTTTTGTAGCTGTTATTTTGAGGCATGTTTAAAAAATAAATTAAAAAATAATGCACTTTGTGAAAGATAAATATAGTACTTCCCATAGTGGCTGTCAGGATTATCTCGGGGAGAGCATGTCCCAAATTCCAAGCTGCTGTTTTGAGGCATGTTAAAAAAAAAAAAAAAGCACTTTGTGACTTCAATAATAAATATGGCAGTGCCATGTTGGCATTTTTTTCCATAACTTGAGTTTATTTATTTTGGAAAACCATGATACATTGTTTAATGCATCCAGCGGGGCATCACAACAAAATTAGGCATAATAATGTGTTAATTCCACGATTGTATATATCGGAATCGGTTGATATCGGAATCGGTAATTAAGAGTTGGACAATATCGGATAGCGGCAAAAAAGCCATTATTGGACATCTCTAATAAATATTAAAACATCTGAAGAATAGAGGAGGGCTAAAATACAGCGCCTCTACTGGTTGCAGTAAGTACTGCACTCCCATTTTTTATTCACTTAGGCTGTCAGAAACAACAAGTTAACTCATGTCATTAATACAAAAAAAATATTGCATTAATCATGAATATTTGCACATTAATCAGGCATTTTATTTGGGTTTTCTTTTAAATAATTCTTCACATTGATTTATTTTGAGGTCCTTTACCTTAACCGTGAATGGGCGGTATGGGTTGTGCGCTTCAACATAAAGTCTGACATAACCTTAGATAATACTTTTATCGCATTCAAGTAAAACATTTTTAAAAAATGCTTGTGTCTGACATTCTGACAATAAAATTGCATTTGTATCAAAACATTGGACTCTTTTTTTTGGTTGATTTAAATTATGTCAGGAAGTAATTTAGTCTGATTAATCGCGATTAATCCAAAATTCAGAAGTGTGATTAATCGAATTCAAAAGAGTAATGAGTTGACATGTTAAGGGAATATTTGACCTTATATGGGTAACATCAAACGCCTTAGAAATGACTAGCTTTGGCCTTGGTTCTGCTCAAAGAAGATAAACAGAATGAATGTGTACTCGGCACGCATGTCAACTTAAGTTTCAGTTTCGATTCCTGTCAAGGAGGACAAAAGCATGACAGACGTGCGACCATCTTAGAGATTGCTTGGATCACTCTGTCACAGCGCTTGTGTTTCTACTGTTTGTACTTACTCCTGCTTAGTAGAACAAATTGTTCAACTTCAGTTCTAGTCACCTCTTTACATTTTAGGCAGCTTTAGAACAAAACAACCTGGGAGGACTCTTCCCTGCAAAAGAGAGGATTTGAATAGACAGCACTAAAATAAATCCATGAATTATGCCCATCCTTAACCCTGACCGACCGTCAATTGAGCAGACATGAAGCTGACGTTTAAAGAGAAAGTGGCGCTCTATGAGGAAATCTGGTAAATAAAAACACCGCAATTTTTGTTCTTACTCAATAGTGATCATTCTGGCTCATTCTACTAAAACTGCAAGTGAGAAAAGGTTCAGGCAAACTGCTAAGACTTCATGATAAAAGCTATGAAAAATAAAACACGAAATACATTCAGGCTGCAAAGTCAGGAAAGGCGACATCACTTAAGTTTTAAGCTGCTTAATAAAAAAAAAAGAAGTAAATCTTACGTCGTATAAGCACATCGTACAATCAGCAAAGTGTTCAGGTCCTGAAGAAGGGTGTGTGCAACTACAAACACATGGTGGAAAAAAAATAGCAGCAAAACAACACAAAGAACCAAAAAAAGGGTCACACTGTGAAATAATTTAGAAAAAGCGAGCACACAAAACCGGACCTTCTCCTGGTTTATGCTGCAAGTCCAAAAAAGAGGTAATAATAAATACAATTTGATGACAGCAAGGACAGAAGGAGGAAGAGGAGGAGGTAGGTGGGTGCAGGAGAGGGATGAACGTTCTTCTGTAAGGAGTGCGCTCCAACAAAGATTGGGAAAGGAAGAAGAAGAAAAAGCGCGACAGGAGGGCTCACTCTGCCGTGCCGGTCATCCTCTCCTCGTCGCCCTGCTTGTTGTGCTGCAGCCTGGCGTAAGTCACTGCGTCGCCCCTGTGAGAATGGCCATTAGTCGTTAATTTGCACAAATATAGTAGGGGGTTAATAGGAAGGTTAAGACTTACTAATAAAACATGACATTAGGTACAGCAGTACAAAAAGGCTTTTATTTGTGAAAATGAAGGATGTTTTATGCCACAGATTCCGATAACGATCATCCATTAGTGAGATCGGCCTGTACTGATCACATGTATTAACTGTAAATTTTGCAATTATTACTATTGACAGCTTAACAATATCAACACTATATTTAAACCTGTTTAATATTCTTTACCATTTTTTTAAAAAGCAAAACAAAGTCAATAGTACACAATAACAAAACAAAAGTACAAATTACTATCTACTGCTCATTTAAATACTTTGCTTTTTGCCCAGCAAGTCCTCCTGTGTACAAGGAATTACTTCCCCAGTTTGTAGTAAACGTCAACAAAAAATTCCTGAAAAAATACAAATATCGTCCTATCATTCCAGTATCCATCATATACAGATAGTAACCTAGGTATCGACCCCACTAATTTATGGGTGATTGATTCACCCTCCCCTTAAGTTATGTACTGACTGTGACAATGCTGGCACACAAACAGATGTTGTTTTATTAACCCTTTGTTAATTTCATGTTAATAGCTGCTTACTTTCTGCTGTTACACGCATCCATGTACACTCCATGAACGTTTACCAGCCACTATTTCTTGATGCTTAAAGCTAGTTAGTGGTTCGCTTAGCCATTAGCATGCGGGCCCCTGGCTTGCTCTCGGTGTGTAACATGTTTAGCCTCGTCCTCCAGTGATAATGGATACATAAAGTACTAAGAAATGCAGAGTAGTTGTTGTAATGGAAATTATTATTTTTAAGTTAGGGGAGCAATTCCACACTCTGTATGGAGACACATAATTAGCTGTTAGCCACTTGTCAGCAGGGGGACTAATAATTAATACAGTGTCAGAAGTAAGGGATTGGCATCAAAAGGCATTAATTGGCAATGGCGATCCCCTACTTTTTCACGAAAATCAGACAAGACTGGTCTATCAATTGGCACAAACCCATAAATAAACTTTAGCATATTGAATAATATATTATATAACACCTGAAAAATAATGCTACTTAATTCTGGAATTATATTTTACAATCTGTTATATTGAACATTTTATTGTACAGAATGGTATTTAGGGAAAACAAGTAATTGTGTATTTTGCGTCTGACTGTACTACATAATGTATCTTACATTATATACTAAAATAAAATATTAAGCGAAAAAAACAAACATTGTTCAAGAAAATCAGTCAAAACTGGGCAGTACTGGCTTTTTAAAAGGAAGTGTATCTAATGTTAAGACTAGAAGTGCAGTGTGGTGGAAATTAGTTTTGAATTAGCAATGAAGTTTAAAAAAAATATTATAATCAAATCTGAAAGGCTTTACATTATTTAAAAAAAATCATGAAAAGGAATTGGAGGTAACAAATTATGAGGTGAATTTAAGCGGTAGAAAATGGATGGATGGATTTAAATAAGCACCTATGTTAATGCATGACAAGGAGAAGACAGTCAATCACATTCTAGAGTTCAAAATGGCTGCTTTTTTTAATTAGGTGTGTCTTACTTTTTGCCTAAAGATGCCAGACCGTACAGGACTCCTGTGGCAAAGGCGATGCTGTTTCCGAACAAGGTGGTAAAGGAGAAACTCAGGAATACGGGAAACAGCGCCATCCTGAGCCCCAGAGCAGCCATGGACATAAACAACAAACATACAAATTAGAATAGTACTTCTCCTATAAAGTGGAATCTCGATTTACCAACCCCTATATTTGCAAACTTTTCCATTGAGTCAAATATGCCACCTTGTGCGAAACATGTCTTATCAATGAATGCTTTATTCAGTCATTCATCTTGTTTCACCCCTGCAGGCAGAAAGCAGGACGCAGCATTTTTGTAGCACTTCCTTCACAGTACACACTCACTTCTCAGCGCTTTACCTTGTGTGCCCTTTGTGTGTTTATTCCTCTTTTGACAAGTTTTGTTCATTTTGCTATCTCAACATGAGTCCTAAAAAGACAACACACCAGCGTGGAAAGAAGAAAATCACTGTGGCAGTAAAAAAAATATTTGCGAGTACTGTGCATTGATGGGGCTTGCAAGTATGGAAGAATTGACGAAGCAGGCTATCAAGTTTTAATTGTGATGAGACTGGACTTTTCTGGAAAAAGATGCTATAGTAGACTTATTTTACAGCAGAGGAGAAGAGTTTAGTTTCAAGGCACACACGTGCATGTTGAAATAATCTGGCATAATGAGTCGTTGCAATTCTGCTATTTGTCCTAAGTGCTGTTTAACACAGCCTTCATTTCTCACTGGCACTACGTCTTTCACTTACAATCACATGGTGTATACAATAAAAAAAGTATTGGCTTGAGCTAAATTAGTTCCTAAGTTCCCTGAAGGCAACTTGATAGAGGACACTACTTATCCTTTTGCTCATTGGTCTGTCAGGAGGCAATGCCCCTCGCATGCGCTCCATTTACAAAAAGGGTCAAAAGTCTGAATTAGAAAAAACAATTATTGAATCTGGGGAAAAAAGGATTTGAATCTGGGGAAAAAAAATGTGAACATAAAAAAACAAGCTTAAATATCAAAATACATGAAAGTGAAAAATGAAAATAAATAATTCATTTAAAATAATTTTAAGTGTGAATCAAAATTATATCCAAACTAAAAAAACATTGTGTTCACTTCTTCTTATTTGGAATACACTGATGTATTTTTCAAAATTCAACATCAAAACTTTAACTTTCGGTTTCAAAGTTATTTTTTCAAGTACTTTTAACCCTCCTTTAGCTCTATATTCCTCCTTCATCATATTCGACACTAAGTGGCTTGTACTTTTTTTCAAGTTAATTATTGTAGCAATATGGTTGTAATAGTCAGGGATTTTTGTGATTTCTGATCCTTTGTGCTGGCAACAAATAGGCTCTGTGTGTCTGCGTGTGTTGACAGAGCAGAGGACAGCAGCAACCTGTTGTTTTGGGTAGTTAATAAAAAGACAGTCGATTCATCACCCCCTTGTTATGTTTGTTTGATATACAGTAGTGCACAGCACTTTATTTTGTGTTCAAAGTGTACAAACCTTCACTAAAATAAGTACTTCTGTCGAGGCTGGAACCCATTATTCATAGTTACATTGTTTCTTATGGAGAAATTTGCTTCACTATACAAACGTTTTGATTTACGAACCCTGTTGGGAATTAAGTTCGTAAATCGAGGTTCCACTGGATTTCATTCAGCAACATCCCTGTGTTCTCACCCGCAGTAAAAGAAGGCCTTCTGCCAGGGTTGGAAGCGGTCCGCACGGGCAGCGATAGCGTTGGCGAACTCTATGAACTGACAGCAGAAGGGCACCTCGCACAGGAACAGCACAAATGCGTTCAACCTTGACAAAGAGCCGTTCATAATAAGTGAAGACAGTTCAAATATTGAACACTTTAAACATTCCAGATGAAAAAACAGGTGGTCAAAGTTTGACACAGGAACATTTTCAACTTTTTTACTTGTGTAAAGTGAATTTCAGACCACCTTCTTAAGTCACAAAATATGGGCCCGCAGGCCGCAACTTTGAGACCCTGTTCTAGATCCTGACTTACACCATCCACACTCCGGCGGCGATGTTTAAAGGATTCACGGTGATGCAGTTCCACACCCCTGCAATGGCACAAGCTGCAATATTTAGGACAGAGCAGAACACAACGGTTAGGATTGGACTCAAACTGAAGATCTCAGCAGAGGAAAAAGAAGCAAACGGGAACATTTTCACTTTTTAACAGCTTTTTCTGATGAATAATAAACATTTGGTTGTGTCTATTGACATTTGATGCACATGTTTCCATCCTGCTGAAAAATACAATGCTCATTGAATATGCAGCAGTGGTGTCTGTGACACAAGCACTTGACTCCGGTGTCAGTCCAAATACAGAAGTAAACTGACCATGTTTTATTAGGTCGCTTGGGAGATATGGTGTTTGGCAGGGGCAGAGTACACAGTGTCGCCTAAAAACTAATGCAATGGTAAATTGCTGCAAATACATAAATGCTAAAACAAGAATAAACCATCAAACCAAAGCAAGTTCACGGAACAAAACGGAAGTTAGCCAGGCTAACAGGATGTACAAACCCCGTTTCCATATGAGTTGGGAAATTGTGTTAGATGTAAATATAAACGTAATACAATGATTTGCAAATCATTTTCAACCCATATTCAGTAGAGTATGCTACAAAGACAACATATTGGATGTTCAAACTGATAAACAACTAAATCACTTCTTGGCTTCTACTGCCTGCCACAACAACTTCCAGTCAGGATTTCGACCTCTTCATAGCACAAAGTTATAAAGTTATAAATGACATCCGTCTAAACACAGACTCTGGCAAAACTTCAGTATTAATGCTATTGGACCTCAGTGCTGCATTTGACACTGTCGACCACTCAATACTTTTGGACAGGTTGGAAAACTGGGTGGGGATCTCAGGCACAGTTTTAAGCTGGTTCAAGTCATATCTACAAGATAGGAACTATTTTGTTTCCATTGGTGACTTTGTATCAGAACCAACCAACGTAACGTGTGGAGTCCCCCAAGGTTCAATCTTGGGGCCGACTTTATTTAACATCTATATGCTCCCACTAGGACAAATCATGCAAAATAATAACATTGACCATCATTGCTATGCCGATGACACCCAAATCTATGTAGCGCTATCACCAAATGACTATCACCCCATAGATCTTCTGTGCCAGTGCATTGAGCAAGTCAAACACTGGATGTGCCAAAATGTCCTACAACTAAATGAAGATAAAACTGAGATAATTGTTTTTGGTGCTAAAAAAGAAAGAAAGTCATCCAACACCTTCAATCACTCTCCCTGAAAACCTCAAATAAAGCCAGAAATCTTGGGGTTATTTTAGATTCTGATTTATATTTCGACAGTCACATCAAATCAGTAACAAAATCGGCCTACTATCACCTCAAAAATGTAACAAGACTTAGAGGGCTCATGTCAGCTCAAGACTTAGAAAAACTTGTACATGCCTTTATTACCAGTAGCTTAGACTATTGTAATGGTCTCCTTGCAGGTCTTCCCAAAAAAAAACGTCAGGCAGCTACAGCTTGTTCAGAACGCTGCTGCTGGAGTTCTAACAAAGACCAAAAAATGTGAGCACATTACACCAATTGTTAAATCCTTACATTGGCTCCCTGTACATCAGAGAATTGATTTCAAAATCCTCCTGCTCATATAAATCACTACATGGTCTAGGGCCGAAGTATATCACTGATATGCTCCCACTATATAAGCCCTCTAGATCACTAAGATCTTCTGAGACCAATCTGTTAGCGGTTCCCAGAGTAAACTCAAATCAAGGGAGAGCATCATTCAGTCACTATGCAACAAATAGCTGGAATAAACTTCCTGAAGACGTCAGACTTTCCCCAACTCTGACTACTTTTAAAACTAGACTGAAAACTTTTATGTTCACCTTAGCTTTCAGCTATATCTTTTAATCTTTTAACGTCCGCACTGTTTTTATTTTTATTGTCTGCATTTTAATTTTGCTTTTATTTTCTTTCATTTCACTTTGTTGTCTGTGAAGCACTTTTAGTCTGCCTTGTGTATGAAAAGCGCTATACAAATAAAGTTGCCTTGCCCTGCCTAAACATTTTTTTTTTGCAAATAATCATTAACTTTAGAATATGATGCCAGTAACACATGACAAAGAAGTTGGGAAAGGTGGCAATAAATACTGATAAAGTTGAGGAATGCTCATCAAACACTTATTTGGAACATCCCACAGGTGAACAGGCAAATTGGGAACAGGTGGGTGCCATGATTGGGTATAAAAGTAGATTCCATAAAATGCTCAGACAAACAAGGATGGGGCGAGGGTCACCACTTTGTCAACAAATGCGTGAGCAAATTGTTGAACAGTTTAAGAAAAACCTTTCTCAACCAGCTATTGCAAGGAATTTAGGGATTTCACCATCTACGGTCCGTAATATCATCAAAGGGTTCAGAGAATCTGGAGAAATCACTGCACGTAAGCAGCTAAGCCCGTGACCTTCGGTCACTCAGGCTGTACTGCATCAACAAGCGACATCAGTGTGTAAAGGATATCACCACATGGGCTCAGGAACACTTCAGAAACCCACTGTCAGTAACTACAGTTGGTCGCTACATCTGTAAGTGCAAGTTAAAACTTTCCTATGCAAGGCGAAAACCGTTAATCAACAACACCCAGAAACGCTGTCGGCTTCGCTGGGCCTGAGCTCATCTAAGATGGACTGATAGAAAGTGGAAAAGTGTTCTGTGGTCTGACGAGTCCACAGTTCAAATTGTTTTTGGAAACTGTGGACATCGTGTCCTCCGGACCAAAGAGGAAAAGAACCATCTGGATTGTTAAAGGCGCAAAGTTGAAAAGCCACCATCTGTGATGGTATGGGGGTGTATTAGTGCCCAAGACATGGGTAACTTACACATCTGTGAAGCGGAAATTAATGCTGAAAGGTACATACAGGTTTTGGAGAACATATGTTGCCATCCAAGCAACGTTACCATGGACGCCCCTGCTTATCAGCAAGACAATGCCAAGCCACGTGTTACATCAACGTGGCTTCATAGTAAAAGAGTGCGGGTACCAGACTGGCCTGCCTGTAGTAAAGATCTGTTTTCCATTGAAAATATGTGGCGCATTATGAAGCCTAAAATACCACAACGGAGACCCCCGGACTGTTGAACAACTTAAGCTGTACATCAAGCAAGAATGGGAAAGAATTCCACCCGAGAAGCTTAAAAAATGTGTCTCCTCAGTTCCCAAACGTTTACTGAGTGTTGTTAAAAGGAAAGGCCATGTAACACAGTGGTGAACTTGTTGCAGCCATGAAATTCTAAGTTAATTATTATTTGCAAAAAATAAATAAAAGTTTATGAGTTTGAACATCAAATATCTTGTCTTTGTAGTGCATTCAATTGAATATGGGTTGAAAAGGATTTGCAAATCATTGTATTCCGTTTGTATTTACATCTAACACAATTTCTCAACTCATATGGAAACGGGGTTTGTACAAGTATCTTAGTATCTATGTCAAACACGAACAACAAAATTCGTCAAAAATTAGGGCTAAGTCTTTGACAAAGACAAAAAAATCACAGCATTATTTTCGACCAAACTCTCTCGTTTAAGCTCCACTTTTGGAGTCTTACTAAAACAAACTACTTTTATGTCCGTAATATTGCTAAAATCTGTCTTACGTCACTTATTGATAACTGCAACGTATTATTTTCGGGTCTTCTCATGTCCAGCATTAAAAGATTACATTTGGTACAAAATGCGACTGCTAGACTTTTGACTAGGACTGGTTTCTGGTACACTTAAGATGCTGTCTTAAGGTTTTGTTACTTAGTTACAAAATACTCAACGGTCTAGTACCATGCAATTTGTTATTCTTACAGCCAGACCTGTGTGTTTACTTCTGTACCTGACGGTTTCGGCTACAACTGTTGCCTTTCTCAGCGGTTGTCACGTGATGTCAAGTAAACACACAGGTCTGGCTATAAGAATAACAAATTGCATACATTTTTGAAGACCTAATGAACCTCTTTGGGGTCTATCACCATCTTATTTGGCTGATTGTATTGTGCCATATGTGCCGTCCCAAAATTCCAAGAAGGCCAGCTTATTAGTGATTCCCAGAGTTAGAAACGCTACCTTAGTAGAAGCATTTAATTTCCACCTTAAAAATCATGTCAATACTTTAGTTTTTTTAAGTAGACCCCTGTTTAGACCAGTTGATATGCCGCTTTTCTTTTCTGCTTGGTCCACCCTCGCTTGTATGGAGAGAGTACCAGGTGGTCACAAATCATTTCTGTAGCGGTACCAGTCTGGAAGAGGCGCTCGCTGTCTCTTCAGTGCATCAGTTGGGACGTCTCGACTCGTCTACATGCAAGAAGATCCCCTTACAACACTCTGCTGTCTTATCAATGGACTAGGCTCTCACATTATCTATTATTTGATATGTAACAATTCAATATTTGGTACCCACTCGGCTCTTATGGCAGCCGGTCACCCAGGAGGGGGGGTGGGGGGGTTCTCACATCTGCGGAGCCTTCCCAAGGTTTCTTCTTCTTCCTGTTTCAGGCTTTTTCTTTGTCCGGATGCGGGTTTAGATCATGGGATGCATTGATTGATTGAAACTTGTTTTAGTAGAATGCACAGTAAAGTACATATTCCATACAATTGACCACTAAATGGCAACACCCGAATAAGTTTTTAAACTTGTTTAAGTCGAGGTCCACGTAAATCAATCATCATGCAGTTGTTGTTTGTAAAGCCCTTTGAGGCACTTGTGATCAGGGGTTAAACAAACAACCTCAGATAGATGAAGCCAAGTGTTTTGTAATCTTGTGTAGTTGTTTTGGGATTTCTGTGTTTTTGCAGCATTTTTGTTTTTAACCCGACTGCAGCATGCTCGCATTGCATGTGTGTGTGTGGGTTTTTAAAAAAAATAATTTCTGTTTAGGGACAAGCGGTAGAAAATAGATGGATGGGTGGATATTTTGAAGCCTTTGGACGCTTATCCCTGTCAGCTACCGTAGGTTGAGGACCACCGGCATCTACAGCCGCACAGGCGGGGCCCAGCAACAGCAGCAGTACTGTGGTCATAGCGGAGGAGACAAAAAGCAATGGCGCCTCTATTGTTTAGCGAGGCCGAACCACTTGATGCATGTCATAGCACGGCTGCAAGCCTTGTTTTCTGGTGTAATTACAACCTGATACCGTATTAATAGTCAGTGTTCTTAAAGTAAGCAGTCCAAATAGTGCACATTATGAAGTAGAGCCCATTCACCCAAACACACATCTGCAACTAAAAGTGTGTCATGTACTTACATATTCCTCCCAGGACGCCAGCTATCTTGCACAGCCATCGGTACCACCACGTCATGCCGTCATCATCCGGGACGGCTTTTGTGGGCGCTGCAGCCTCCTCGGAGCTCATCTTAGAGGAAGCACACGCTCTTGGCTACTGTACTGGAGCCAACTCACGCAGAGTTCGGTGGCTTTAAAAGACTAACTGTGCCAAAATAAAACCAGCAGCACTACGGGTCGACAAGCCTGTTGTTGTTCGGCTCCTCGGAGTTAGCCAGCCGCTAGCTAATGCTAACAAGCGCCGCCTAAGCTGCCGAGAGCATGATCGTCACTTCTAAACTTCTCAAAAACTGTTTCGTGGTGTTGTGATTCAATTAAACTCACTTACAACTGAGTAAGAATTAAAAAAATACAAAAACATACTGATTTTGTTGTTTGGGCAGCGTAACGTTCTGTTTTCTTTTCCGGGTTATTGCGACTGCAATGCATCGTGGGAGGGCTACCCGGAAGCCATATTTTCTCGATTGGAACAGTTTTGGAAGCCCGTTTCATAATTACTACTTTTGATCTCATGATTACGACTTTTAATATATTGGTTATGTTTTGTATCTTATAAATTTCACATTTTATCCCATAATTATGATTTCTAATCTCATAAGTATGATTTGTCATAATTATTACTTTTTATGACTTACTATTATGACTTTTTATCTCATAATTAAGATTTGTTATTTTATAATTTTCATCAATCGCATAATTTCACATGTTTTAATCTCTTAATTGGATTTTTCATCTCATAATTATGACTTTATACTCAATAATTCCGACTTTTTATCTGATAATTTCGACTCTGTGTCATAATTATGACTTTATATCTTATAATTTCGACTCTTTGTTATAATTATGACTTTCTTTTCATCTTTCTATTTTTCACCGCTTGTCCCTTATAATTTCGATGTATTTAATGAGTCGTAATTATTGACCTTCTATCCATCCATCTATTTTTTCACCGCTTGTCCCTTATATTTTCGATGTATTTTATGAGTCATAATTATTGATTTATCTCATAATTTCTATTTTCTTATCCCATAATTTCGATTTCTAATCTCATAATTATGACATTTTTATCTGTTAGTTATGGCTTTTTTTCATAATTTTGCCTTTTTGTCTATCAAATTTTTGTCTCGTAAGTATCTCATAATTTTTGTATTTACGAGTATCTTATAATTTCGACTTTCTTATCTCATAGTTTTTACTTTTTGATCTCATAATTTTGACTCCTATATCTTACGATTTCGACCCTTTATCTCATATTTATGACTTATTTCATCATTTTGATTTATCCCATAATTATGACTTTATATCCAAAAATATCCCTTTCTTTATGATGATTTATCTCATAATTTTGACTTTTTATCTCATAATTGTGACTATAACATAATTTAGATTTACTTATCTCATAATTTTGACTCTTTGTCTCATAATTTCGACCTATTATATAATAATTTTGACTTTTTATCTCTGAATTACGACTTTTTCTCTCCTAATTATGACTTTTAATCTCATCTCTTAATTTTGACTCTTTATTTCATAGTTATGACTTTTTATCGTTGGAATATATTTTTTTTAAGTGGCGAAAGCGGGCTTCCATGCTTTTAATCTGATAATTGTGATTATTTATTTTTATCTCATTGCTTTCGGTGGGGGGGTGGGGGTTACCCACATATGCGGTCCTCTCCAAGGTTTCTCATAGTCATTCACATCGACGTCCCACTGGGGTGAGTTTTCCTTGCCCTTATGTGGGCCCTGTACCGAGGATGTCGTTGTGGCTTGTGCAGCCCTTTGAGACACTTGTGATTTAGGGCTATATTTTTATTTTTTTTAATTTATTTATTTTGTCCTGTCCAGCTTCTCAGGCAAATCATATAGTTGATGTAGATGCCCATATCGGTTGTTCAGATTTACTTTACAAAAGAGAAGTGTAGGATATTTCTCTTGTTGCCTTATTTGTATTTGACTTTATTAAATGTATTTATATTATCATTTGGTGCAGCCGGGCCGGAGCAGGAGGGGATAGAAAGAGAAAAAAAGGAAGACAGAGGGGGGAATTGTGGGGACAAGAAGGGGATTAGACAGAGAGACAAAAACAACAACAGCAAACACAACAACAACAATAGAGCAACATCAGCAAATATGACATGTACAAATATGATAGTAAAAGTAATAGCAAATAAGCAGTTAGCGAAAATAAAAAATAATACAGAAATGACAATGAGCATTATTACACTAAAAATGGAGCAATACAAATACCAATAGAAATAGCGCTATTGATAATGAACAATACCAATACTTTACCTTTATTATCAACAATACAGTTGTTCAAATGCAACAATACATATACGTAATGATAACTTGAGATACAAAAGAATGCAGAAAAATTGGAGGGGAAGAAAGAGAAGCAACCTAAATTAACCTTGTAGATTGTTATATTAACATGAGGTTAAGCTTTGTCAGAGTGCCATGTGTTATACCCAGTTTACCCTAGGGCAACAACATTATTATATGTTTGTTGAAACGTGATTTAGTGCATGAGTGTATGTGTGCATATGTACTTGTATATGTACAGTATGTGTATATCTGCATTTGTACAGTGAATGTATATGTACAGTATGTGTATGTGTGTGTTTGTACAGTGAATGTATATGTACTGTATGTGCATACAGTATGGTATGTGTGTTTGTACAGTGAATGTATATGTACAGTATGTGTATATGTGTTTGTACAGTGAGTGTATATGTACAGTATGTGTATATGTATGTTTGTACAGAGAATGTATATGTACAGTATGTGAATGTGTATGTTTGTATAATGAATGTGCGTGTGGATGTACAAACTTTGAGTGTGTAAATATGTACTCTATTTGTATATGTATGTGGGAGAGTAGGTACCTATGTATGTGTGTATGTATGTATGTGAGTATATGTCAATTTGTATGTACAATACATTTGACTCCCAGTGTGTGTGGGAGCCAGAGAACGGCCCCAGCCTCCCCGAGAGCCCAACCTACAAACAGTAAGTGTGGTGCCCAGGGAACCAGGGACCACCGCCCCCACGCAGCCAAGCCGGACAGTGACAGGAACCCCAGAGCCTGGCCCACCGCGCCGCCCACAAGGGCCAGCAGCAGGCCACAGACAGACGCACCCGGCAGAGGACAAGGCACGAGAAAAGCAGGGGACAGCCAGACCCCAAGCCAGCGAGAGACCACACCCCACACGGGCAGAAAGGTGGGACGCCCCGCCCGAGGGGCCCGGAGACCCCCCGCAACCAGACGGGAAGACCGCCCCCGCCCCACCGGCAACCGGGCCCCCACGAGCCCACCCCCAACCCCCGGAGAGCGCGGCGAGGCCAGCCCCCGGCCACCCCACCCAAGTCGGCCACCACAGGACCACCCAGCACGGGGCCACGGGAACCACCCACCCCACCCGCAGGGACCACAACGATGGAGATGGAACAACCAGCAAACGCCCCGCCGAGTCCCCACCACCCGAGGTAGGGCAAAAAAAAAAAAAAAAATATATATATATATATATATATATATATATTAAAAAATTAAAAATAAATAAATAATTAAATATATTTTTAAAAAAAATAATTAAAAGAAGATCACAGACATACTGACACACAAGGTCACTACCCCAACAACTGGCCGACTCGCAGCACCTCGGAAAACCTTGCAGCACCAAGCTACCACAGTAGACGCAGGGACTAGACCCAGCAGGCCCCAACCAAGACGGGCACCCGGAAAGGATGGACGGTGGGACCCAGGAGCTCCAGACACGCAGTCCGGATGCTGTAGCCTGAGGCGCCGACCCCCACCTGACAGGCGGGCCCAGAACCTACCCCCAGAAATATACATACATATGCACACACATACACATACACATACACATACATACAGTTTACCATGAGATCAGGATCGAGGTTAGGATGAATAACCGCTTTTTTGAATGCTAGGGGAACAGTGCCAGTGGAAAGTGATAAGTTTATAATATTTAGCACTGATAGTCCTAATATTACAAACAGCTTCTTGATACGTTTCCCAGGAAGTGGGTCAAGTAAACATGTTTTGTCCCATGTGTAGAAACGTGATTTCCACTCTTGCTTTATAGAACTGTGTTTAATGAACACCTTCAAACATCAATCATACTCCGTTGTACTCTTTACCGGCATCGCTACCGCTCTCTATGCTATCAACATCCAACTTCCGGGATCACGTGAGAGACTCGAGAACTCAGTCTCTTAAAGGGGCCGTGCCCATTTTCACAACATTACATCCCTCCTTTTCTTTCAAATTAAATGTCCTTGTTTCTGTTGAAAAAAGGACTGTATGGTGACACTTAACTTAAGTCAAACTAAAGATTTTGCCAGTTCAAACTTTCACAATGACAATACAATACAAACATTTTAAATGGATAACAACATTGACATTAGTATACAGGAGCAAATAGAAATTCAAAGGTTAATTCAGTCCAAGAGTCTCCTTGGGATTTGTCTGTCTGCTCTGACAGGGTATCTCCTCTGGTCTTGATCCGGACCTTGTTGTTATCGTTGTTGATCCTGGTCATGAATCTGATCACCAGTACTGTCCTCATCATCATCATCATCATCACTGCTGTCACTGTCACAATTCAGTGGGACAAATGGTTGGTGTTTGAGAAGCTTATACAGGGACCTGTGCCTGGTGACTTCATGTCCCTGTCTTTTTGCGGTGACCATTGTTCCTTTCACTGAGATGACCTTGTATGGCTTGGGGTTGAATGGTGTGACCATTTTCCCGGTTCTCCTCTGACGCATCAGGACAACATCACCCTGTTTCAACTGTGAGTGCACAGCATTCCTCCTTTCATCCGCATATAGTTTCATTTTCGTCTTCCTTAGTGCATCAGTTTGCCCGAGGTAATTGTCGTCGGTGGGGTGAGAGATGGAGGGTAGTTTTATTGACATGGGTCGACCAAAGAATAATTCTGCTGTTGGTGGTGTGGTGAGGAGTGGCGCGATAGTTGTGAAGGAACTTGTACAATTCTTGCTTCCATGGCTTACCTTCAACCATGGCAGTGTGCACAGCCTTGATCAACGGTCTGTTGAATCTTTCAACTACTGCATTGGCCTGTGGCCAGTATGGTGTGATTTTCCTGTGGTGGAAACCGAGGTAGTGAGCAAAGTCACAGAATATGTTGCCTGAGAATGGGGGCCCGTGGTCACTCTTGACGACTTCTGGCGTGCCCACCAAGGAAAATATTTTATCCATCACATGGATTATTGTGTGTGCTGAGGTTGAAGATGTGATCTCGACGAAGGGGAATCTTGAGTATTCGTCCAGCATACCAAACAGGTAATCACCGGAGGGAAGGGGACCGCAAAAGTCCACGCAGACATTTTTCCAGGGTCCAGTTGGGAGTTCAGACATTTGTGGTGGCTGGTGTTCCGTTTTTGGTACTGATGACTGACATGGGATGCACCGAGACACTAGTTCTTCTGCTTGCTTGTCTATTCCCGTGAACCAGACCTTTTCTCTGAGTAGCTGCTTGGTCTTAACTACGCCTTGATGTCCTTCATGAGCGAGAGCTAGAGCTCTAGTTTGTAGCGTCTGTGGCAGTACCAGTCTGTTGCCTCTAAGGATGAGGATGCCGTCATCCAGGATTGTGAACTCTTCCCTGACGTTGTGGAAGGCTTTTAACATTGAGCGATCAAATTCCGAGGGGCTGTCACACAGTTCTATAAAGCAAGAGTGGACATCACGTTTCTACATTGGCGACGAGGATACGGAGCACAAGCTGTGAAAAAACCCATTGATTTTCCCCTCCAGGACCGTCTGCCCCATTCACTGCACGGAGCAGTATCATGACACGCTACGAAGCTGATCGGCCGTAAGTGAAAACCATTGAATCAATCATACATGCTACTCCACTGCTAACCAGCACTACAGACAGAACGAAAGAGAGATTCAAATAAATAAAACTACGAAAACAAGCTAGATGGCGGCATTAGATGGGCTCCCGCAATTCCCACACTTCGATATCAGCACTGAACCCGCCTCCCACTCCTCAAAATGGGAGAAGTGGATGTTGCGTTTTGAAACGTTTCTCACTGCAGCAGCCATAACGGATGCAACACGTAAAAGAGCTATGCTACTGTATTATGCTGGGGAACCAGTGCAAGATATTTTTGAGACTTTTACTGAAAAAGGAGAGGCAAAGGACTATGATAAAGCAGTTGAGCTACTCACTGCATACTTTAGCCCAAGTCGTAATGTGGAGTTTGAAATCTACACGTTTAGACAAGAAAAACAAAACAAGGGAGAAACAATGGATGCATTCCATACTAAACTCAGGAAACTGGCCCAAAAATGTGAATTCAGTGACGAAAATAAAGAAATAAAATCACAAATCATACTCAGCTGCATGTCGTCACGGCTCAGGAGGAGAGCACTAAGAGACCCTAGGATGATTCTCAAAGACCTACTGGATCTTGCAAGGGCATTCGAAACATCTGAATTTCAAGCTTCTGACATGGAAAACAAAAATAACACAGGAGAGATTGCAGCCATAGCTAGCAGAAGCAACAAAAGATGGACAGGCTCGCTGCCCCACAGATCAAAGATGAACAGTGCACAACAACAACAGCATTCAAAAACAACATGCAAGAATTGTGGGGGCACATTTCCTCCCCAGGGAGGACAATCAGCATGCCTGGAAAAAGGCGTCTCGTGCAATGCATGCGGGAAACTCAATCATTATGCTCATTGCTGTCTCTCACAACAGACAACCAAACAAACACACAGCATGTACAAAACAACAGCATGTAACTATAAACAAGTCAGATCACTTCAGACTGATGTAGACGATCTACCGCACACCTCTGTCAGCCATGTAGCTGCACAAGACTCAAGCACAGATGATGAGTACCTATTTGTCACAAGCACAGCTGGTGGAGCACTACCACCAATGCGGCAGCTTGTGATAGCTGGTGAAAACATGAACGTTCTGGTCGATTCAGGTGCTTTAGCCAACATTCTTGATGAAACAGCCTTCGGCACAATACAGTCAAATGTAGAAACGTGATGTCCACTCTTGCTTTATAGAACTGTGTTTAATGAACACCTTCAAACATCAATCATACTCCGCTGTACTCTTTACCGGCATCGCTACTGCTCGCTATGCTATCAACATCCAACTTCCGGGATCACGTGAGAGACTCGAGAACTCAGTCTCTTAAAGGGACCGTGCCCATTTTCACAACATTACATATTTTACAAGTCGCAGTAGTTTCTCTAATGTTATTTTATCAAAAAAGGAGAGGTGTAACAAGTAAAAAGAAATTGCATCACTATCCTCCTTCAAAACCGCACTAAAACAACACCTACAGGCAACTTCAACCCTTGACTAACACACTCCCCCCTCCACATCCCACCTCCCCGGATTGTAAATAACCAAATGTAAATAATCAAATGTATTTCTAATGTATATACTTGTTCTTATGCTATCTGAACTCACTATGTTCTCTGCTCGCTGTACATATCCTACCAAGTCAGACATACACTGTTTCAATGCCCATTTCTCTGATGATGCAATTGTTGATGACTGAAGTGCTGTTATCAACCAAACCCTCCTCATCCAACCCCCCGGATTGTAAATAATGTAAATAATTAAATGTATATAGTCTGATGATTAACTTGTGTGATGACTGTATTATGATGATAGTATATATTTGTACCATGGATTGATTTATGTGGACCCCGACTTAAACAAGTTGAAAAACTTATTCGGGTGTTACCATTTAGTGGTCAATTGTACAGACTGTGCAATCTACTAAGAAAAGTTTCAATCAATCAATCAAAAAACATTTTGTAGGGCATTATCCGTCCTACATACATTCGTATCTGTGTTAATAGAACCCAGTTGTAGCTGGGACTCGTTATCTTTAATCTTTTTCCTAATGTGCTCAATTTCTTATTAAAGAAATTCATAAAGTCATCTGCCGAGTTGGTGGAGCTACTGGGAGGAGTCCCTTGTTGGGTTAGCGATGCTACTGTACTGAACAAATAATTAGGATGTTTTTTATTGAGGTTGATGAGATTGGAGTAGTAATTAGCTTTAGCTAAGGTAAGCATGTGTTTATTAGTTATTAAACTATGCACTCCATGCTTGATTGAAAACATCAAATTTAGTCACATGCCATTTGCGTTCCAGCTTTCTACATGATAGTTTAAGAGCTCTAATTTGTTCTGTAAACCAGGGGGTACGCCTTTTAGGGGCCTTTTTTTTTAGCTTTAGCGGTGCTATACTATCAATGGTGTCACGCAGGGCATCGTTAAAGTTGTTAGTGATGTTATCAATACAGCCCACATAATTTGGGAATGGCGCTGTCACGCCAAATTTCTTCCCTCTACAAAAACCTTCCCTCCCCCATTTACTTCCGGGGCTGCGTCCAATAAAATCACAAAGTTGCCGGGGGTCCTTAACCTGCACGCGACTGTCCTGTTTCGCGCCTGTACAAAAACAAAACAATAATCGATTTCTTAAGATTCCAGCAGCTGTCAAAGACGAAGTATCCTTCCAGCGACGGGCAGTCAAAGCCGAAGTGCTATCGATCGCTGTCAATGACGTAAAAGGAAACATGACCACGGAAGTAAATGGGGGAGGGAAGGTTTTTGTAGAGGGAAGAAATTTGGCGTGATAGCGCCATTACCGAAGACAGTAGGCCAGCTAGAGTTATAGTTGTGGAAGCATTAAGTTGCTGCTGCTAAAGCAGTGGTTATTAGTAGTTTGTTGACAATGAGTCAGAACTTCACATTTTATAAGGTAATGATCGGACATTACTTTGGTGTAAGGGAGTATCACAACTTTGGAGGTGGTGACACCCCAACAAGGACTATATTTATCGTATTGCCATATTACAAGTTACTCTCCATTGAATGTAACTAAGCTACAAGTGACTCTCCATTAAATGTAGCTAAGCTACACGTGACTCTCCATTAAATGTAGCTGAGCTACAAGTTACTCTCCAATAGAGGCTTTGCAGCTGACGTCATCAGCCACGTGACATTAGCTTGGCGGCCATCTTGCCGGTCACCAGTTCACTGCCGGTCAGCGACTCACACACGCTTTCTTGTTAGATCTGCTGCTATTTGAGCTTGGAAATGCCGGAAACCTGCTGTGCTGTTGGATGTAGCAATAGACGAGGCGATAAACCAAATCTTAGCTTCGGATCGCGGCGATTTGTCGTGAACGATGGAAACTTACGATGTACACAAGGATATGCAATGAACACTTCATATCAGGTATGTAAACAAACTATTCACCCCTGATTTGTTTCACAAAATGTGAAATAATACAATATGGGATGATACAAATATGATTGTTGAAAATGCTGGGTGCATTTTTAGAAAGGCAGCAAGAGCAGCAAGGCAGGGAATGGGATGATTTCTTCAGTTCACCCAACCCCCCGCCTCTGTCTGTGTGATGCTAGGTACCGTTTTTATTTTTTCATGATGCCTCATCTGATTGGCTTGAAAACTTTATCAATGTAAACGTTGAGCTTCATATTGGAATTGAACAATTAATTCTCATGAGTGAATGCATTAGGAAATTTCAAAAAAAATTATGATGGACCTTGTGAAACAATTTTTTTCTAATGAAGCATTTTTGAGCAAGAGGCTTTTTGTTACTTCATTTGGCACAAGGTAAAATCTACATTGGTAAAGTTTTCAAGCCATTGGCACAAGGTTAAAACAATTTTTGGTAAAGTTTTCAAGCCAATCAGATGAGGCATCATGAAAAAAACAAAAACGGTAGCAACTTAAACAGACAGGTATCTGAATGATTTCACTCTATTCAGTTTTTTAATATGTCAAGTTATGAAGTGCCATTACAAAACAAATTGAACTGGGTATATCCCCATCAACAACGTGCTTAATTATTTATGGCAGTCATTATGAATAATGTGATTGTTTAATTGTTTCAGGTGCAAAAAGCGAATATCCACTATCCCCAGACTATGTGCCAAGTATATTTGAGCATACCCAGTCACCTCACAAACGAAAACTCAAATGTTCAATGAAGATCTTTGAGAGAAGACAAAATCTCAAGCAGCGTAAGAGAGACCGCGAGAGGGCATTGGCAGCAGCAGCAGCACTTGTCAATATTTCCCAGTCTGTCCCTTGTGAAAATGATCAACTACCCGCTGGTGAAGATGTGGTGCACGCTGAGATTCGAAAAGAAGGCAGCTTAATCCACTAGATGTTGAGGGCACCAGAGGATTAGCTGCTGTCCGTATCCATGTAGAGAGAGTTATTGGACTCGCAAGACAAAAGTATACCATGATGGAAAATATCATACCCATCTCTTTATTGTCATCTGATGACAGTGGTTTCACATTAGATAAAATTGTACAAGTGTCATGCGCACTTACAAATGTATCTGACCCAATTGTACCATTTGAGTAATGATGTTGCATCCATATTTTTTCTGTAATAAATACCAGGAAAGAATCTTACAGAAACAACTTTTTCTGTTTTACTTCCAACTTCTTACAGTTAGGGCAAAACCATCGTTGTGGGACTCGTTTTATGCCAAGACATTTCATGTGGAATGCTTTGATGCTGCAGTTCTCTGATTTACAAACCAACATATCCTCAGTGGGAGGGTTACGGCAGTAGCAAACAAACTCTTCCGAAGCGGATGCAGTGGTAGCAACAGATTGTTCTACTGTGTACACTTTAGCTGGGCTGGACGGGCAAAATCGATATTGCATCCTTCAGCATATTCTATGTGCGATGCTGATGGTTTCAGCCACTGACAAGGTAGTGATGTGCATGGAGTGGCTGTCTTCATACGTATTAATGTCTCCAAGGCGAACAGGGATGCTGCTGAATGTCAACATGTTTCACCCAATCCAGCCATGCAGGTACAGTGGCAGCACATGATCTGACCATCTTTCGCTATTGCTACCCAAGGTCTGAGGGGAGGATCATTCATCCGTTGAGAGTGTTTTACGTGAAACAGATAATATGACATACCTTATATTATTATCAGTCCCTAATTTGGATATAATATACAAGGCTAGACCTCTTACTGTCCATTTATGCATATTTTACCTGGCATTTGGTACATTTTATCATGAATCATTCATTAAATTAGCCTGAAAATTTAAACCTGGTTCATTTTGAGCAAGAAACCAAATTGAATTATCAAGCATGAATTCTAAAAATTATTTTTGTAGAAACTGTTTCATAAGCTCTATACTGAATAGTCGGAAATTATGTAATGTTGTTTTATTGTACGAATTAATTTCTCAGATTTCAATATGAAGCTCCTGGAAACAGTTTTTTACAAAGCAATTTTTGATAGAATTTTTTTATAATATTGTTTGGTCACATCCTTAAACTGAATACGATACATTTTCAGGCTAATCTTTTATTACAAAAAGCCTCCTGTTCAAAAATGCTTAATTAAAAAACTGTTTCACAAAGTCTATAATAGTTTTTTGAAATTATGTAATGCATAGAGAAAAATTGGAAAATATCAATATGAAGTTTGTGAAACAGTTTTTTAATTAAAAGCATTTTTGAACAGGAGGCCTTTTGTAATAAAAAAAAAGCTTAACAATGTGAGTTTTCATTAGAATCACTTCAGTAGTTTTTTCACAATCACACTGTTACTGCCACGCAGATTTGTAAACAGACAGTAGGCTCTTCTGTGTGTGCTTTTTCCTTACCTTGGTCATGAGAAGAAATCGATTCTTGTTTGGAATCTGCCATATCAGCCCATCATGCACAAAACCTGCTGTAAAATACTTGTAGGCATCCAGACTCTTGTATGCCTTAAGGTCCTTTCCAGTGTACGGAGATGGTGAATCGACGAGGTAATTATAAATGTCTGGATATGAGAGATCAGGCAGGTCGGCTGTTGCAAAATGCTCAGGTGATTTTAGCATGCTTCTCGGTAAAAGGTTCAACTTCTCTCTGTAACGTTTCTTGGACTCTTCATCCAAATGCACAACTTCATTGGATAGCAAATCAGCCATAATTCGAATGAAATCGGTGAAAATGTAGCGCAGAAATCAAACTGAATCTGTACGAACACGTAAGAACGAGCTGACCGGTTGACCGGCAAGATGGCGGCATAACACAAAGTCACGTGATAAAACCATGTGACTGCAAAGCCTCTATAAATACAAGTTACTCTCCATTAAATGTAACTAAACTACAAGTTACTCTTGATTAAATGTAAATAAGCTACAAGTTACTCTCCATTAAATGTAGCTAAGCTACAAGTGACTCTCCATTAAATGTAGCTAAGCTACAAGTTACTCTTCATTAAATGTAACTAAGCTAAAAGTTAATCTCCATTAAATTTAGTTAAGCTACAAGTTACTCTTCATTAAATGTAACTAAGCTACAAGTTACTCTCCATTAAATGTAGCTAAGCTACAAGTTACTCTCCATTCAATGTAACTTAGATACAAGTTACTCCCCATTAAATGTAACTTAGCTACAAGTTATTCTCCACTAAATTTAACTAAGGTAGAAGTAACTATTGATTAAATGTAAGCTACAAGTTACTCTCCATTAAATGTAGCTAAGCTACAAGTTACTCTCCATTAAATGTAGCTAAGCTACAAGTTGCTCTCCATTAAATGTAGCTAAGCTGCAAGTTACTCTCCATTAAATGTAGCTAAGCTACAAGTGACTTTCCATTCAATGTAACTCAACTACAAGTTACTCTACATAAAATATAGCTAAGCTGCAAGTTACTCTCCATTAAATGTAGCTAAGCTACAAGTTACTCTCCATTAAATGTAACAGAGGTACAAGTAAATATTGATTGAATGTAACTTAGCTACAAGTTACTCTCCATTAAATGTAACTTAGCTACAAGTTACTCTCCATTAAATGTAATTAAGGTACAAGTAACTATTGTTTAAATGTAACTAAGCTACACGTTACTCTCCATTAAATGTAACTAAGCTACAAGTGACTCTCCATTAAAGGTAGCTAAGTTACAAGTTACTCACCATTAAATGTAGCTAAGCTACAAGTTACTCTCCATTAAATGTAACTAAGCTAAAAGTGACTCTCCATTCAATGTAACTTAGCTACAAGTTACTCTCCATTAAATGTAACTTAGCTACAAGTTACTCTCCATTAAATGTAGCTAAGCTATAAGTTACTCTCCATTAAATGTAACTAAGGTACAAGTAGCTATTGATTAAATGTAACTAAGCTACAAGTTACTCTCCATTAAATGTAGAAAATAACAAGTTGCTCTCCATTAAATGTAGCTAAGCTGCAAGTTACTTTCAATTAAATATAGCTAAGCTACAAGTGACCCTTTATTCAATGTAACTAAACTACAAGTTACTCTCGATTAAATGTAACTGAACTACAAGTTACTCTCCATTAAATGTAACTAAGCTACAAGTTACTCTCCATTAAATTTAGCTAAGCTACAAGTTACTCTCCATTAAATGTAACGAAAATACAAGTTACTCTCCATTAAATATAGCTAAGCTGCAAGATACTCTCCATTAAATGTAGCTAAGCTACAAGTTACTCTCCATTAAATGTAACAGAGGTACAAGTAAATATTGATTGAATGTAACTAAGCTACAAGTTACTCTCCATTAAATGTAGCTAAGCTACAAGTTAATTTCCATTAAATGTAACTAAGGTACAAGTAACTATTGATTAAATGTAGCTAAGCTACAAGTTAATCTCCATTAAACGTAGCTAAAATACAAGTTACTCTCCATTAAATGTAGTTAAATGACCAGTTACTCTCCATTACATGTAACTAAACTACAAGTTACTTTCCATTAAATGTAACTAAACTACAAGTTACTTTCAGTAAGTGTAACCAAACTACAAGTTACTCTCCATTAAATGTAACTAAGCTACAAGTTACTCTCCATTAAATGTAGCTAAGCTACAAGTTACTTTCCATTAAATGTAACTGAACTACAAGTTACTCTCATTAAATGTAACTAAGCTACAAGTTACTCTCCATTAAAGGTAACTAAGCTACAAGTTACTCTTGATTAAATGTAACTAAGCAACAAGTTACTCTTCATTAAATGTAACTAAGCTACAAGTTACTCTCCCAAAAATTTAACTAGGCTACAAGTTACTCCTGATTAGATGTAGCTAAGCTACAAGTTACTCTCCATTAAATGTAACTAAGCTACAAGTTACTCTCCTTTAAATGTAACTAAGCTACAAGTTACTCTTGATTTAATTTACCTAAGCTACAGGGGAAGCTATCCCCGCAGAATTGTAGCAAGCTACATTACAAAAGTAGCTAGCTACATCAAAGCTACATTTAACAACATTACTATCTATAGGTCCACATGTATAATAAATGTAATGTAACTGTACAAATATTACTATTAACTATCTGTCATTTAGCTGAGGACACCCTACAACTACCTTTAGGGGTCCCTACACCCCACTCTATGTATTTATTTAACTTCCCTTTTCTTTGGCCCACCCCTATATTCATTTTCTCCATCTACCGTAAAAAAACTGCATCTATCTATATCTTGACAAAAAAACAATGACTTGTGTGTTGTTTGGGAACAGTTGGTAATGGTTATGTGCAGTAAAACATTTCATGAACTCAACTTAATGTTTGTTCCTAAATTTGTGTACCACGTCTTAGATGAAGACATCAGTTATGATTTTGGTTTACAGAGTAAACAACTAAAAACTAAGGTTTTGTTTTCTCCAAAGGCATACATTTGTCTAAATATGGCCAAGGACATGCATTATTGTGGGCTTCCTGCACATCATCTTCATCAGTAAAGAAAAAATCTAATCTGCAGGAGAGAATTCCTCAGACATTTTCAAATATGTTTCTTTTTTTTTGAGTGGTCAGCTTGAAGCGTCCCTGTGTCTCCGACTCCCTCGTCATCATGTGACATGAGTGTGTGTCTGTTATGATTTTACTTGCTGGTTTCAATGACCCGCCTTATCTTGGCCAGTCCGTAATTTTTAGTCCTAACCTTAGCTACCGTATTTTCCGCACCATAAGCCGCACCTAAAAACCACAATTTTTGTCAAAAGCAGACAGTGCGGCTAATAACCCGGTGCGCCTTATATATGGATTAATATTCATATTTATTTTCATATGGTTTAGGTCTCGCAACTACGGTAAACAGTCGCCATCTTTTTTCCCCGTAAAAGAGGAAGCGCTTCTTCTTCTACGGTAAGCAACCGCCCCCATAGAAGAGGAAGCGCTTCTTCTTCTACTGTAAGCAACCGCCAAGGTGAGCACCCGCCCCCGTAGAAGAAGAAGCTCGCGGATATTTAATTTCATTTGTGTGTTTCCGTAAAGACAACAACATGTCTCCTACTAAGAGACACGTGTACAATGTTCCACTGACTTTTGATATTCATGTGAACCGCACTGTGGATACAACGGGAACACGTACGGTGAATATTCGCACCACAGGGAATGAGAAGTCGTCCTACTGTGGTTCTAGCTTGCCATGCTAACGGCCAGAAACTTCCGCCCACGGTGATATTCAAAAGGAAGACCTTGCCAAAAGAGAACTTTCCAGCCGGCGTCATCATAAAAGCTATCTCGAAGGGATGGATGGATGAAGAAAAGATGAGCGATTGGTTGATAGACGTTTACGCGAAGACACCGGGTGACTTTTTTCACGCAGCGCCGTTCCTGTTGATCTACGACTGCATGCGCGTCCACATCATCGATGGTGTCAAAAAAACAAGTGAAGCACACCGAAGAAGAATAATTCGAAGGAATTTGTAGATGAGTAATAACTTCAGAAAGTGAGCTTTAAATGTTTATTTTGTGTGTTGCGTGACACTAACGTATGAGCAACGTCGAGTTATTGATGTTGCTATTGCTCTGCACTATTTTGAGTGTTACTATTTTTGTTATTGCACATTTGTACATTACATTTTGGGAGTGAACAGAGTTGTTAGAACGCTGGTTTGTAATATATTATTAAAGTTTGACTGACCTATCTGACTGTTTTGTTGACATTCCCTTTAGCGTAGCGTAGGTGCGGCTAATAGCACGGGGCGGCTAATAGGTAAACAAAGTTTTGAATTATGCCGTTCATTAAACGTGCGGCTAATAACACGGGGCGCCTTATGGTGCGGAAAATACGGTAATTGTGACTCATCATGGGAACACAAACCAATCATCATGGATGTTCTCCGTATGTATGGATGTTCTCGGGAACGCGAAATGGACATTCACAGTGACTTTTATCTCATGGACAATACATCAGCGAAACACTTTAGCTTCGGAGCTAACGTGATAGCATCGTGCTTGACTGCACATCGACTCAAAGGAAACATGCCCCTGACTGGAAGGATAGACCGAAAGACAATAATACTATTATTACTTCTACTATCAGGAGACACTGAACTCAACCCTGGACCTGTAACAACACGGTTAATGTTGTCCCGCATGGCGAAGACTAGCAATGCTACTGTTAGCGACGCCATTGAAGCTAACTTAGCTATCGGCTCATCACAACTCAAGCTCACCTGTGCTCCAGCGATCGGCGGCTCGACGGAGGACTTCGCCCCGTTCATCGACACGGTCGGCGGCTCGGTGGAGGACGACCCAGACATCGGTGAAGGCAGCGACCCAGCGGCGGCGAACGGCGCGGCGAGCAGCGCGGCGGCGGTGGTGAAGGGCGAAACAGACATCGGTGATGGCGGCGAACTGCACGAGACGAACAGCGCGGCGGCGGTCAACAAGGTGACTGTCGACATCGACACCCCAGTATGCAGTAGAGACGGTGTGGCGGGGGTCCACGTGGCCTCTCCCCGGTCCCTGACGGTCGAGGACGCGGCGTCTGGACCCACAGCATACACAGGATTTAGAGGCGCCTTCATACATCCATTTTCTTTATTTTCATTGTCTTCAAACGGACAAAACCCCGCCAAAATGAAATACTCCAGTGATAATTTCAATTTAAAATTAGATGAGTGGGACTGGTCCCCTGTGCTCGCGAGCAACCTGGTCGATGTTGCTTGGGATCGCTTCAAAACGGCGTTCCTAAAGATACTAAATGACATGGCTCCCGTGAAAACAGTCAGGATCAAAGCCCGCTCGGAACCATGGATGAATCCGGACCTATTAGCTGCCATAAAAGACAGAGACAGAAAATACTCCGAATACCAAAAGTGTAAAACAGAAGTAGATAAAGAACCCAATAATATCAACCTCAAATCACTCCTTTCAACACTCAAAAAGCAATGCAATAAATTAAGAAATAAGTCAACCAATCCGACTAAATCCTTTAAAAAAAATTACATTAACGACAACATAGAGGAAAACACAAATAAGCCACGTGAGCTCTGGAAAATTCTCAACAACCAGCTTCAGTTGCAGCCAGAAACTTAAAACCAGACGTACCAACATCAGCATCAAGGAGGGTGACTCCCTCATTACAGACAAAATGGAGGTAGCTAGCAGGCTTAACGCCTTTTTCACCAGCATAGCCGCAACTATTGTCAACAAGCTGTCCCACCACTCTGGTCGCTTTGGTGTAGAACACATGAAAGCCTTCTACAGAAAGCTAGGAGTATCCAACGATGATTTCAAATTAGAAATGGTCACAGGTGATGAGGTGTTTAAAAAATTGAGCGCGCTCCACCCAAACAAGGCCACCGGCCTTGATAATATTCCCTCCATATTCCTCAGGGACTCTGCCTCCATCATTGCCCCAATCATCACGCACATAATAAACCTATCAATTACGCAAGGCCAAGTACCAAAAGATTTTAAGATAGCAAGAGTAACTCCCCTCTTTAAAAAAGGAAGCAAATTGGAACCTGGCAACTACCGGCCTGTTTCTATTCTCAGTTCTATTTCGAAAGTAATGGAGAAAATAGTTTATGAACAGGTCGATAGTTACCTTGCCACTAATAAACTCATGTACAAATTCCAATCCGGCTTCAGAACTAACCACTCCACTGACACATGCCTTCTCTATCTGACCAACCACATCAAACATGAGGTGGACGCGGGCAAATACTGCGGCATGGTCATGCTGGACCTTCAGAAGGCCTTTGACACCGTTAACCACGCTATACTGTTGGATAAGCTCAGAGCAATTGGATTTAACAAAACCTCAAGGAGCTGGATGCAATCTTACTTGGAGGGGAGGGAGCAGGTGGTAGAGGTGAACGGCACCGTGTCCCCTCCACCCCCTCTCAGTGAGCTGTGGAGTCCCCCAAGGCAGTATATTGGGACCTTTACTGTTCCTAATATACATAAACGACTTGTTATCGGCATGCGACTGTGAATTGTTCTTGTTTGCAGATGACTCGGCCTTGCTGGTATCAGACAGGGACAAGTCACAGGTGGAGAAAATCCTCAGTGCTGAGCTCTGTAGAACTTGCACCTGGCTCGCTGACAACAAGCTATCCATACACTTGGGTAAAACGGAATCCATTCTATTTGGGTCCCACATCAACCTTAAGAAAGTCAATGACTTCACTATAAAAGTGGGTGACATTGTTATCACCAGGAAAGATGAGGTCACCTACCTAGGTTCCATTCTAGAGGCTAATCTTTCCTGTGATAAAATGGCAACCAAGGTAATCAAAAAGGTTGACCAACGAACGAGATTTCTCTACAGAATCTCCTCTCTGGTCAACAAAAGCACCATGACGATTCTGGCGGGAACTCTCGTTCAACCCTTTTTCGATTACGCATTCACCTCCTGGTACCCTAGCACCTCCAAAACCCTCAAATCTAAACTCCAAACATCCCAGAACAAGCTAGTCAGATTACTTCTAGACCTCCACCCCAGATCCCACCTCACTCCTACCCACTTCTCCAAAGTGGGCTGGCTCAGGGTGGAGGACAGAGTAAAACAACTTGCACTGAGCCTAGTCTATAAAATCCGCCACACCTCCCTGATACCGAAGTACATGTCAAACTACTTCCTTAACGTAAATGACCGCCATAACCACAACACCAGGGGGAGCTCCACTAACCACGTTAAACCCAGATTCAGAACTAACAAAGGTCTTAACTCATTCTCTTTCTATGCCACATCAATGTGGAATGCGCTCCCATCAGGTATGAAAGAAAGGGCATCTCTACCCTCCTTCAAAACCGCAATAAAAGTTCACCTCCAGGCAGCTACAACCCTAAACTAACACCCTCCCTGGATTGCTAATAATCAAATGTAAACAGATACTTTTTCTTATGCCTTCTGATCTTTCTCTCTCTCTCTCTCTCTCTCTCTCTCTCTCTCTCTCTCTCTCTCTCTCTCTCTCTCTCTCTCTCTCTCTCTCTCTCTCTCTCTCTCTCTCTCTCTCTCTCTCTTTCTCTCTCTCTCTCTCTCTCTCTATGTCGACTACTTGCTGTCCATATCCTACCAAGTCAGACCTACACTGTTCCAATATCCATTTCTCTGTTCTCAATTGTTGATGACTGATGATAACAACCAAACCTAACCCCCCCCCCCCCCCTCCACACCCCGGATTGTAAATAATGTAAATAATTCAATGTGATTATCTTGTGTGATGACTGTATTATGATGATAGTATATATCTGATAGTATATATCTGTATCATGAATCAATTTAAGTGGACCCCGACTTAAACAAGTTGAAAAACTTATTCGGGTGTTACCATTTAGTGGTCAATTGTACGGAATATGTACTTCACTGTGCAACCTACTAATAAAAGGCTCGATCAATCAAACTCATTCATCCAGGTCATTCCATTTTCTACATATTTTATTTGGCCCCGCGACCCCGAGAGGGACAAGCGGTAGAAAATGGATGGATGGATGGATTCACAGTCCATTATCTCTCTTTGTAGCTTTGATGTAAGCTACCTAGCTACATGGCTCTACAAGTAGCTAAGCTACTGGAAAATGTAGTTAAGATACATAGCTTAGCTCCATGTAGCTTGTTACTGCCCATAATGTTTTAATAATAATGTTTTATTTATATAATTATAAAGTATTGAATTGTATTTTATTTATATAAATACAATTATTAAATGGTATTTTATTTATATAATTATAAAGTGTTATATTCTATTTTATTTATATAACTATAAAGTGTTATATTGTCTTTTATTCATATAATTATAAAGTGTTATATTGTGTTTTATTTGTTTAATTATAAAGTATTAAATTGTATTTTATTTATACAATTATAAATTGTTATATTATATTTTATTCATATAATTATAACGTGTTATATTGTATTTTATTTATATAAGTATAACGTGTTATATTGTATTTTATTTATATAATAATAAAGTGTTAAATTGTATTTTATTTATAAATGTATTTTATTTATATAATTATCAATTACGACCCTTTTAAAATAAAATATGTATTTTTAATTATTCCATACATGGTTTATAAATTACTCCTGAATATATTCTGGCCATATTTGACAATGAAAATAATTAATTGTCCCTAACTTTCAGATCTTTGCGAGATTGCACCACAGTTATTATGTAACTAACAATGATGTTTAAATATGTAATTTTTCATTTAAACATTAAGATGTCATGTATACAAACGCCCAGCTCCCCCGCCCCCCTGTGCTTGTGGCCCCTGTACAACAAAAGGATTGAGTCAGTTGCCTGGTTGTTGTCACAGTGCACACAGGCATGCTTTGTTGTGTGGCAGAATGTCTCTCTGAACCTTTTTAGAATATAATATAATAGATAGAATGGACTTTATTGTCATTATATTTGCATATAACAAGATTAAGGACTCCAACTTTAGGTGCGGAAGTGGGAACAAATATGGGGTAAAAATAAATAAGTAATAAAATAAAATAATTTACACAACAGGCAATAAAGAAAAAAACTAACAATTAAAATAAACAGACTACTATCCAATAAGAATAATAAGCAATCCTGTACAATATACAAAACACTATAGAAATACAAAATACTGTACAATATACAAGAGTACCGGAGTAATAAATAACAATCAGTGTCGGACCTATTGCACTCGAAGGGTAATATTGCACAGTAGGGTATTAGGGTAGGATATTTTATAGGGGTGAATTATTATTATAAGTTAGAGTTCAAGATGGTGACAGCTCTGGGAAAGAAGCTGTCTCTGAGCCTGTTTGTTCTGGCTCTGATGCACCTGTAGCGCCTGCCAGTTTTTGTTTGCCAACTGGATGAAACATTGACAACATCTGTCACACAAACTTTCTTTTCTTTATTGGCAGCTGGACAAAAGTGCCCTTGTACTTCTGGCTCACAAACAATCTGATGGACTGCCAAGTCTCAGGCACGGCTGCTTCATGGCTCCTGACACATCATTTCGGACAATGGTCACCTGAAATGAAATTAATTTGCTTGAATTTTTTTGAAAACTGCTTTCATTATTTCCCAAAAATCAAATGTCTAATTCTGCAAAAAGTCCGTTTTGCCTGTAAAAATATTTTTCTTTTTGTCCCAAAAGTAGAATCTTCACGTGGCCGACAAGTTCTGCTCCACTTGTCCAGTGGGCCCAGACCAGGCAGGTCTCCAGGAGGGCCCTGAAGGTGTCCTCCAGAACTTGACCATGTTGAGCTGCAGTTGCTGGAGCAAGCAGCGTGGTGAAAGAAAATGGTGAAATGCACGCAAATTTAATAAAAAAAAAAAATTGTCAACAATTTTCTGTTCTTTGGTGGTAAAGTAGGATTGTATGGAGGTGGGAAGTGGATATGGTTGTCCATCCTGCCACAGGGGGTAAAGAATGACTCCTTATGCTAAACAATGACTAATTTTGCTAAATAATTATTGATTTTGGTAATGAATTACTTATTTTGCTAAAGAATGACTAATTTTGGTAAATAATGACTCCTTTTGGTAGAGAAGGACTCCTTTTGGTAAAGAATGACTCATTTTGCTAAAGAATAACTCTTTTCGGTAAAGACTGACTCCTTTCGTTAAAGAATGACTCCTTTTGGTAAAGAATAACTCCTTTTGGTAAAGAAAGGTTTATTTTGCTGAAGAATGACTCCTTTTGCTAAATAATGACTTATTTTGCTAAACAATGACTCGTATTTGGTAAAGAATAACAAATTTTGCTAAAAAATCACTCCCTTTGGTAAAAAAATTACTCCTTTTGGTAAAGAATGACTCCTTTTGCTACTGAATGTGTATTTTTGCTAAACAATGACTCATTTTGGTAAAGAATGAGTATTTTTTGCTAAAGAATTAGTATTTTTTGGTAAAGAATGACTCCTTTTGGAAAATAATAACTCATTGTATACATATATATGCATACATTTATTCATATATATATATATATATATATATATATATATATATATATATATATATATATATATATATATATATATATATATATATATATATATATATATATATATTATAAAAATGTATATGTCTAATAAACACAAATTTGAGAGATGCGTGCTTTTCACTGGACAACATATTTATTGGTTCAAGGGGCATAGCAGGTTTAATCCAGCAGGGAGAGCGAAAAGTTGAGTTGTGTCCATCATGGCTGCCACTAAACAATTATTCAACATTCAGCAGGTAAAACCACTTTAGACCCATCTTTATGTCTTTCTCATGCGGCACGCTTGTCTTCATCGCTGCAAGAAACACACTTTGTCATCTATTATAAACACACTTGTTAAAATGTCATCTTTTATAAACACACTTGTTAAAATGTCATCTTTTGTCATATTTTATAAACACACTTGTTAAAATGTCATCTTTTATAAACACACTTGTTAAATTGTCATCTTTTGTCATATTTTATAAACACACTTGTTAAAATGTCATCTTTTATAAACACACTAAATTGTCACATTTCATAAACACACTTGTTAAAAAGTCATCTTTTATAAACACACTTGTTAAAATGTCATCTTTTATGAAAAAAAGTAATCTTCAATGAACAAATTAGTCTAAATGTCATCTTTTATAAACACACTTGTTAAAATTTCATATTTTATAAACACACTAGTTAAAATTTCATCTTTTATGTAAAAAAGTCATCTTTAATGAACAAACTTGTCTAAATGTCGTCTTTTATAAACACACTTGTTAAAATGTCATCTTTCATAAACACACTTGTTAAAATGTCATCCTTTATAAACACACTTGTTAAAATGTCATCTTTTACAAACACACTTGTTAAAATGTCATATTTTACAAACTTTCAACAAACTTGTTAAAAAAACGTTTATGGACAAACTTGTTGAAAAGTCATATTTTATAAACAAACTTGTCTAAAAGTAATATTTTATGAACAAACTTGTCTAAAAGTCATCTTTTATGGACAAACTTGTCTAAAAGTCATATTTATGTCAAACTTGTTGAAAAGTCATCCTTTATGAAAACAAAGTCATATTTTATGGACACACTTTTTGAAAAGTCGTCTATTAAAAAAAGTCATCTTTTATGGACGTACTTGTTGAAAAGTAAAATGCTTTGAAAAATAGTCATCTTTAAAGGCCTACTGAAACCCACTACTACCGACCACGCAGTCTGATAGTTTATATATCAATGATGAAATCTTAACATTATAACACATGCCGGGTTAACTTATAAAGTGACATTTTAAATTTGCCGCTAAACTTCCGGTTCGAAACGCCTCTGAGGATGACGTATGCGTGTGACGTAGACCGGCGAACACGGGTATGCCTTCCACATTGAAGCCAATACGAAAAAGCTCTGTTTTCATTTCATAATTCCACAGTATTCTGGACATCTGTGTTCGTGAATCTGTTGCAATCATGTTCATTGCATTATGGAGAAGGAAGCTGAGCAAGCAAAGAAGAAAGTTGTCGGTGCGAAATGGACGTATTTTTCGAACGTAGTCAGCAACAACAGTACACAGCCGGCGCTTCTTTGTTTACATTCCCGAAAGATGCAGTCAAGATGGAAGAACTCAGATAACAGAGACTCTAACCAGGAGGACTTTTGACTTCGATACACAGACGCCTGTAGAGAACTGGGACAACACAGACTCTTACCAGGATTACTTTGATTTGGATGACAAAGACGCAGACGTGCTACTGTGAGTATGCAGCTTTGGCTTCTAAACATTTGATCGCTTGACCGTATGTGCGCAACTTTTTTTTGCGTATGTACGTAACTTTTTTAAAATATGTAAGCTTTATGAACCTTGGGTTAGGTGAACGGTCTTTTGGGCTGAGTGATTGTGTGTGTTGATCAGGTGTTTGAATTGTATTGGCGTGTTCTATGGAGCTAGGAGCTAGCAGAGGAGCTAGGAGCTAGCATAACAAACACGCAGGTGTTTTTATGCAGGATTAATTTGTGGCATATTAAATATAAGCCTGGTTGTGTTGTGGCTAATAGAGTATATATATGTCTTGTGTTTATTTACTGTTGTAGTCATTCCCAGCTGAATATCAGGTACCGTGAGTATGCAGCCTTGGCTGCTAAACATTTGATAGCTTGACCGTATGTGCGCGTCACGTACGTAACTTTTTAAAAATATATAAGCTTTATGAACCTTGGGTTAGGTGAACGGTCTTTTGGGCTGAGTGATTGTGTGTGTTGATCAGGTGTTTGAATTGTATTGGCGTGTTCTATGGAGCTAGGAGCTAGCAGAGGAGCTAGGAGCTAGCGTAACAAACACGCAGGTGTTTTTATGCAGGATTAATTTGTGGCATATTAAATATAAGCCTGGTTGTGTTGTGGCTAATAGAGTATATATATGTCTTGTGTTTATTTACTGTTGTAGTCATTCCCAGCTGAATATCAGGTACCGTGAGTATGCAGCCTTGGCTGCTAAACATTTGATAGCTTGACCGTATGTGCGCGTCACGTACGTAACTTTTTAAAAATATATAAGCTTTATGAACCTTAGGTTAGGTGAACGGTCTTTTGGGCTGAGTGATTGTGTGTGTTGATCAGGTGTTTGAATTGTATTGGCGTGTTCTATGGAGCTAGGAGCTAGCAGAGGAGCTAGGAGCTAGCGTAACAAACACGCAGGTGTTTTTATGCAGGATTAATTTGTGGCATATTAAATATAAGCCTGGTTGTGTTGTGGCTAATAGAGTATATATATGTCTTGTGTTTATTTACTGTTGTAGTCATTCCCAGCTGAATATCAGGTCACCCCCGGCTCTCACAGCATCTTCCCTATCTGAATAGCTTCAACTCCCCACTAGTCCTTCACTTGCACTTTACTCATCCACAAATCTTTCATCCTCGCTCAAATTAATGGGGAAATTGTCGCTTTCTCGGTCCGAATCTCTCTCACTTCATGCGGCCTTCATTGTAAACAATAGGGAACTTTGCGTATATGTTCAACTGACTACGTCACGCTACTTCCGGTAGGGGCAAGCCTTTTTTTTATCAGATACCAAAAGTTGCAATCTTTATCGTCGTTGTTCTATACTAAATCCTTTCAGCAAAAATATGGCAATATCGCGAAATGATCAAGTATGACACATAGAATAGATCTGCTATCCCCGTTTAAATAAAAAAAATTCATTTCAGTAGGCCTTTAATAAACAAACTTGTCTAAAAGTCATCTTTAATGAACAAACTTGTCTAAAAGTCCTATTTTATGGACAAACTTGTTAAAAAGTCATCTTTTATGAACTAACTTGTTGAAAAGTCATATTTTATGGACACACTTGTTAAAAAGTCATCTTTATTGAACAAACTTGTCTGAAAGTCATATTTTATGGACAACCTTGTTAAAAAATCAACTTTTATGAACACACTTGTTGAAAAGTCATCTTTTATGAACAAACTTGTTGAAAAGAAATCCTTTATGAAAACAACAACAAACTTTTTGAAAAGTCAGCTATGAAAAAATAAAACATTTTATGGACAAACTTGTCTAAAAGTCATCCTTTATGAAAGCAAAGTCATATTTTATGGATAAACTTGTTGAAAAGTCAACTTTTATGAACAAACTTCTTGAAAAGTAATCTTTTATGAGCAAACTTGTTGAAAATAATCCTTTATGAAAACAACAACAACAAACTTTTTGAAAAGTCAGCTATGAAATGCTTTTATCTTTTATGGACAAACTTGTCTAAAAGTCATCCTTTATGAAAGCAAAGTCATATTTTATAGATAAACTATTTGAAAAGTCATTTGTGTAAAAAAGGTAATCTTTTATGGACAAACTTGTCTAAAAGTCATCTTTTATGGACACACTTGTTAAAAAGTTTTCTTTTATGAACACACTTGTCTAAAAGTCATCTTTTATGAACAAACTTGTTGAAAAGTAAATTTTATTGAAATATTGTCATCTTTTATTAACTAAATTGTTAAAAAGTCATCTTTTATGAACTAACTTGTTGAAAAGTCATCCTTTATAAAAACAAAGTAATATTTAATAGACAAACATTTTGAAAAGTCATCTGTGAAAACAAGTCATATTTTATGGACAAACTTGTTGAAAAGTCATCTTTTTTGAAAAATAGTCATCTTTAATGAACAAACTTGTCTAAAAGTAATCTTTTATGGACAAACGTGTTAAAAAGTCATCCTTTATGAAAACAAAGTCATATTTTATGGACAAACTTTTTGAAAAGTCATCTATGAAAAAAGTAATCTTTTATGGACAAACTTTTCTAAATGTGATCTTTTATGAACAACCTTATTGAAAAGTAATTTTTTTGGACAAACTTGTCTAAAACTCATATTTTATGGACACACTTGTTAAATAGTCATCTTTTATTAACTAATTTGTTGGAAAGTCATCTTTTATGAAAAAAAAGTCATATTTTATGGACAAACTTATCTAAAAGTCATATTTTATGAACAAACTTGTTGAAAAGTCCACTTTTTTGAAAAATAGTCATCTTAAATGAACAAACTTGTCTAAAAGTGGTAATCTTTTATGAACAAACTTGTCTAAAAGTCAATTTTATGGACCAACTTGTTAAAAAGTCATCCTTTATGATAACAAAGTCAACTTTTATGAACAAACTTGTTAAAAAGTCATATATAATGGACAAACTTGTTGAAAAGTCATCTTTTATGTCAAGTCAAAGTTACTACCTGTGCGCCTGTTCTCAGTTGCTAATCTTTTTGGGAGGAAAGTCCACAGAGTTGAGCGCTGAGGCCTCATGAGGCATCTGAAGGAGAAACAGAGATGATTGGACACAGTTTGAGGACACCAGCAGAGACGTTCAATGATTTGACAGACCAGCACTGGAGGAGCCATGAAGAAGAAATCCAAGGAGTAATGCAGCAGGTTGAGGCAGCTAGAAGAGTAAAGGTCAGCATAACGTATCAGCTGACTTGCAAACAACGTTTGTCTGGAGCCGCTACGAAGAACACTTCCCATCTGGCAGTAAGACATGTCCATCCTTAGCGTTAGCATCTGGACAACCACAACAACTACATTGTTAAACAACTGTCAAAATATCTAATATCATTGTCATATTACTCATTAACATATTCACTGTTATATTATTCATTAACATATATATAATCACTGTCATATTACTCATTCACATATATCGTCACTGTCCTATTGCTCATTAACATATATATTCACTGTCTTATTACTCATTAACATATATAATCACTGTCATATTACTCATTAACATACATCATCACTGTCATATTACTCATTAAGATATATCTTCACTGTCATATTACTCATTAAATATATCATCACTGTCATATTACTCATTAACATATATCATCACTGTCATATTACTCATTAACATAAATTATCACTGTCATATTACTCATTAACATATACCATCAATCAGAGGTGGGACCAAGTCATTGTTTTGCAAGTCATAAGTAAGTCTCAAGTCTTTGCCCTCAAGTCCCGAGTCAAGTCCCGAGTCAAGTCCCGAGTCAAGTCCCGAGTCAAGACAGGTAAGTCCCGAGTCAAGTCCAAAGTCAAGACTGGAAAGTCTCAAGTCAAGTCCCAAGTCCTGCATTTTGAGTTTCGAGTCCTTTCAAGTCCTTTTAACCACAGACTAATATATTTACACAGATTGTGTATGCTTTTAAAACGCTGCATTTACAAGTGCATTTGAAATTGCAGGAAAAAAATAGTGCTGACATTGCACTTCATAATAGCACTAATAACCAGTCATTTTAAACATTTAACTAATTCCTTTACAGAAAAAAAAACACATTTGAAAAAACAAGTGCAACTGTACTTACTTATTTGCACAAAAGTGTTAACATTGTGTTTCCATGGCATATTGCATTGTAACTAGTTCCACAGCAGTTTCTATCCTATTCTTACCTTATCTCATTGATCTCATCTCATACTGTATGTGTGTTGATGTGTGCGTACACATGAAAAACATAACAAATACATGAACATAACAATAGATAGATAGATAGATAGATAGTACTTTATTGATTCCTTCAGGAGAGTTCCCTCAGGAAAATTAAAAGGAACAGAGTTGTACTTTTTAGATGTCAGGGCCCTATGCAATATGTACACATATTCTTAATATAGGATACATTTTAAATGACCTTTATTTGACTGTTTGTCTTTTTGAAGGTGGCTAAAATATGAGGTGCTGCTGACCGCCGTCTAATGTTACGTTACTGTGTGTGATACATTGACTAACGTAACGTTAAGTATAGGTACCTCATGCAACCCTGCTTAAAAAAAATCACTTGACAAAAAGTATAAATAATGTAGCGAACTGCAGTGGACGCAACAGATTGCCGTGTTTGCAATGACGTTATAACCATAGACATCTTATAAGTAGACGCAGCATTGGCTGCTGTGACGCGAGAAATTCGGCCGCCATCTTGAAGTGGTGACGAGGAGCCGGCGAGCAGCCTAAACTGACAGTTGACAGGTAGAAAACAAAGATGCCGGACTGGTGTTCAGCGTTTTCCTGCTCAAATGAGCAGACTGTTGAAAATAGGAATTGGGGGATTACTTTTCACAAGTAAGATTTAACATTAACGTACTATTGGTTGTATTTTGTGAAAAGAATATTACCACAGAAATATTCCACAAAGAAATCTTCTGGGGGAGGATGACCCCCCTACAGGGGTTTGGTTTACAAACTTTCAGCCCCACCTAAAACAAAATTCACCAGCTGCCACTGATTATGATGCATTCTCATTTTAGGCAAAGTATTAGACAATACTTTCTTAACAGTATAATTGTAACCAGGAATAAGTCTTCAAGTAACAATATTCAAATACTAACACTGTTTGGTAAGACAGAATTTGGTTTAATTCTGAATCCAGTGAAACAGATTGGTGGTTTTAGCTGATATAAAGACTTTCAAGTGTTTATATATGTTTATGTTTAAGTATTTGGCAGGCGCTTTTATCCAAAGCGACATACATAAAAAAATACATATAAAACAATCACTGTAAACATTATCATTTAAGGGAAGAATGTAATACAAAATATCAATACAAAGTGTCAAGACAGAATAAACTCTCTGCTGCTGCAGCAACAGAGATACAGTCTATAGGTCCCTAAGATATATAGATATCTAATGTATTCATACATTGTTTATGTAGGATATACGCATGTATATATAACCTAATCATATTGTTTCTTGAACTTAAAAATAGCTGAACCATTTTTTTCCCACTTCTCTGGGATTATATTCCCAGTTTTGATCTCGGACGTCTGGTCACTTATAGCATATAAGAATATTCTATTACTGTTAAGCAAACTATGAATAATAAAACACGCCAAAACATGTGTCCTTTATCATAGCTACACATATGACAAAAAACGTGTGATATTCAGTGTTATTCAGTGAGGTAAAATTAATTAAATGCGCTGACAGTTCATTGCTCCTGCCAAATGAATTGCACTGAGTGGTGCGGATCACCACTCCAAGATGGCGGCCCCGCGTTTCGTCAGCGCCAGTCGGCATTAGCGGTCGATGCTGCGTCTACTTATAAGATGTCTATGGTTATAATGTTAGCAGTGAGTTTACAGCCTCACTGATTTAACTACACAGCAAATAAAAGTTATGTTACTTAGCCAATAAACGTTAGCTTACATTCAAAACCTACCGTTCTTTGTGCAACTTCAAATGTCGAACAAAGTTGGAAGTTGTTGCGTCTCCGTCTGTAATCTTCGAACCGCATGTTTTGCATACTGCAATTTGTTTTTTGTTGACCAACTCGTAGTTTTAATACCCGAACGAAACTATCTTTGGCATAATTTTTCCTCACTGACGCGTTGTTTGACAGCTCTTCTTCGTTGGTTGTCCTGCAATTTGATTGGATGAATGCTGTGGGATGAAAACAACGTGGATCTAATTTGATTGGATGTTGTACTGACAGCACACACGCTGACAAACACACACATACACAATGAAAGATACGGAGCGCTCCTAAATAACTTTTTAATCTTTGGGTTTTGGGAAAAGTAGCAAGTCTTGTCAAGTCAAAAGGCTGAAGTCCAAGTGAAGTCACAAGTCATTGATGTTAAAGTCTAAGTCGAGTTGCAAGTCTCTTTACATTTTGTCAAGTCGAGTCTAAAGTCATGAAATTCATGACTCGAGTCTGACTCGAGTCTAAGTCATGTGACTCGAGTCCACACCTCTGCCATCACTGTCATATTACTCATCAACATATATATTCACTGTCATGTTACTCATTAACATATATCATCACTGTCATATGACTAATTAACATATATTCACTGTCATATTATTCATTAACATATATATTGCTGTTATTACTCATTAACATATATCTTCACTGTCATATTACTCATTAAAATATATAATCACTGTCATATTACTCATTAACATATATCATCACTGTCATATTACTCTTTAACATATATTCACTGTCATATTACATGTTGTCGTTATATATTCACTTACACATCTGTGAAGGCACCATTCATGCTGAAAGGTACATACAGGTTTTGGAGCAACATATGTTGCCATCCAGGCAACGTCTTTTTCATGGATGCCCCTGCTTATTTCAGCAAGACAATGCCAAGCCACATGGTTGTACTGATCTTCCACTTCCATTTCTGGAGATACGAGGATAGTGTTGCCACATCGGACCTTGTTAGCGTCTGCTAGTCTCTTACAGACTGCATTATCGAGAGGTCATCTGCATATGCAAATTTGCTGGAAATCTTGGCTGCAGGTCATGTGTCTAGATGCTGTAAAAGTTTGGAGCCAGGACTGATTCCTGTGGGACACCAATCCTCAAACGTTGCAACCAGCTCTGCGGACCGTTACAAGAGGACAATACTGCCCTTGCGAACAAGTGCCATGATCATAGAGACCTTGGGTCTAGACCCACAAGCTCGCAGGTGAGGCTTCCATGCTGCTGTGAGACCAACAATCACATTCTTTTTAGCCTCCAAGTCTTGAGTAAGGACGGGAACGATCTGCAGTTGATAACACCAGCTTGTTTCGGACTAAACAGCAGGTCTATGATAATAAAACCAAATAATAATAATAATAATAGTTATACTAATAGTAAACATAATATTAGGTTGGACTCCATCATAAATAAGTCTCTCCAAGACCTTAAACAATAGCCTTCCATCTCTACGGTCTTCCCCAGCTTTAGAAATGTTTTCCATTGGACAGCATCGACAGCGGATGTCTTCATACTTGTGAGGGTCATATCTGACGAGTCATTTTTCTTTGATACCTGCTTTGCACTGGAAGTATCAATATCTACCTTTCCAATATGAAAACTATTTTTGCTTTTTCAAATAGCAGGGGAAAAAGTCACACAATTACATATTTTACAGTGGACAGTGTTTGTGAAGCTCCATATTTTGTGAGTTTTTTCATTTTAATCCGAAAAAACAGTACTTTCAGGGTCTTAGGCAGAATAGAAATAAAACTAAACTAAATATACTTCATACGTCATTGGATAGGTGGGATAGTAAGTACAGTTTGGGTATTTATCACCTGAATTAAATGCATATTTCAGATAAAAGGTCATGGTTCATGTATTTATGAAGCAGTGACGTGCGGTGAGGTTAATGGCTGGTGAGGCACTGACTTCATCTCAGTCAGATTTACAAACATATGAACCCCCAAAGAGTATCTTATTCAACATTTGATTGGCAGCAGTTAACGGGTTATATTTAAAAGCTCAAACCAGCATTCTTCCCTGCTTGGCACTCAGCATCAAGGGTTGGAATTGGGGGTTAAATCACCAAAAATGATTCCCCGCTGCTGCCCACTGCTCCCCTCACCTCCCAGGGGGTGATCAAGGGGATGGGTCAAATTTCACCACACCTAGTGTGTGTGACAATCATTGGTACTTTAACTTAACTTTAACTTTACACATACAAACTGTAGCACACAAAAAAGCACATTTAATAAATTTTTTTTTATTATGGTCTTACCTTTACTTATAAATTAAGTCCATGCGCCGCTCCTTCTGAACAAAAGCATCGATAACTTGTTTATAGAAGTCTTCCTTATCTTTCTTCAGTTTTAAAAGTCTCTCTGTCTCGATGGAGATCTTCCTTTAATTATTACCTCCTGCTTCGATTGAAAGTCCAGTTTAGAAAACTGTTTTATTTTAGATATGTAGTCCTCCATGGTAAAAGTCCAGGCGAGAGGAAAAAATAAACGATCACTGCGGCTGCATTTGACTTGCTAACTGTTGCTGCTTGTTGTCGCTTATTCTGCAGCCGAGTAGTCGCAAGAATGATCCCTGGGAACACTAGCGCCCTACAACCAGGAGGCGGGATTACTGCGAGCCTCACCCAGTGCGTCTTCGCAGCCGCTTTATGATTGCTCAGCACAAGAAATACGTTACACACATACAGTTGTTGACAATATACACTGTACATTATATACCTCAGCTAACTAAACTATGGAAATGAATAATATAATTCATATAGCAATACGGTCTCACTGCACAGCAGGCCAGCAGTTAGCCGAGTCATTGCGCAATCCATGGCGAGGCTCAACTGGCTGGTGACTCACCGCAAGTCTCTTCTCAGTATTTGAACGGCAAATGTGAAAATTCAGCGATTTTGAATACAAATAATCTAAAACTGGTGAAGTTAAATGGAAAATAACTTTATAGTATAATCACTGGATACATATAACAATTTAATTAATTTTTTTTCTTTTTACATTTTTTTTCTTTCCATGATGGCACGTGAGGCCCCACCTCACCTGCCTCACCTGACTGCACGTTACTGTTATGAAGCCCAATTTAGAAACATTCACTACTGGCCCAAAACGCTGTAGGAATGACAAGTTCCATCCATCCATTTTCTAGCGCTTATTCCCTTCGGGGTTGTGGGGGGCGCTGGAGCCTATCTCAGCTACAATCAGGCGGAATGCGGGGTACACCCTGGACAAGTCGCCACCTCATCCAAGGGCCAAGGAATGACAAATTGAAGTATGAATTATTACCTTCAGTTTGGACTGAATGTTGGGAATGTCATGAGCAGTCCTGCCGCTGCTGTCCAGGTGCCTGCAAGAAACAATGTACTGTAACATTATTATTATAATTACATACAACATAAAGCATTACTTTTATAACACCGTGTGTACTGCCCCCTTGTGGCCTGGCCATATATTATCATATTATATCATATATTAACCAAAGCATTCACACATATGGTTTTCTACACCCAAATTCATCTATTTATTGTGTGAATGCTCCAATTCTTCTTCTTCTTCTTCTCCAGATTTTGGCGCGCTCTACCTTCCACATTTTTCATCCGATTCAAACTGTTCCAACTTCAAACTGTTCAGCCTTTTCGGAAATCGCGGGCTTTCCCTTGACAAATTCCAAAAATTCCCAAATTTCCCAGAATTCCTGGTTTTCCGGGACATTTTTCCCATTTAAATTAATTGCCAATTTTTCTAACTTTCACCATTTCCACATTTTTTACCTATTTATACCATTCCATCTTCAACATATTCCACCATTGTGGAAATTTAAACTACTCTTTTTCCAAGTTAAAAAAAATTCCAGGATTTTCCAGAATTCCTGGTTTTCCAAAGCCCTATTTTCACCCATTTTTCTGGCGACTCCTCCTCCCACATTTTTCAACCCACTTCAACCGTTCCACTGTCAAAACATTCCCCTTAATCAGGACAAAAAACGAACTTGTTCTATGAACTGGAAAAATTCCCGGTTTTCTTGAAATTTCATAAATTCCGTAATACCATTTCAACTACTTGAAAAATTTCAACACCAATCATTTAGACCATTCAAGTATTTTACCATTTTTAAAAAAAATCTCGCTTTTTCCGAAATTCCCAATTTTTTGGGATATTCCCAAATAAAATCAATGGGACATTCTTCAAAGTTCCACAATTCTCACATTTTTCATCTGATTCAAACTGTCCAACTTCAAAATATTCCGCCTGTTTGGTAATTGTGTGCTCTACTTCAACAATTCTAAAAAAAAATCCTGGGTTTCCCAAAATTCCTAGTTTTTTTCATTTTCCCCTTGCATTCTAAGTGATTTGTCCATTTTTCAAACTTCCACAATTCCCACATTTTTCAACCGATTCAAACCATTCCACCTTCAACACATTCAACTCATCCTAGACATTCAAACTACCATTTTTCCACGTTCAACAAATTTCCAGGAATTCCCCTTTGTTTTTTTCCAACCTTTTTCTTTTGATTACTTCTTTTCCTTTTTTTCATCCCATTTCAACTGTTCCACTGTCACCTTTTTTTTTCTTAGTCAGGACAAAAAAACAAGTTGGTTTAAGAACTAGAAACATTCCCAGCTTTCCTGAAATTTCAGGAATTCCTCAATACAATTTCTTGTCATGTCTGGGATCATGTTTTGTGTAAGTTATGTTCCGCTTGGTTTTGGGATCATGTTTTGTGTAAGTTATGTTCCGCTTGGTTTTTGGACTCTTTTTAGTTCCTGCTTTTTCACTCCTTTGTCTTGTTTCCATGGTTACCCATTAGTTTCACCTGTTCCACGTTTGGACTCATTGTGCACTCTTGTTTGTTTTGTCGCCATAGCAACCCATTAGTTTTCACCTGTCCTCACGACTCACGCACCTGTCTTTAATCATGTCTTCACTATTTAAGCCCGTAGTTGCCAGGCAATCAGCCTGGCGACATCACACTCTCGATATACCCCTGACACTCTTGATACTATCTTTCATGCTGCTCTTTGCTTCCGCAAGTAAGTTGTATTTTTTATGCCACAGTTAGTGTCTTTTGTTTTGCCATGTTCATAGTTATGCATAGTCCAAGTTTTTGTTCCCTGCGTTAAGTTTTGTACCTCCACTGTGAGCGCCTTTTGTTTGTTCCTTTTTTGAGTGTCAAAATTAAATATGTATTTACCTTCACGGCATGTCCGGTCCAAATCCTTTGCACCATGGGAAAACAAACCCCGCCAAAGTCCTCGCCTTGACATTTCTCAATTAAAAAACTGTTACTACTTCAACATTTCTTGACCGATTTTAACGATTCCAACACCAACCAATTCAGCCCATTCAGGACATTCATGCTCCTAATCATTTTTAAAAAATTCAGCTTTTCCCAAAATTCCCAAATTTCCAGGAAGTTCCTATTGAAATGAATGGGACATTTTTCCAGGTTGCACAATCCCATATTTTTCAACCTATTAAAACCATTCCAACATCAACACATGCCACTTATCCTGGACGTTCAAACTAAGACTTTCCCAAGTATCAAACCAAATTCCGTTTTTCCTGGAAATTTTAATTCTTCAACATTCAAAATATTTCAGCGTTTAAACAATTTCAACATCCAAACAATTTCTACATTCACCCTACATTCCATTAGCATTTCAGTTCAGCGTCAGTTCTTCAACATTCAAACCATTCCAACATTCAAACTATTCTTATATTCATACTACATTCTGTCAGCATTTCAGTTCAACTTCAGCATTGGAGCATTCACACGCAATTCCTTCAGGGGCGGAGCGTATCCCAACAATTCATAAACAGTAAAAAAAATAATCATTGCACAGAGATGTTTGTCATGATGTCTATCCTAGAATGAGGACTCACTTGTACAGGTCAGCTAGGAAGACGTCGAGACCCTTCAGCTCTTCAAAGAAATCTGGAAAAAATGGAATGAAATGTGAAATATTTGAAAACATCTATAACACACACACACACACACACACACACACACACACACACACACACACACACACACACACACACACACACACACACACACACACACACACACACACACACACACACACACACACACACACACACACACACATGCACGCACGCACACACGCATGCACACTCTTCTCTCTTTGGCTGTCCATCGATTACGATGATGACGTTGCTCCAGTAATGGGTTATTGAGGGGGGTTTCGTATATGCCATTGCATGTGGCTGTGCAGGCCAATGCGCGACCCGCATGGTTTGCCACATGTGGGGCAGATGTAGTCCACGCTTGAGAGGGGGGCCCCTGCAGCGCGCTGATGTCGCTGTAAACGTTGTTGTTTTCTCCTCTCAGTGGTCTGCTCCTGGACATGAGCAATGCCGGCGTGACTGCAGTTGCGCCAGGTGTGGCGATCAGCAGCCAAGACTTCCAGTGCGGAAGGCTGGATAGCACAGCGCTTCAGGAGGGTTTTTATGTGGTCCTTGTAGCGTTTCCGCTGACCCCCAGGAGACCTACAGCCTTCCTGGAGTTGGCCGTAGAGGATCTGTCGGGGGAGCCTCTGGGCGGGCATGCGGATTATATGCCCCACCCAGCGCAGATGTCTTTGCGCAAGGAACACTTGGATGCTGGGTGTTTGGGTCCGGTCATAAATATCCACATGTGGGACTCTGTCCTCCCAGATCAGACCCAGGATCCGTTGCAGGCAGCGGATGTGGTATCTCTCCAGGATTCTGACGTGCCTTTGGTAAGGGGTCCAGGCTTCCGAACCGTATAGCAGTGTGGACAGACAAACTGCTTTGTAAACAGCTGCTTTGGTGGAAACTCTGGTTTTGAGCCTACCGAAGGCAGCAGACGCTAAACCAACACGGACCTGGATGTCATTATCGATGTTACAGGTGGGGGACAGGACACTTCCGAGGTAGGTGAAATGTGGAACGATGGTGAGCTGCTGACCAGCAATGTTAAAGACAGGCACTTCTGACTGGTGGGTAGAGTGTTGCGCAATGATCTGTGTTTTTCAAATGTTGACCTTGAGTCCTAGGGCACTGTATGTGGATGAGACCACGTTAAGTGCACGTTGTAGAGATTCTGGCGTGTGGGCAAGGAGAGCACAATCGTCAGCATACTGAAGTTCTAGGATCTGTGGTTTGTAATTTTAGTGAAGGCCTGGAGGCGCCGGATGTTGAAGAGACTGCCGTCCAGCCGGAACTGTATGTGGATGCCATCTGTGGTTCCCAGAGCTTTGTGTGTGAGGAGGGTGACTGCTGAGAGAAAGAGGTTGAATATGACAGGGGTTAGGACACATCCCTGCCTGACCCCGACTTTCACATTAAAAGAGGGGGATTGCTGGCCTCCAATGCGGACACAGGCTCGCATTCCATCGTGAAGTTGTCTCAGGATGTTGAGGAACTTTGGCGGAATCCCCAGCCTTCCGAGTAAGTCCCAGAGGAGATTCCGGTTTACAGTGTCAAATGCCTTGGACAGGTCGATGAAGGCGATGTACAGATCCTGGTGGTGTTCCCGGCACTTTTCTTGTACCTGCCTGGCTACAAAGATCATGTCAGTAGTACTGCGATCTCTTCTGAATCCACACTGTGATTCAGGCAGGATGTTCTCAGAGATGTGAGTAACTAAACGAGAGAGCATGACCCGGGCAAGAACTTTCCCAGCAACGGAGAGCAGGGAAATTCCTCTGCTGTTTCCACAGTCGGCTTTGTCACCTTTCCTCTTAAAGATGGTTATTATAACAGCATCTTTCCATTCCTGGGGGATGGCTTCAGAGGACCAGATGGAATCAATCAATTGGTGAAGCCGGCGGGTGAGGAGATAGCCACCAAACTTCAGCACCTCAGCTGGGATACCGTCAGGGCCTGGGCTTTTGTTGTTTTTTAGGCCCTTGACGGCTTTTAGGACCTCAGCAAAGGTAGGCGGGGAGTCCAGGTGGTCGACAGGGGGAGTGGTTGGGAAATTGGTGAAAATGTCCTGGTCAGAGGGATTTTCGGAGTTAAGGAGAGTGTTGAAATGTTCAGCCCATCTATTTAGGATCTGGGGTGTGTCCTTATAGAGGGTGACTCCGTCTGCCGATCTGACTGGGGTTATGTTTTTTCTCTGTGGACCATATATGGATTTGACGGCATCATAAAATCCATGGGAATTATTTGTGTCAGCATAAAGTTGGATCTCACTGGCTTTCTTGATCCACCAGTCATTTTCCATGGCTCTGAGGGTACGCTGGACTTCGGCTCTTATGGAGGAGAGTCGAGTCTTTAGTGTGATGGATTGTGGGTTGGCCAGGTAAGCAGCATGGGCTTTGTGTTTTGCCTGGAGAAGTTTATGGATATCCGGTGCACTGTTGTCAAACCAGTCCTGATGTTTACGCCTGGTGTACCCAAGTGACTCCTCTGCTGCCTGATGGATGGCAGTTCTTAGGGAGTTCCAGCAGGTGTTGATGTCAGGGTCCAGGTAGGTATCAGGGATTGCAAACAAATGTTCTGCAAGCTGTGCTCTAAGCTGGTCTACAGATTGCTTGGATTTGAGTGCTTCACAGTTGAGTCTCTTGTTTCGTGATGTTTTCTTCAGTTGGGGGCGGACTTCCATCTGAAATTTGGCTCTGATCATTCGATGGTCAGTCCAGCAGTCCGCTCCACGCATCGCTCTGGAGATTAGGACCTCCTTCCTGTCTCTACGACGGGTGATAATATAGTCGAGGAGGTGCCAATGTTTGGAGCGAGGATGTTGCCAGGAGGTCTTGAATTTATCCTTGAGCTGGAACAGGGTGTTGGTGATGATCAACTGATGTTCAGAGCAGAGTGTAAGGAGGCGAAGCCCATTATCATTAAGCCTACCAACCCCGTGCTGACCAAGTGTTCCGGTCCAGAGCCCACTGTCAGAGCCCACCCTCGCGTTAAAATCCCAGAGGAGTATGAGCTTGTCGGTGGGAGGCGTTCCCTCAATGGCGGAGTTTAGTGAGGCATAGAATGTGTCCTTGCTCTCGAGGTCTGCATCCAGGGTTGGGGCGTAGGCGCTGATAAGGGTGACATGGCGATTTTTGGTGAGTGGTACACGCCACGTCATGAGCCTTTCGCTTATACCCACTGGAGACTCTGGGATATTGTGAAGAAGGCTTGTCCTGGCGGAAAAACCCACTCCACGTAGACGACGGGAGCCTTCTGGATGACCCTTCCAGAAGAAAGTGTAGCCTTCTCCCTCCTCCGTAATTGAATCTTCCCCATGTAAGCGGGTTTTGCTCAGGGCGGCTATGTCAATGCCGTATCGGTTTAGTTCATGCGCAACGAGTGCTGTTCTTCGCTGCGGGCGGCAGGAGAGATCACGCGCATCCAGAAGTGTGCGGACGTTCCATGACGCTATTGTGAAGGGAATTTTGTTTCTCTTGTACGATTGTTTTCGACCGCATAAAGGGATGGCCCAGCAGCTGCGGTAGGCTGCCCGGGCGATGAGGAACAGACCATTTTTAGGCCACCTTTTCTAGGCCCTTCCCATTTCAGGGTGAGCAGAGCGGTGCTGCTCAGTCACGTGCGAAGCTGCCGGGGAGGCATGCTGTTCCATCCCATGCCACAGCGACCTTCACTCGCACGCCGCCTACGTGCAGGGTTGGGCTAGGTACTGCCAGTCACATCCTTGACCTGTACCAGCCACCCTTCCCCATCGCCGCAGGACTTGAGGGCGGGGAGGTTGGGGGTAGTGCTGAGGAGGAGCAAAACACCTGCGCAGTGAATTGATGTAAGTGGTGGTAGAAGTGCGCAGTCTCTACCCGCACTGTTTTGTCTTGGCCCCATGTGGCGTCCTCCAGTGGCATGAAAAGCTCATGATGACCTTCTGCCGCATGGTGTTGCAGAGGACTGCCAGAGCACCGGTCTGTTGGTGACTGCCTAATGCGGGTCCTCGCCACAGATTTTTCGTTAGGGGTTTTCTCCCGTAGCCTATAACCAAGTGGTTAGCCAGTAGGCACTGGTCAATGAGGCAGAGACTTTTGAGGCGGTCTCTGCAAGCTATTTTAACCCATAGCTGGGACCCTGACAGGTACTACCACCCCGGGTCAGAGTGGACCTGGGTGTAATGATGACTGAGGGGTAACTTCACCTTCCCCAGAACTCCAGAACTCCCGAACTGAAGCCTCATCACCGGATGCAGTTTTGAGTCATACCCAGGACTCAACGCATGCACACACACACACACACACACACACACACACACACACACACACACACACACACACACACACACACACACACACACACACACACACACACACACACACACACACACACACACTTGCATGCACGCAGACACGCAGACACGCATGCACACACACACACACACACACACACACACACACACACACACACACACACACACACACACACACACACACACACACACACACACACACACACACACACACACACACACACACACACACACACACACACAGTCCCGTCATAGCTGTGATGCAAAGTTAAAATTACATAAAACATCTATAAGATGCATAAAAACATCTATAAAATGCATACAAATACCTATAATATGCATATGAACATCTATAACATGCATACATACATACATCTATAATATGCAACCAAACATCTATAACATGCATACATGCATACATACATCTATAACATGCCTACACACATGCATACAAATATCTATAATATGCATACAAACATCTATAGCATGCATACATACATACATACATCTATAATGTGCATACAAACATCTATAACATACACACATAGAAAGAAATAACTCTTAATTATGGATATCTGTAGATATCTATCTCCGTCAATATATATATATATATATATATATATATATATATATATATATATATATATATATATATATATATATATATATATATATATATATATATATATATATATATATATATATATATATATATATATATATATATATATATATATATATATATATATATATATATATATATATATATATATATATATATATATATATATATATATATATATATATATATATATATATATATATTGACGGAGCCAGAAAGAAATAACTCTTAATTATGGATATATGTAGATATCTATCTCCGTCAATATATATATATATATATATATATATATATATATATATATATATATATATATATATATATATATATATATATATATATATATATATATATATATATATATATATATATATATATATATATATATATATATATATATATATATATATATATATATATATATATATATATATATATATATATATATATATATATATATATATATATATATATATATATATATATATATATATATATATATATACAGTATATATATATATATATTGACGGAGATAGATATCTACATATATCCATAATTAAGAGTTATTTCTTTCTATAGTCATGTTTGAAATAGCTAGTGTTCCATCTTGTACTCTTTCTATTTTTTCTCCATCTCATGACCGAGGGTACACTGTGGACTACCTTGAGCTCGGAATGCAGGGAGTAGCAATACTCCTTTTTATTTTTTATCTCATCCTGTCTCTAGCTAAGGAGAACAATAGACATGTGTATTCGTTCTGGAGGGTGGGGGCGAGGGACATATTGAAGAACACAGCACTGGGGTAATGTTTTTCAGATCAACTTGGCTACGCAATTGAATGTGTTGTCCTAGGCTGCTCTCTTCAAAGCTTTGAAAATAAATTACAAAATACCTATTCTGTTCTGGTGATAATTCAAAATCAGCTTATATGTCATCAAAAGAATTTGGGATTGACCAGTAACTTAAATTCCCTTGGAGGAACATCTGGTCTGGAACGCAACAATATATATACTGTTTATATATGTATGTACTGCATTTATAATATATATATATATATATATATATATATATATATATATATATATATATATATATATATATATATATATATATATATATATATATATATATATATATATATATATATATATATATATATATATATATATATATATATATATATGTTGTTGGCATCCGTAAGTCTCGGAAGACAATGGATTGGCGCTCCTTGGATATGATTAAGTTGGTCATGCAGCGTCTGCTGTGGCTGTAGAGACCCAACCGTCTCTGTTGCACTTGGTGCATTTGTAGGTTGAGTCAGCTACAGGATGTAGTTGCTTGCTCTTTCTCTGAGCTTGCTTCTCATCTGCAAGCTGGCACAGTTTTGCTTCGCCAGCGTTCAGTCCAGTGTTCAGTCCAGTGTTCACAGTGTGTCTCCAGCTGGATCTGTCCTGAGCAAGCTCTTCCCAGGTGTTCAGGTCCATGTCGAGCGCTTTCAGGTCACACTTGCAGACATCCTAGCAGACATCCTTGAAGCGGAGATGTGGCCGTTCCGCTGTCCTCTTGCCCGAGGCAAGCTCTGCGTAGAGGATGTCTTTGGGGATCCGGCCATTGTCCATTCGACGCACATGGCCCAGCCATCGAAGGCGACGCTGATGGAAGAGAGAGACCATGCTGGGAATCTTGGCTTGCATCAGCACCTTATTGTTTGTCACACGATCGCTCCATTTAATCCCGATTATGCGACGGAGGCAGCGCATGTGAAAGGCACTTAGCCTCTTCTCCTGCGAGGAGTACAGAGTCCAGGATTCGCTGGCATACAAGAGAGTGCTTAGCACGCAGGCACGATACAAAGCGATCTTGGTGTTTATTGTCAGCATGCTGTTGTTCCACACTCTTTGCAACAAACTGGCCAAGGTTGTGGATGCCTTGCCAATCCTCTTGTTGATCTCTGCTTCCAGTGAGAGGTTGTCAGTGATAGTGGAGCCAAGGTATGTGAACTGGCTGACGACCTCTAGTTCATAGTCGTTGATGGTGATACAGGGTGGTTCAGCATCTTGGGCCATCACATTTGTCTTCTTCAGACTCATAGTCAAGCTGAACTCGTTGCATGCCTTTGCAAAGCGGTCCATTAGGCTCTGTAGCTCTTCTTCTGTGTGGGTGGCCAGAGCAGCGTCATCTGCAAACAGCATGTCTCTGATGGTTACCTCCCGGACCTTGCTCTTTGCTTTTAGGCGAGCCAGGTTGAACAGTCGGCCGTCTGACCGAGTGTGGAGGTAAACACCCTCGGTCGACGATCCGAAGGCGTGCTTCAGCAGAACGGCAAAGAAGATGCCGAAGAGAGTGGGAGCGAGGATACAGCCCTGCTTGACGCCACTGCGGATGTCGAAAGCATCTGACGTCGAGCCGTCATATTGAACTGTGCCTTTCATGCCGTCATGGAACAACTTGATCATGCTCAGGAGTCTCGGTGGGCAGAGAGAGCCCATCCCTGCTGACAAGGTCGAACGCTTTGGTCAGGTCTATGAAGGCCAGAAAGATGGGCTTGTGCTGCTCTCTGCACTTTTCTTGCAGTTGCCTGATGGTGAAGACCATGTCAATGGTTGATCTTTCCGAGCGGAACCCGCACTGTGACTCTGGGTATACTCTATCAGCAAGCTTCTGCAGTCTGTTCAGGAGGACACGTGCGAAGACTTTGCTTACGATGCTTAGGAGAGATATTCCTCTGTAGTTGTTACAATCGCTTCTATCACCCTTGTTCTTGTACAGGGTAACGATGTTGGCGTCTCTCATGTCCTGAGGTACTGCTCCTTCCTCCCAGCACTGACAGAGGAGGTCGTAAAGATGCACACTTGCTGTCGCCGCACTTTATGACTTCTGGTGGTATGCCATCCTTCCCAGGCGCTTTCCCTGAGGACAGGCTCTCAATGGCCTTCTTCAGTTCAGCCACAGTGGGTTTCTCGTCCAGTTCAGCCATGAGAGGGAGGCTTTCAATGACTGCGAGGGCATCGTATGTGACTTGATTCTGTCTGGAGTACAGTTCGGAATAGTGTTCCACCCATCTCTCTATCTGCTTGCCTTTGTCCTGGATGGTCTCGCTCGTGGCAGACTTCAATGGTGCTGTAACCTTCTTGGTTGGGCCCATGGCTTTCTTGATGCCTTCGTACATGCCCCTGATGTTTCCAGTATCAGCCGCTAACTGGATGCTCTGACAGAGCTGGAGCCAGTATTCGTTAGCAAATTGCCTTGCTAGTCTCTGTACTTTGCTCTTGGCAGATCTGCACACCTGCAGGGTTCTCTGGCTAGGGGATCGCTTGTATTCCAGGTGAGCTCTGCGGCATTCTTCTACAGCTGGAGTGAGTATAGAAGAGTTGGCCTCAAACCAGTCGTTGTTCTTTGTCTGTTTCTCTCCAAAGACCACCATAGCAGTGCTGTGTACTGACTCTCTAATGCGGTCCCATCTCTCTGTGGCTGAGCCACCAGGAGGATCTGAGTCAAGCACCTCGGAGAGAGATTGGGTGAATTCCGCTACCTTGTCAGGATGTGCGGTCTTGCTCACATCTATGCGGGGTTTGCCCTGGGGCATGGAGCGATGGATCTTCTTAGGTAGAAGTCTCATCTTGGAGTACACCAGCGAGTGATCAGTATCTCAGTCAGCGCTGTGAAAGGTGCGGGTAAGGAGGACGCACTTCAACGCAGATCGCCTGGTGATGATCAGGTCTAGCTGGTGCCAGTGTTTGGAGCGAGGGTGTCTCCAAGACACTTTGTGCTGAGGCTTTGTCTGGAAGAAAGAGTTGGTGATGCTGAGGTCATGGTATTAGCACAACTACGGGAGCCGTTGCCCATTCTCATTCATCTTTCCAACACCAAACTTGCCAAGACAGGAGGGCCAAGAGTCGTGGTCAGTGCCCACTCTGGCGTTGAAGTCACCAGCAGTATCAGGTGCTCTTCTTTTGGGATCCTGTCCATAAGAGAGTCTAGCTGGCTGTAGAACTCATCCTTGGTATCCCTGGTGGCGCTGAGTGTTGGTGCATATACACTGATCAGGTTGACGGGCCCAGTGGTGGTGTGGAGATGGACTGATAGCAGTCTTTCTGTGCCTTGTTGACAGGGTTCTATCATTCCCAGTAGAGAGTTCCGGACAGCAAATCCAACGCCATACTCTCTGGTTTCCTCGGCACTTTTCCCTTGCCAGAAGAACGTAAAGTTATTTTCTCTGAGAGTTCCAGAGTCGGCAAGCCGCGTCTCCTGCAGTGCGGCAATGTCAACCTGCAGTCTCACAAGTTCATCATTGATGACTGTGGTCTTCCGGGCATCGCTGATGTCCTGGAGGTCGTCGGAAGTCCTGGTGTCATTGTTCTGACATTCCACATGCCCAGCTTGAGGGGAGAAGTTTTCATTGTTGAATTTAAATTTCTTGTGTTGTTGCCTGGTGCAGCAATCGCAGTTGATGCATCCAAGGGAAAGGTAAAACCGATACATCTTGGCACCAGCGGCATCGCAGGAGTTGCCGGAATGACTATGAAGACAAGGTCAGACCGCCTTAGGGACTCCGGCTCCGGATTTGATGTCAGGGTTGACTCCCTTAGCCTTTGGTTATCCAAAACCTGCCCGCAAAGCAGTGGGAGACTCGTGGAGGGCGGGGACGTCTCTCTGCCCACTGCCTATATATATAGGCAGTGGGCATATATATATATATATATATATATATATATATATATATATATATATATATATATATACTGTATACATATATATATATATATACTGTATATATATATATATATATATATATATATATATATATATATATATATATATATATATATATATATACATATATGTATGTATTATGTATATATATATATATATATATACATTTATATATATATATATATATATATATATATATATATATATATATATATATATATATATATATATATATATATATATATATATATATATATATATATATATATATATATATATATATGTATGTATATGTGTGTCCATGTGCATATTTGCATACATACATACATACATACATACATACATACATACATACATCTATACATTTATAATATGCATACCATCTATAACATACATATATATATATATATATATATATTTTTTTTATATATATATATATATGTATGTACTGCATTTATGTAAGTATAATGGGTTGTACGGTATTAGTATAGTACTGCGATACTAGTGAATCATATTCGGTACTATACCGCCTCTAAAAAGTACCGGTCCCCCACCTGCAGTGCACAATCACGGAGTATTTACAAGCAGACAATGTGTGTAGGCAGGAAGAGGTGCATTAAGACATGGCTAGTGGATAATGTCTATACGCAGTGTTGTAACTACTTCTAAAGCTCTAATTAATGTCTCCACGGCGATAAATATAGTACACTTGTTCCAAGCGTCGTTCTGGTTATAACTATACATGCTTCAATACAACTGTACATGCTTTACTACACTTCGCAGCACACCAAAATCATAATATCCGATGTGTTAAAAATGATCTATAATTGGCAAAGTCAGTATAAGATTTCGGCAGCACGGTGGAAGAGGGGTTAGTGCATGTGCCTCACAATACGAAGGTCCTGGGTTCGCTCCTGCGCTCGGGATCTTTCTGTGTGGAGTTTGCATGTTCTCCCCGTGACTGCGTGGGTTCCCTCCGGGTACTCCGGCTTCCTCCCGCCTCCAAAGACATGCACCTGGGGATAGGTTGATTGGCAACACTAAATTGGCCCTAGTGTGTGAATGTGAGTGTGAATGTTGTCTGTCTATCTGTGTTGGCCCTGGGATGAGGTGGCGACTTGTCCAGGGTGTACCCCGCCTTCCGCCCGATTGTAGCTGAGATAGGCTCCAGCGCCCCCCGTGACCCCGAAGGGAATAAGCGGTAGAAAATGGATGGATGGAGTATAACATTTCACTATGTCCAATCATGAACCATCAAGATGGAAGTATACGCTACAATGTAAACAAACGTCATTGGTGTATCTACACCTAACATCCACTGTAATGATACCAAGTACAGGAGCGTATCTAGTCGATACTAGTGACAGACAACGGAAAATCCAGACATACCTGATGAACAAGACAGCTCATTTCAGCTCAAGGAGGTTAGTCAGACAACTGTCCTAAATGCCATACATGACCTAAACACCACATACTTAAAGGATATTTATAACCTAGACACAGCTTTTCTTAAAAAAATATAGCTGCATTCTTATACAGCCTCTTACCCGTCTTATTAATATTTCCATTAAAACAGGGCAATTCCCAGATGGATGGAAAACTGCACAGGTAATACCACTTTTAAAATCTGGTGATGCTGGAATTACATCTAATTATAGCCTTCTTCCAGTGTTATCTAAAGTCCTGGAGAAGATTGTTTTGGAACAACTAATGCACCACCTTGAGACAAATCACTATTTCAATCCCCTGCAATTCGGATTCAGACGTAACCATTCTACAGAATCTGCCACTTGTGTTTTAACTGAAAAGATCAAACATTCCCTTGACAAAGGACAGGTGGTCGGTGCAGTATTTCTAGACTTAAAAAAAGCATTTGATACAGTCAATCATGACATTTTAATTTCAAAACTAACCAAATTCAACTTATCCAAACAGTCATTGTCCTGGTTTGAGTTATATCTAAAGGACCGTGAACAATGTGTCACCATTAATAATGTGAGATCTTCTTTCCGCAAAATTGAAACAGGGATACCTCAGGGTAGTGTCTTGGGACCGATACTATTCAGTCTATACATTAATGACCTACCAGATGTATGCACAGATATAGATTTACAGATGTATGCGGATGACACAGTCGTATATACATCAGGTAAGACCTGTACTCTAGTTGCTGAGAAGTTAAATGCTAAATTAGACAAAATAGCATCTTGGCTGGCATCATCCTGTTTAACCCTAAACACTAAAAAGACTAACTCTGTCTGCTTCTCCATAAAAAAGCTACCTCAAACAAACCTGAATATAAAAATTAACGAGGAGCTCATTGAACAAGTACCTGAAGTCAAATATTTGGGCATAATCATTAGGGTTGGGTATCGTTTGAATTCGAACAATTCCGATTCCGATTCCGGTTCTTTGTTTTGATTCCGATTCCTGACGATTCTCGATTCCGATTCTTTTAAGAGGCAGGGTCAAAAAAAAGTTTAGGATATTTTAAATGAGCTAGCTAACCTACAGTCTTTCTGAATGAAATAGTCTGACATTCTCCATCAATTTTAATTCTATTAACTTTTTATGAACTTTACTATAAATTCCTCACAGGGCTGTTTTCAACTAGAATATAAATATCAAATCTATGAACTTGAATATAAATATTATAAATTATGAATACATTTTCCCAGGGGTACACTTTCCTCAAGAGAGCTTTATTTTTGAAAACCTCATGAAAACACATTTACACACACAAGTGTATGATGCTGCAGGTACTTAAACATGTTACCGTGCTCCCACTGATGGGCTAACCTGGTGCAGAAAAGCAAATAAACAATAAGAAACAACTTGCAAAACCCAGTCCAGATTAGCAGCAGGTACAGTATAAAATCAGAGACAGTTCTTGTTTAGGAAAATGACCATATCCGCCTTCTCAGGCAGGATGCGTGAGCGTTCTGGACAGATAGTGTCTCCTGCTGTGGAAAATACACGTTCGCTGGGTGTGGAAGAAGCTTGAACGCATAAATAGGAGAAAACGAGATATGACAGCAAAGGATAAGTCTTTTGTTGGTTCCACCGGACCACCACCATGCAGCAGGGTCGTCAGACATAAGTATCGGTGGAACGTCCTGGTACATCTGCAGCTCTCTCTCCACTCGTTTCTTGATGGACATGGAGCTCTGTTATTTCGCGGTTATTTCATTTTTTTTCTGTAAAGTAAAGCCACACTTTCGACCGCCGACGCCCGCTATCCATGCTTGAGCTTGACTGACTCGCTCGGCTATGCTAACACTTCCGGCGGTGGGCGCTTCTTCGTTGGTGTTCAGCGGCTTCTTCTTCCGGTTCGGCGGACATATTTTTTTCCGGTCGGCGGACTAAATTGGCGTGACAGCATCGAAAATAGGAATCGAAATTTTAACTTTTGAACGATTCCGGGAGAATCGGAAAGTTAGTCCCGGTTCCAATCGATACTCGATACTCGATACCCAACCCTAATAATCATAGACTATCAGCTGAATTTTAAAAGTCACATTGAGAAAATGTGTAAAACCCTGAAGGCAAATCTAGGCTATATTATAAGAAACTGCTTAACTCTCAGCTGTGCTTTTACTTTTATGAATTCAATGATTCTTTCACACATATCTTATGGCTTAACTACATGGTCCCAGGCACACCAGTCATCAATCAAGACCATTGAGTGTCTTTATAACCGCGCCTTGAAAGTCCTAGACAAGAAGAGTATACGATATCATCATTGCCAAATTTGAGCTAAATACAATATTTTAAGTTTTACCAATTTGATTTTGTTACATACAGTCAAACTGGTTTTTAAATGCTTGGATAACTCTGCTCCCCAATTGCTCTGCAAGGCAATTACAAGACTGCAAAGTGGTACCAGATCTACCACCTGAGCAATGTCAAAAGGCAACTGTTGCGTTCCATTTCGTAGGACACCTTTTACCCAGACTGCCTTTTCAATAAAAGGACCACAACTATGGAACTCTCTACCTGACACTTTGAAAAGTATACCTGCACTTGTCACTTTCAAAAAACAAACACAATTATGGCTAGTTGAGCAACAATCGTGTTCCCATGTTTAGTTTTTACTCATTTTTACTAATTGTTTTTTTCTAGTCTGCACTTTGTCTGTGTTATTATTATTATTGGCTTTTATCTAGTTTGCACTTTGTCTGTATTATTTCTATTATCATTATTATCGAGTCATCTTTGCCTTATTCTATTTTTTATTTTCCTATTTTAATGATGTTGGATCTGTGTTGTTGTTGTTGTTGTTGTTGGGGACAAGTGTTGTAAATTAGCTTTGGCTACAAACACTATGATGCATACATTGGATAACTGTCTCAGATGTCTATGTTTTTGTATCTGTCACTATTTCAAATAAACCTCTATAATAATAATACTACTATGATTACATCAATATTTTTTAGCATCACAAAAACTTATTTTGTTTTTTTTAAGATTTATATTATGTTTATAAACTCAGGAAATACGTCCCTGGACACATGAGAACTTTGAATATGACCAACGTATGATCCTGTAATTACTTGGTATCGGATTGATACCCAAATTTGTGGTATCATCCAAAACTAATGTAAAGTATCAAACAACAGAAGAATAAAGGATTATTACATTTTTTAACAGAAGTGTAGATAGAACATGTTGAAAGAGAAAATAACCAGATATTAACAGTAAATGAACAAGTAGATTAATAATTCATTTTCTACCACTTGTCCTTAATAATGTTGACAAAATAATAGAATGATAAATGACACAATGAGGTGGCGACTTGTCCAGGGTGTACACCGCCTTCCGCCCGATTGTAGCTGAGATAGGCTCCAGCGCCCCCCGCGACCCCGAAGGGAATAAGCGGTAGTAAATGGATGGATGGATGTTACTGCATATGTCAGCAGCTAAATTAGGAGCCTTTGTTTGTTTACTTACTACTAAAAGACAAGTTGTCTTGTTTGTTCACTATTCTATTTAGGGGCAAACTTGCAATAATAAACATTGGTAGAGTGGCCGTGCCAGCAATCGGAGTGTTGCTGGTTACTGGGGTTCAATCCCCACCTTCTACCATCCTAGTCACGTCCGTTGTGTCCTTGGGCAAGACACTTCACCCTTGCTCCTGATGGCTGCTGGTTAGCGCCTTGCATGGCAGCTCCCGCCATCAGTGTGTGAATGTGTGTGTGAATGGGTGAATGTGGAAATACTGTCAAAGCGCTTTGAGTACCTTGAAGGTAGAAAAGCGCTATACAAGTATAACCCATTTATCATTTATCATATGTTTAATGTACCCTACATTTTTTTTGTTAAAATAAAGCCAATAATGACATTTTTTGTGGTCCCCTTTATTTAGAAAAGTACCAAAAAGTACCGAAACACATTTTGGTACCGGTACCGGAACCAAAATATTGGTATCGAGACAACGCTAAGATATATATATATATATATATATATATATATATATATATATATATATATATATATATATATATATATATATATATATATATATATATATATATATATATATATATACAGTATATATATATATACTGTATATATATATATATATATACCGCATTTATGTGTGTATATGTGTGTCTATGTGTGCATTTGCATAAATACTTTTCTTCTCCTCCCACACGCTGAGTTCCTTGGTGAGTTCTGGGATCACCAAGAAGGTTTTCCAGCCCTGTCGTTTCTTCGACTTGAGGATGTCTCCAAAGATGTGATCTCCGATGTAGAGGATGTCTTTCCCTCTCACGCCCAGCAGGTCGCACACGAGGTCCGACGATCCTGCGGGCGTTTCATGTTTCAGGCTGAAACGGACGACCTTGGTTCTTGGACATGCTCACCTCCAGAGTAGACGGTTCCGTGCTGCAGGGCGCCGGTGTAGGTGCCAATACACAGTTTGCCCGTGTCCTGCGTCCCAAACATGGAGGTGTGAAACATTCCCCTCTGAAAGGAGCGCCAGTGTCCTACCGTGTCCACTTGTCTCAGCACCGTCCCCTCTGCGAAGAACAGAGGCTTCCTGGTGTCCACCACCACCAGGTCGAAGAAGGAGCGCCAGGGCTTTTTGGGACCTCCAGACTGCACACACACACATGTCCATTCTTCATGGTGGACCAGCCAGGACACGTCATTTGTTCACCTTCATGCCAAACTGTCTTACCTTGGTGGGACTTTCTAGCAGGTATTTCATGATGGCCTCCACGCAGCAGCAAGGAGTTTTTTAAATCAGATTATTAGGGTGTTAGGACTGTTATCTTGTCGGCGTTACTTACCTCGGTGTACATATAGTCGCTGTTAGTGGCCAGGAAGACCTTGGCCACGTCTTTGATTCGACTCAGCAACACAACAATGTTTGGCTGCAAGGAAAGATGTAATTTCACTTTTGTCCTACCTTGAAATACTCACACCTTCCTGTCACCCACATTCTTTTTAATCATTGTTTGATTTATCATTAAAATATGTCAACATTTCACTTATTTATTAATTGAATATGTCAACATTTCAATTAATCATTTGAACGTGTCAACATTTCACTTATTTATCATTTGAACATGTCAACATTTCACTTATTTATCATTTGCAAATGTCAACATTTCACTTATTTATCATTTGAACATGTCAACATTTCACTTATTTATCATTTGAATTTGTCAACATTTCACTTATTTATCATTTGAATTTGTCAACATTTCAGATAATCATTTGAATATGTCAACATTTTACGTAATCATTTGAACATGTCAACATTTCACTTATTTATCATTTGTATATGTCAACCGTTCACTTATTTATCATTTGAATATGTCAACATTTCACTTATTTCTCATTTGTATATGTCAACCGATCACTCATTTATCATTTGTATATGTAAACATTTCACTTTTTTATCATTTGTATATGTCAACATTTCACTTATTTATCATTTGAATATGTCAACATTTCACTTATTTATCATTTGAACATGTCAACATTTCACTTATTTATCATTTGAATATGTCAACATTTCACATATTCATTTGAACATGTCAACATTTCATTTATTTATCATTTGAATATGTCAACATTTCACGTAATCATTTGAACATGTCAATATTTCACTTATTAATCATTTGTATATGTCAACCGTTCACTTATTTATCATTTGAATATGTCAACATTTCACTTATTCATCATTTGAACATGTCAACATTTCACTTATTTATCATTTATATAAGTCAACATTTCACTTATTTATCATTTGTACAGTATATGTCAACATTTCACTTATTTATCATTTGTATATGTCAACATTTCACTTATTCATCATTTGTATATGTCAACATTTCACTTATTTATCATTTGTATATGTCAACATTTCACTTATTCATCATTTGTATATGTCAACATTTCACTTATTTATCATTTGAATATGTCAACATTTCACTTATTTATCATTTGAATATGTCAACATTTCACTTATTTATCATTTGAATATGTCAATATTTCACTTTTTTATCTTTAGAACATGTCAACATTTCACGTATTTATCATTTGAATATGTCAAAATGTCACTTATTTATTATTTGAATATGTCAACATTTCACTTATTAATCATTTGAATATGTCAACATTTCACTTAGTATTTTCTGTTGTCTTTTACAAAAAGTGTCTTTATTTGGATGTTTGATGGTCAGAATGTGAGGTTGTTGTTGATGTTTTCTTGTGCTACTCACGTCTTTGTTGACATACTTGTTGATGTTTTCTTGTGCTACTCACGTCTTTGTTGACATACTTGTTGATGTTTTCTTGTGCTACTCACGTCTTTGTTGACGTGCTTGTTGATGTTTTCTTGTGCTACTCACGTCTTTGTTGACGTACTTGTTGATGTTTTCTTGTGCTACTCACGTCTTTGTTGACGTACTTGTTTATGTTTTCTTGTGCTACTCACGTCTTTGTTGACGTACTTGTTGATGTTTTCTTGTGCTACTCACGTCTTTGTTGACGTACTTGTCCAGGTTCTTGAGGGTCTGCTCCTTGAGGACTCCCTGGATGATGAATCCACATGAGGTGAAACCAGGCGGGAGAAGAGGACGTGGACTCACCGTGTCATGAATGAAATCCATGGCGTCTCTCACATCCTGGAACATACTTCTGTACGACATGAACAGGTCGCCATGGTGATGACCTTTCAGCACGCTGCAACATGGCCGCCATTTGTCAGCAAGGTGAGGGTGTTACCTAACGACCTGTGTGTGAGTGTGAGTGTGGAACTTGTGTGTGTGTGTGGAACTTGTGTGAGAGTGTAACCTGTGTGTGGGGCGTGTGCGTGGAACATGTGTGTTAACTTGTGTGTGTGTGTGGAACTTGTGTGTGCTCACTTTTTGTATCTGTTACAGTTGGTGAAGAAGTCCACAAGGCAAGAATAAAGATATGTCTCTGTGAAGAAAGCAACACACATTTAATTGTTGTATTGTGTGTGTGTGTGTGTGTGTGTGTGTGTGCGTGTGTGTGTGTGTGTGTGTGCGTGTGAAAACGTGTCACCTGAAAGGTTGAAGAGTGTGTTGAGGACGTAGAAACGGTCTGTGTCGTCCCTCTGAATGAAGTTGTTGGGATAATATCGATTGATCTCCTCTCTGAAAACACACAAATCAATATTCCAAATGTGTGTGCAGCAATTGTCATTAATTTATTCGTTATATTTTACAATTGTATTGTGTCATTATTTTATTGTTATATGTTACAATTTTATTGTGTCATTATTTTAGTGTCTTATGTTACAATTTTATTGTGTCATTATTGTATTGTTATACGTTACAATTGTTTTGTATCATTATTTCATTGTTAAATGTTACAATTTTAATGTGACATTATTTTATTGTTGTATGTTACAATTGTATTGTGTCATTATTTTATTGTTATATGTTAAAATTGTATTGTGTCATTATTTCATCGTTGTATGTTAACAATTGTATTGTGTCATTGTTTTTTGGTATATGTTACAATGTTATTGTGTCATTATTTTATTTTTATACGTTACAATTGTATTGTGTCATTTTATTGTTATATGTTAGAATTGTATTGTGTCATTATTTTATTGTTATATGTTACAATGTTATTCTGCCATTATTTTATTTTTATATGTTACAATTGTTTTGTGTCATTATTTTATTGTTAAATGTTACAATTTTATTGTGACATTATTTTACTGTTATATGTTACAATTGTATTGTGTCATTATTTTATTGTTATATGTTAAAATTGTATTGTGTCATTATTTTATTGTTGTATGTTACAATTTTATTGTGTCATTTTTTTACTGTTATATGTTACAATAATATTGTGTCATTATTTTGTTGTTATGTGTTACAATTTTATTGTGTCATTATTTTATTGTTATATGTTACAATTTTATTGTGTCTATATTTTATTGTTATATGTTACACTTGTTTTGTGTCATTATTTTATTGTTATATGTTACAATTTTATTGTGTCATTTTTTATTGTTATATGTTAAAATTGTATTGTGTCATTATTTCATTGTTGTATGTTACAATTGTATTGTGTCATTGTTTCATTGTTATATGTTACAATTTTATTGTGTCTATATTTTATTGTTATATGTTACAATTGTTTTGTGTCATTATTTCATTGTTATATGTTACAATTTTATTGTGTCATTATTTTATTTTTATATGTTACAATTGTAGTGTGTCATTATTTTATTGTTATGTTACAATTGTATTGTGTCATTATTTTATTATGTTACAATTGTATTGTGCCATTATTTTATTGTTATGTTACAATTGTATTGTGTCATTATTTTATTGCTCTGTTACAATTGTATTGTGTCATTATTTTATGTTACAATTGTAGTGTCATTATTTTTTTGTTATACATTGCAATTGTATTGTGTCATTAGTTTATTGTTATGTTACAATTGTATTGTGTCATTGTTTTATTGTTATATGTTACAATTTTTTTGTGTCATTATTTTCTTGTGATTCACCCTTTGAGGAAAGTGAAGCCGTGACTGCACACCAGAATGTTCCCGTTGGAGTCCACCTTCAGAAGGTTCCCGTAGGTGGTGTCCATCACCAGACCCCTGTAACCATAGCGACAAACAGTCACCTCTGTCCTGCTCCTCACCTCAAACTCAATTGTGTGTGTGTGTGTGTGTGTGTGTGTGTGTGTGTGTGTGTGTGTGTGTGTGTGTGTGTGTGTGTGTGTCTGTTTTCTTCTCTTCTTGTCTTATTTGTGTTTGTTTGTTTTGTACAGCACTTTGTGTTTGCCACTTGCCTGAGCATGAAAAGTGCTAAATGAATCAGGTTTGATATTTTGCATACAGCAATGTTAAATGTAGTGTTAGCAATGTTAACGTAGCTACTTGAGCAACATGCTAAGATTATATTCTAACATCCTGCTAGATGCTAACCTAATGGTGGTGAAGAAAATGAAGTGTTAGCAATGTTAGCATAGCTACTTGAGCTACATGGTAACATTATATTCTAACCCCATGCTAGATGCTAACCTATTGTTTCATCCATCCTATTGTTGATGAATAAAATGAAGTGTTAGCAATGTTAGCATGGCTACTTGAGCTACATGCTAATATTATATTCTGACATCATGCTAGATGCTAAGCTATTGTTGGTGAAGACAATTAAGTGTTAGCAATGTTAGCATAGCTACTTGAGCTATATGCTAACATCATGCTAGATGCTAGCCTAATGTTGGTGAAGAAAATGAAGTGTTAGCATCGTTAACATAGCTACTTGAGCTACATTATAACATTACATCCTAACCTCATACTTGATGCTAAGCTATTGTTGGTGAAGAAAATGAAGCGTTAGCAATATTAGCATAGCTACTTGAGCTACATCCTGAAATTGTATTCTAACTTCATGCTAGATGCTAACTTATTGTAGTTTGCCACTTTCCTGAGCATGAACAGTGCTAAATGAATCAAGTTTGATGTATTGCATACAACAATGTGAAATGAAGTGTTAGCAATGTTAGCATAGCTACTTGAGCTACATGCTAACATTATATGCTAACATCATGCTAGATGCTAAATTATTGTTGGTGAAGAACATCCAAATGATCAAACGTACAGCTCCCCCGTCTGTAACTGACTAAAAGATGGTTGGCAGAATTCCATTTTAAGACGTGTAGCGAGGCCTGCTAAGTTAACATGAATAAGGAGGGTTTTCTTTCAGAGGGAGGTTTTCCTTGCCTCCATCACTAAGCTACACATGTGGTTTAAATTGGTTCGCTCTAGCGTTTGAGGACCTTCTCAATGTGTGAAGTGCCGTCAGAGAACTTCTGTTGTAGAAATAAGTTCGAAAGTGAGCGTTTGATCGTCTCTTCTCTAGAAAAGAGGAGCAAAGACTGGACAGTTGTTTCTCATGAACGAGGACACGCATGAGTTAAAGATCATTCTTCATGAAGGACTGTGAGAAGATGACAAAATGTGCATGGTGCTCAAAGAGAAGGTGGGAGTTGACCAACCTTGTAGAGAAACTGGGATCATAGGTGTAGCGCAGGACCTCATGAGGGTAGCCCACCGACACCATTCTGTCCCTCAGAAGCTCAAAGCCCAGGCTCTCGTAGTCTGGAGAGATGTACACTGCACAGTGACGGATTATAGTCCATGGACCACAGACCACAAGAGGTCTTCTTTGGGACCATTCTCCACTCCAATTTGTTTTCTATTTCCAAGCATTCATCCTTTAAACTCGAATATGAACTTTATGAAGTTTCTTTTCACAGAAGTTTCTCTCTAAAGCTCAAAAGCTTGGAGTAGCCCAGTTCATCCAGCTGGATTCCGCTGTGTATCTGGCAACCTCAGTCAGGTAGAGGGGGAGGGGACTACAGAATGTTGACCGTGATTGCAGTACCATTTCTGGCCACATTATTACATATAATAATAAATGATAAATGGGTTATACTTGTATAGCGCTTTTCTACCTTCAAGGTGCTCAAAGCGCTTTGACACCATTTCCACATTCACCCATTCACACACACATTCACACACTGATGGCGGGAGCTGCCATGCAAGGCGCTAACCAGCACCCATCAGGAGCAATGGTGAAGTGTCTTGCCCAAGGACACAACGGACGTGTCTAGGATGGTAGAAGGTGGGGATTGAACCCCAGTAACCAGCAACCCTCCGATTGCTGGCACGGCCACTCTACCAACTTCGCCATGGCTCCTTTAACAGCTTTGTCCACATTTATGAAAGAAAATACTTTGAAATACTATCAGCTTTTTGTCATTAAAAAAAAACGTTAACTTCGAATAAAACGTAACATGAGTGATAACACGACTTTTCTGTCAGTCACTTGTTTCATTTTGTCAACACAAAGCAGATGACACAAAACTATTATCACATCAAATGGCACATTTCTGGATTTAAAAACATTAAAAGAAAAGAAGAAAATATTGTCTACACCAAAGACTAGAAAATGATGGAATTGTAAGAAACAAAGAAAACTTTGTTGCACCACCTCTAATACTTGTGTAGTATTACAACGTCTGTGAGGTGTGGACTTAAGGAGTGACAACAAGTACTCTTCTTCATCAACTTTGACTTTGTTTCACTTGACATCAGTGGTGTTGGAGTCATGATTCATGTCAATCCACCTGCTACAACAGCTTTGTCAACAATTCACCTTCTTTAACAACTTTGACTTTGTTTCACTTGACATCTGTTGTGTTGGAACCATGATTCATTCAATCCACCTGCTGCAACATCTTTGTCAACGATTCACCTTCTTCATCAACTTTGACTTTGTTTCACTTGACATCTGTGGTGTTGGAGTCATGATTCATGTCAATCCAACTGCTGCAACAGCTTTGTCAGCGATTCACCTTCTTCAACAACTTTGACTTTGTTTTACTTGACATCTGTGGTGTTGGGGCCATGATTCATGTCAATCCACCTGCTGCAACACATTTGTCAACAATTCACCTTCTTCAACAACTTTGACTTTAATTCACTTGACATCTGTCGTGTTGTAGTCATGATTCATGTCAATCCACCTGCTGCAACAGCTCTCCAAGGTGTGAACCATCCTTTCGAACTGCAGAACTAGTGAACACAAGTCGTCTGATGCAGATGTTAGTTTAGGAAACAAACATTGTCAGGCTGATTCCATTGTGTTTTCACTTTGCTAGATCTAAAAACTGTTACTGACGAGCACAACCTATTTTCTGGATTTAGTGTGTTTAAAACACCAGAATGTTGAAATGATTCTAGTTGTCATGTCTGTTATCTGCTTTGTTTCTGCAAAATGAAACAAGTGAATGAACATCCTCCAAGTCTGCTGATTCTTCATTTTCCACGGCGCGTACAACTGTTTGATCGATAGTACACAATGACTACACAAAAGTAAGATAAAATACTCTATACAAAAATACACTCATTTAAATTTTACCCTTAAAATTCTTAGTCCAGGGAGTTATTTCCTGAATTTTACACAATAACACAACCAAAAAAAATGGTCCATCCATCCATCCATCCATCCATCCATCCATCCATCCATCCATCCATCTACACTTCTTAAACTTTTCTTCACTTCCTGTTAATGACTGATTACTTCCTGTTGTAATGCACTTCCATCTACATTTCTTAAACATTTCTTCACTTCCTTTTATTGACTGATTACTGCCTGTTGTAAGGAACTTCCATCTACACTTCTTAAACTTTACTAACAACTTCTTTATTCTCTTGTTTAAAACTGGCTTAGTGACTAGCTTGCTTTCTTGTTTGCTCTAGCGTGCCCTTCATGTTTAATCTGGCCTTCCAGTGATAATAATGCTTGTAGAACTGTAGTTTTTGTGCTGCAAGGGGAGCAGCTGTACATCATGTATAGAAATAAACAGTCAGCTGTGGCTGCTGATTCTGAGCATGGAAAATAGGAATCAAATGGTTTCAGGAGAATGGGAATTGAAGACTCGGTTTTCATCCATGAGGTCAAGTACTTACTAGCGAGCGTGTAGTCCATGTCAAAGCCATAGCAAGTGATATTTTCCAGCGTAAGATTCCTGTTGACAAAAACCCTGTGATGGACCACAAAAACACTGCAGTCATGTGACCCGGCATCTTTAGGGTCATGTGACCTGGCATCTTTGAGTCATGTGCAGTAAGTCATGTGACCTGGCATCATTAAGTCATGTGACCTATCATCATTACATCATGTGATCTGTCATCATCAAGTCATGTGACCTGTCATCATTAAGTCTTGTGACCTGTCATTATTAAGTAATTTGACCTATCATCATTAAGTTATGTGACCTGGCGTCATTAAGTCATGTGACCTGTCATCTTTAGGTCATTTGACCTGTCATCATTAAGTCTCATGTGACTTGTCATAATTAAGTCATGTGACCTGGCATCATGAAGTCATGTTACCTGACATCATTAAGTCATGTGACCTGTCATCTTTGGGTCATGTGACCTGGCATCATTAAGTCATGTGACCTCACATCTTTAAGTCATGTGACCTGTCATCTTTAAGTCATGTGACAATAATCAATATAACATACATCATTAAGTCATATGACCTGTCATCTTTAAGTCATGTGACCTGTCATCATTAAGTCATGTGACCTGGCTTCTTTAAGTCATGCAGTGGTGTGCTGTCGGGGCCAGCAAGGCCTTCTCTGCTGGCCTAACATAACCAAAATTCATGATCATAATTAAAGATAAAACATTTTTTAAATTTACTTTCCCAAATATCTAAAAGTATTCATATTCTCGTCATGTCATATTATGCTTGTTCCAGTGCTGTTGTTTTTAGTTTAGTTTGTATCCAAACAGAATTCAGCTAGCTTATGTTGCCATGCTGGACGGAATCTGCCGGAGGCCTTCAGAATCAGCAATGTGGGCGTCTGTGCACTGTAAGTGAACGAGGACTTAGAGTTGATAGACAATAGCGATAGCCAATCAGATCACCAGTTGTTGTCAGTAAGGCCTTCTAGATGGTCTCACGTTGAACATGACATTTACACGTCCTGTGATTGGATACTCATCGGGACCGCTAGCGGATGAATTTGAGAACACATAGAGTTAATAGACAGTTGCGATAGCCAATCAGATCACAAGTTGTTGACAGTAGCCTATCTAAGTAGCCTGATGTTAACGAGACTGTGATTGGATACTCATTTGTCATTCCAAAGTGAGTATCCATTCACAAGATTAAATTTAGCAGGAAGCAGGAAGTGTTGTGCCGTAGCAGAGAAGGAGAACAAAACGTTGATTAGGTGGCAGATATATATTTGCAAGGCCACTTCAAGATGGAAATTTAAAGAGAAACTACATCTTGTGAGACGATGTCGGCCAACCCCGGAAGCTAGCTTAGCTGTTCTGGCGATGAAATGGGGAAATGCTCGCCATTTCCACTCGAATAAGCCGACAACGAGGGGTACCACTGGCTTATACGGCGTCGAATAGGTGCTACTAATTGTGAGTTCAGGGATCAGAATGATACAAGTGGTAAATCATTGTGTAGTATTACAACAATAAAGACACAACTACAACTAAGTCACTAGTGTAATATTACAAAAATAAACACACAACAATTAACTCACTTGTGTAGTATTACGTCAATAAATACACAACAACTAACTCACTTGTGTAGTATTACAAAAATCAACACACAACAACTAACTCACTTGTGTAGTATTACAACAATAAACACACAACAACAACTAACTCACTTGTGTAGTATTACAAAAATCAACACAACAACGAACTCAGTTTTGTAGTATTATAAAAATAAACACAACAACAACTAACTCACTCGTGTAGTACTACTAAAATCAACACACAAAAACAACCAACTTACTTGTGTAGTATTACAAAAATAAACACACAACAACCAACTCACTTGCGTAGTATTTCAAAATAAACACACAACAACAAATAACTAACTTGTGTAGTATTACAAAAATCAACACAACAACAAACTCAGTTTTGTAGTATTATAAAATAAACACAACAACAACTAACTCACTTGTGTAGTAATACTAAAATCAACACACAAAAACAACCAACTTACTTGTAGTATTACAAGAATCAACACACAACAATAACTAACTCACTTTTGTAGTATAACAACAATAAACACACAACAAAACAACTAACTCAATTGTGCAGTATTTCAAAAATCAACACACAACAACAAGTAACTCACTTGTGTAGTATTACAACATTAAACACACAACAACCACTAACTCACTTATGTAGTATTACAACAATAAACACACAACAACAACTAACTCACTTGTGTAGTATTACAACATTAAACACACAACAACCCCTAACTCACTTGTGTAGTATTACAACAATGAACACACAACAACAACCAACTCACTTGTGTAGTATTACAACAATAAACACACAACAACTAACTAACTTTTGGTGGAAGCCTGTGATCATCTTGCAGTCCTCTGGGGTGTCCATCACGTCCAAACTAGCTTACGGGCACAAGTCAGCTTGTTGTTGTTGTGGCAAGCAGTCAAGTTCACGGGGGTGGGGAGTGGGGGTATGAGGGAGCCGGGCCATGGGGGAGGCAAACTTCAAGATCAAATGAGAGGGTGTGTGTGGGTCACCCTTCGAGATGAGTGGTGTGTGTGGGGGGGTCACCCTTCAAGATCACATGAGGGGTGTGTGTGTGGGGGTCACCCTTCAAGATCACATGAGGGGTGTGTGTGTGGGGGTCACCCTTCAAGATGAGGTTTGTGTGTGTTGGGTCACCCTTCAAGATGAGGGGTGTGTGTGGAGGTCACCCTTCACGATGAGGAGTGTGTGTGGAGGTCACCCTTCAAGATGAGGGGGTGTGTTGGGTCACCCTTCAAGATGAGGAGTGTGTGTTGGGTCACCCTTCAAGATGAGAAGTGTATGTGGAGGTAATCCTTCAAGATGAGGAGTGTGTGTTGGGTCACCCTTCAAGATGAGGGGTATGTGTTGGGTCGCCCTTCAAGATGAGGGGTGTGTGTGGAGGTCACCCTTCAAGATGAGGAGTGTGTGTTGGGTCACCCTTCAAGATGAGGACTGTGTGTTGGGTCACCCTTCAAGATGAGGGGTGTGTGTGGGGGTCACCCTTCAAGATGAGGATTGTGTGTTGGGTCACCCTTTAAGATGAGGAGTGTGTGTTGGGTCACCCTTCAAGAGGGGGTGTGTGTGTGGAGGTTCTCTTCAAGATGAGGGGGGTTGGGGTCACCCTACAAGATGAGGATTGTGTGTGGGGGTCACTCTTCAAGATGAGGGGTGTGTGGGGGGAAAACTTAAGGCCCGTGTTTCAGTTTGCTGAAGAAGAGGTTGGAACTCCTCCTGGGTTCTTGATGTTTGAAGTATTATTCGGGGTTGGGGAGAAGCATGCGGGTGATGACCCAGATTGTGTTATCAGCAGCCTGCACAACTGTGCACTGGGAGGGGGGAGTTGGGGGGGGTCCCCTTTGAAGGAGTGTGTCTTGTCAGCTGCTGACTCAGCAAAACACACACAAACAGGACACTTAATTAGGTACCTCTAGAGAGGCATTCATGCTGCAGCGTAAATAAAAACCCTGTGAAAATGCTAAAAACGTAGCAAAAAGGTAAAATATTCAGAAAAAAAAGCAGATCTGTTGATCCAATGCTATTTAGGAATAACTAAAAATAATTAATCAATGTTAATTATGAGTAACTAACATTAATAAAACAATATTAATAAAGAATATTTCATAATCATAATCAACTTTAGATAACACTCTTGAACGCATCATAAAATCCCCTCAACTCCCCCCAAAATGGATTAACTCGCTGGAATAAAAAAGACAATATAACATACATCCATAAACGTGGACGCATGTGAAAAAGTGCAATATATTTATCTGTACAGTAACCTATTTATTTATTTATATATGCACCTTATTACTTTTTTATCCTGCACTACCATGAGCTAATGAAATGAAATATTATTCTTATCTGTACTGTAAAGTTCAAATTTGAATGACAATAAAAAGGAAGTCTAAGTCTAAGTCTAAGTCTAAGTCTAATATACATATACATATACATATATATATATATATATATATATATATATATATATATATATATATATATATATATATATATATATATATATATATATATATATATATATATATATATATATATATATATATATATATATATATGTACAAGCGGTAGAAAATGGATGGATGGATGGATATATATATCTATATATATATATACAGACATTAATATATATATATATATATATTTGTATATATTAGGACTCCCAAAACAATGATTTAATTCATGATTAATCACAAAGAATTATGGCTTTAATCAAGAACACACTTAGATTAATAAATGAGGGAGGACACTTTGACCTGCGGCTGGCACAAAATATTATATTTAAAATACAACCTAAAAACAACTTTGGATCAAACAGCATATTATAATTAAAATACATCATAAAACAACTTTAGATAAAACTAGATATTTTAGTCAAAATACATCCTAAAACAACTTTCGATAAAAGCAAATATTATATTTAAAATACATCCTGAAAGAACTTTAGATAAAACTAAATGTTATATTTAAAATACATCCTGAAAGAACTTTAGATAACACTAAATATTATACTTAAAATAAATCTTGAAAGAACTTTAGATCAAACTAAATATTATATTTCAAATACATTGTGAAATAACTTTAGATAAAACTAAATATTATATTTCAAATACATCCTAAAAGACCTTTAGATACAATTTAATATTATATTTAAAATACAACCTGAAATAACTTTAGATAAAACTACATATTATATTTAAAATACATCCTGAAAGAACTTTAGATAAAACTAAATATTATATTTAAAATACATTGTGAAAGAACTTTATATCAAACTAAATATTATACTTAAAATACATCCTGAAAAAACTTTAGATATAAGTGATAGCAAGTTTGTGCAAATTAAGGACATGCATTCAAGTAAAACGTTTAAAAACGTTACTGAATAACATTTTGACAGTAAATAAAATTGCATTTGTGTACAAATACCAGGCTCTTTTCTGAAGCTAATGTTAATTATGCAAGCGAGTAATCGCCGGTGATTAGTCATGATTAATCTAGTTTGAAATCTCCAATTCTCCAAACCTTCCACTTTTGAGACATTTTATTTCACGTCATCATCTCCTCCCAGTATTGTGGGTGTTCTGATTATTAGCATATCATTTACATATTCATAAGGACAGACACACTAATTTGGTTGCACTAATTATTCTGCTCACGAAGACACGCAATCCTTAGGAGATAAACTGTGTGTGTGCGTGTGGGCATCATGGCTCAGATGGTAGAGCGTCCAGAAACTTGAGGGTTCATGGTTCAAATCCAACTTCCATCATCCTGGTCACTGCCATTGTGTCTTTCGGCAAGACACTAAACCTATACGTTTGGTGTATGAATAAAACAATATTTGGTGTATGAATGAATGTATGTTTGGTGTATAAATATGAATGAATGTTTGGTGTAGAAATATGAATAAATGTTTGGTGTATGAATGAATTAATGTTTACTGTATCAATATGAATGAATGTTTGATGTATGAATAGGAATTAAAGGCCTACTGAAATGAATTTTTTTTATTTAAACGGGGATAGCAGATCCATTCTATGTGTCATACTTGATCATTTCGCGATATTGCCATATTTTTGTTGAAAGGATTTGATATAGAACAACAACGATAAAGTTCGCAACTTTTGGTCTCTGATAAAAAAAAAGCCTTGCCCCGACCGGAAGTAGCGTGACGACACCGGAGGAAGGGCTGCTCACATTTTCCTATTGTTTACACCAGCAGCGAGAGAGATTCGGACCGAGAAAGCGACGATTTCCCCATTAATTTGAGCGAGGATGAAATATTCGTGGATGAGGAACGTGAAAGTGAAGGACTAGCGTGCAGTGCAGAACATATCTTTTTTCGCTCTGACCGTAACTTAGGTACAAGAGCTCATTGGATTCCACACTCTCTCGTTTTTCTATTGTGGATCACGGATTTCTATTTTAAACCACCTCGGATACTATATCCTCTTGAAAATGAGAGTCGAAAACGCGAAATGGACATTCACAGTGACTTTTATCTCCACGACAATACATCGGCGAAACACTTTAGCTAAGGAGCTAACATGATAGCATCGGGCTCAAATGCAAATATAAACAAAAGAAATAAACCCCTGACTGGAAAGATAGACAGAAAATCAACAATACTATTAAACCCTGGACATGTAAATACATGGTTAATGCTTTCTAGCTTGGCGAAGATTAACAATGCTGTTGCTAACGACGCCATTGAAGCTAACTTAGCAACGGGACCTCACAGAGCTATGATAAAAACATTAGCGCTCCACCTACGCCAGCCAGCCCTCATCTGCTCATCAACACCCGTGCTCACCTGCGTTCCAGCGATCGACGGAAGGACGAAGGACTTCACCCGATCATCCGTGCGGTTGGCGGCTAGCGTCGGCTAGCGCGTCTGCTATCCAAGTAAGTCCTCCTGGTTGTGTTGCTACAGCCAGCCGCTAATACACCGATCCCACCTACAACTTTCTTCTTTGCAGTCTCCATTGTTCATTAAACAAATTGCAAAAGATTCATCAACACAGATGTCCAGAATACTGTGGAATTTTGAGATGAAAACAGAGCTTTTTGTATTGGATTCAATGGGTTCCGTATACTTCCGCTTCAACCGTTGACGTCACGCGCAAACGTCATCATATCGAAACGTTTTCAGCCGGAAGTTTGCCGGGAAATTTAAAATTGCACTTTATAAGTTAACCCGGCCGTATTGGCATGTGTTGCAATGTTAAGATTTCATACGTATTCCTTTAAAGGCCTACTGAAACCCACTACTACCGACCACGCAGTGTGATAGTTTATATATCGATGAAATCTTAACATTGCAACACATGCCAATACGGCCGGGTTAGATTACTAAAGTGCAATTTTAAATTTCGCGCGAAATATCCTGCTGAAAATGTCTCGGTATGATGATGCCTGCGCGTGATGTCACGGATTGTAGAGGACATTTTGGGACAGCATTGTGGCCAGCTATTAAGTCGTCTGTTTTCATCGCAAAATTCCACAGGATTCTGGACATCTGTGTTGGTGAATCTTTTGGAATTTGTTCAATGAACAATGGAGACAGCAAAGAAGAAAGCTGTAGGTGGGAAGCGGTGTATTTCGGCCGGCTGCAGCAACACAAACACAAAGCCGGTGTTTCATTTATAACATTCCTGAAAGATGACAGTCAACCTTCACCATTGGCCTGTGGAGAACTGGGACAACAGAGACTCTTACCAGGAGGACTTTGAGTTGGATACGCAGACGCGGTACCGTGAGTACGCAACCAGAATGTTGCCATAAGCATTTTGTTTAATTTGTATGTGTAATGCAGTACGCAGCTGCGGCTTCCAAACATTTGATCACTTGCCCGTACGTGCGTGCCGCTATGTGCATGTCACGTACGTAACTTTGGGGACTTTGGGGAAATATATGTGCTGTATGAACTTTGGGGAGGTGAATGGTACTTTGGGCTGTGGGATTGAGTGTGTTGTGCGGGTGTTTGATTTGTATTGGCGGGTTATATGGACGGGAGGGGGGAGGTGTTTTTTATGCGGGATTAATTTGTGGCATATTAAATTTAAGCCTGGTTGTGTTGTGGCTAATAGAGTATATATATGTCTTGTGTTTATTTACTGTTTTAGTCATTCCCAGCTGAATATCAGGTCCCACCCGCCTCTCACAGCATCTTCCCTATCTGAATCGCTTTCACTGCCCTCTAGTCCTTCACTCTCACTTTCCTCATCCACAAATCTTTCATCCTCGCTCAAATTAATGGGGAAATCGTCGCTTTCTCTGTCCGAATCGCTCTCGCTGCTGGTGGCCATGATTGTAAACAATGTGCAGATGTGAGGAGCTCCACAACCTGTGACGTCACGCGCATATCGTCTGCTTTTTTCTCAGCGACCAAAAGTTGAGAACTTTATCGTGGATGTTCTCTACTAAATCCTTTCAGCAAAAATATGGCAATATCGCAAAATGATCAAGTATGACAAATAGAATGGACCTCCTATCCCCGTTTAAATAAGAAAATCGCATTTCAGTAGGCCTTTAATGTTTGGTGTATGAATATGAATGAATGTTTGGTGTATGAATATGAATATTTGGTGTATGAATATGAATGAATGTTTGGTGTATGAATTAATGAACGTTTGGTGTATGAATATGAATGAATGTTTGGTGTATGAATATGAATGAATGTTTGTTGTATGAATATGAATGAATGTTTGGTGTATAAATATGAATGAATGTTTGGTGTATGAATATGAATGAATGTTTGATGTATGAATGAGTGAATAATTGGTGTATGAATATAAATATTGTTTGAAGTAAGAATATGTATGAATGTTTGGTGTATGAATATAAATAATGTTTGCTGTATGAATATGAATGTTGGGTGTATGAATATGAATAATATTGGTGTATGAATGAATGAATGTTTGACGTATGAATATGAATGAATGTTTGGTGTATGAATATGAATGAATGTTTGGTGTATGAACTAAATTAATGTTTGGTGTATGAATATGAATTAATGTTTGATGTATAAATGAATTAATGTTTGGTGTATGAATATGAATTAATGTTTTTTATGAATATGAATGAATGTTTGGTGTATAAATAGGAATAATATTTTGTGTATGAATGAATTATTGTTTGACGTATGAATATGAATGTTTGGTGTATGAAAATGAATGAATGTTTGGTGTACGAATGAATGAATGTTTAATGTATAAATATAGATGAATGTTTGGTGTATAAATATGAAATAATGTTTAGTGTATAAATATGAATGCATGTTTGCTGTATGAATATAAATGAATATTTGGAGTATGAATATTAATGAATGTTTGGTGTATGAAAATGAATTAATATTTGGTGTATGAATGAATGAATATTTGGCGTGTGAATATAAATGAATGATTGAATGTGGTCAAAAAGGCTGTATGTACAAATTGGCAGTCTACCCTAACTAAATGTAGCTTACCATAATTCATGTGTTTATTATTATTATTATTACATTTAGCTTACCACTATGAACGTGTTTATTGTTATTGTTATTACCGTAATTTCCGGACTATAAGCCGCACCCGACTATAAGCCGCACCAGCTAAATTTAGGGGAAAATACAGATTGCTCCATATATAAGCCGCACCCGACTATAAGCCGCAGGGTTTTGATGTGTAATTAGCGTAGTATATAGGGGTTCCTGCTACCACGGAGGGGATTGTCGGGACAGAGATGACTGTTTGGGAACGCAAAGCGTCCCATTTATTAACAATAAATCTTTCAATCATTCAATCAAACTTTCACATCTTTGACATGGCGAACAGCATTCGTGCAGAGTACAAATAATACAACGGTGCAAAGTAATACAAAGTGCTCGCCTGTACGTTATCAAAATAACCAGCCTACCGGTATATGAAAAGTCAGTCTTTAATCATTGTGTCATCGTCTTCCTCCTGCGTACTAAAACCACCGAAATCCTCTTCGTCGGTGTCGGAGAAGAACAGGCCGTAAATAAGCCGCACCCTTGTATAAGCCGCAGGGACCAGAACGAGGGGAAAAAGTAGCGGCTTATAGTCCGGAAATTACGGTATTCTTTTTACTTTTATTAAATGTATCTTACCATTATGATAAATAAATAAATGGGTTATACTTGTATAGCGCTTTTCTACCTTCAAGGTACTCAAAGCGCTTTGACAGTATTTCCACATTCACCCATTCACACACACATTCACACACTGATGGCGGGAGCTGCCATGCAAAGCGCTAACCAACACCCATCAGGAGCAAGGGTGAAGTGTCTTGCCCAAGGACACAACGGACGTGACTAGGATGGTAGAAGGTGGGGATTGAACCCCAGTAACCAGCAACCCTCCGATTGCTGGCACGGCCACTCCACCAACTTCGCCACGCCGTCCCATGGGCATTATCAATGTGTTTATTATTATTAATATTATTTTTCATTATTATTATTATTATTAAATGTATCTTACCACCATCAATGTGTTTATTTTTATAATTAGAATTATTATTAGTAATATTAATATTATTAGCTAAGTTAACCCCTATTATTATTAATGCATTATCTTACTACCAGTAATGTGTTTACATTAGTATAATTATTAATAATAATAATATTATTATTATTATTATTATTATTATTATTATTATTATTATTATTATTATTATTATTATTATTATTATTATTATTATTATATGTATCTTACCCCCGTCAATATGTGAATGTGGAGTGAATGAATGGTGTGTGACAGTTCTCACTGTAAAGCGCTTTGAGTGTCAGAAAAGCACTATATAAATTCTAACCAATTGTTATTATTATTAGTAATTTATTATTATCCATCCATCCATCCATCTTCTTCCGCTTATCCGAGGTCGAGTCGCGGGGGCAGGAGCCTAAGTAGGGAAGCCCAGACTTCCCTCTCCCCAGCCACTTCGTCCAGCTCCTCTCGGGGGATCCCAAGGCGTTCCCAGGACATAGTCTTCCCAAAAGTGTCCTGGGTCTTCCCCGTGGCCTCCTACCGGTCGGACGTGCCCGAAACACCTCCCTAGGGAGGCGTTCGGGTGGCATCCTGACCAGATACCCAAACCACCTCATCTGGCTCCTCTCGATTTGGAGGAGCAGCGGCTTTAGTTTGAGCTCCTCCCGGATGACAGAGCTTCTCACCCTATCTCTAAGGGAGGGCCCGCCACCCGGCGGAGGAAGCTCATTTCGGCCGCTTGTACCCGTGATCTTGTCCTTTCGGTCATAACCCAAAGCTCATGACCATAGGTGAGGATGGGAACGTAGATCGACCAGTAAATTGAGAGCATAGCCTTCCGGCTCAGCTCCTTCTTCACCACAACGGATCGATACAGCGTCCGCATTACTGAAGACGCCGCACCGATCCGCCTGTCGACCTCACGATCATGAGCTATGTATGTTTGATGGTGTTCCCATCACTCGTGAACAAGACTCTGAGGTACTTAAACTCCTCCACTTGGGGCAAGATCTCCACCCTTTTCCGGGCGAGAACCATGGACTCGGACTTGGAGGTGCTGATTCCCATCCCAGTCGAACCGATCCAGTGAGAGCTGAAGATCTTGGCCAGATGAAGCCATCAGGACCACATCATCTGCAAAAAGCAAAGACCTAATCCTGCAGCCACCAAACAAGATACCCTCAATGCCCTGACTGCGCCTAGAAATTCTGTCCATAAAAGTTATGAACAGAATCGGTAAGAAAGGGCAGCCTTGGCGGAGTCCAACCCTCACTGGAAACGGGTCCGACTTACTGCCGGCAATGCGGACCAAGCTCTGACACTGATCATACAGGGAGCGTACCACCACAATCAGACAGTCTGTTACCCCATTCTCTCGAGCACTCCCCACAGGACTTCCCAGGGTACACGGTCGAATGCCTTCTCCAAGTCCACAAAGCACATGTAGACTGGCTGGGCCAACTCCCATGCACCCTCAAGGACCCTGCCGAGAGTATAGAGCTGGTCCACAGTTCCACGACCAGGATGAAAACTACACTGTTCCACCTGAATCCGAGGTTCGACTATCCGGCGTAGCCTTCTCTCCACTACACCTGAATAGACCTTACCTGGAAGGCTTAGGAGTGTGATCCCACGATAGTTGGAACACACCTTCCGGTTCCCCTTCTTAAAGAGAGGAACCACCACCCCGGTCTGCCAATCCAGAGGTACCGCCCTCGATGTACACGCGATGTTGCAGAGTCTTGTCAAGCAAGACAGCCCCACTGCATCCAGAGCCTTAAGGAACTCTGGGCGGATCTCATCCACCCCCGGGGCCTTGCCACCAAGGAGCTTTTTAATTACCTCGGCAACCTCAGCCCCAGAAATAGGAGAGGCCACCACAGATTCCCCAGGCACTGCTTCCTCATAGGATGACGTGTTGGTAGGATTAAGGAGGTCTTCGAAGTATTCCCTCCACCGATCCACAACATCTGCAGTCGAGGTCAGCAGAACACCATCCCCACACGGTGTTGACATTGCACTGCTTCCCTTTCCTGAGGCGGCGGATGGTGTTCGTTCCAGAATCGCTTCGAAGCTGGCTGGAAGTCGTTTTCCATGGCTTCCCCGAACTCCTCCCATGTCCGAGTTTTTGCCTCCGCGACCGCTGAAGCTGCACAGCGCTTGGCCTGTCGGTACCTGTCTACTGCCTCCAGAGTCTTATGAGCCAAAAGAACCCGATAGGACTCTTACTTCAGCTTGACGGCATCCCTCACCACTGGTGTCCACCAGCGGGTTCTAGGATTACCGCCACGACAGGCACCAACCACCTTGCGGCCACAGCTGCAATTGGCCGCCTCGACAATAGAGGTAAGGAACATTGTCCACTTGGACTCAATGTCCAGCACCTCCCTTGTGACATGTTCAAAGTTATTCTGGAGGCGGGAATTGAAACTCTCTCTGACAAGAGACTCTTCTAGGCGTTCCCAGCAGACCCTCACAATGCGTTTGGGCCTGCCAGGTCTGTCCGGCATCCTCCCCCACCATCGCAGCCAACTCACCACCAGGTGGGGATCAGTAGAAAGCTCCGCCCCTCTCTTCACCCGAGTGTCCAAAACATGAGACCGCAAACCCGATGACACAACTACAAAGTCGATCATGGAACTGCGGCCTAGGGTGTCCTGGTGCCAAGTGCACATATGGACAACATTATGTTTGAACATGGTGTTCGTTATGGACAATCTGTGATGAGCACAAAAGTCCAATGACAAAAAACCACTCGGGTTCAGATTTATTATTATTATCATTATAATTAATTCACACAAGCCTTGAGTCGATCAGGCCCAAAGTGTGTGCGTATGTGTAGTAGAATTTCTGACCTTTGACCTATATTTCATGTCTGTCAAGAATGTATGCTCATTTTGATTTCTCTTCTATTCTGTGGTACAAAAGTGAATTTTAAGTCATGCCAACCTGTCTACAGAATGTGTTGACTGTCTAAAGGATTCGAGTTGTTATGGAACAGATAGGGAAAACAAAAAGACATTGACGCACTAACAAGAGAGATAAGAAAGGGATAAAGTCAAACGAAGAGAGTGTTTTGGTAGCCATTATTCCATGCTGTCGGGCGCGCCCGGGGGAAAACTTTCTGTGTGCTCGACAACTCAACCCAACCATTGTACCATTTGATTATGAGTAAAATAAAACTCTTGTGTTAAATCTACTTTGGTTCTCATTGACAACCTGGACTTTCCACTGCATATGCGCAGGGACAATCTGTTTAGGGTGGTTCCAAAAGTTAGTAGTCTTTCGCTTTAATTTAGAAAAAAACAACATTTTTATCTTATTTTTATTTTTATAAATCTAAAATTTGGTCTGCTGTGTTTTGGCGACATCAGGGGACTTAAAGGGGACTTGTTGTGCAGCCGCTGGAAGTCTGTGGCGATCTCCAGAGGCGTCTTGTTGTTCACCTCTGGGACATGGAAGAGCACGTACAGACCGCAACACAAACACATCAACAGGAACAGGATAAAGCATAGGGAGCCCAGATTCTCCTGCAAGAGAAGCAGCTAGTCATGTTTCATGATGTTCATCATTATTGTTTGCATATTAACTGCTAAGATGGAAAATATACAGTATGCATACCAACCGCTAAGATGGAAAACATAAATGTTTGCATACTATAGTATGCAAACATTTATGTTTTCCATCTTAGTGGTTATAATCACTAAGATGGAAAACATGTTTGCATACTAACCACAAAGATGAAAAACATAAATGTTTGCATACTAACCACAAAGATGGAAAATATAAATGTTTGCATACTAACCACTAAGATGGAAAACATTAATGTTTGCATACTAACCACAAAGATGGAAAACATTAATGTCTGCATACTAACCACTAAGATGTAAAATATTTATGTTTGCATACTAACCACTAAGATGTAAAACACAAATGTTTGCATACTAACCACTAAGAAGTAAAACATAAATGTTTGCATACTAACCACTAAGATGGAAAACATAAATGTTTGCACACTAACCACTAAGCTGCGATGAGGTGGCGACTTGTCCAGGGTGTACGCCGCCTTCCGCCCGAATGCAGCTGAGATAGGCTCCAGCACCCCCGCGACCCCGAACGGGACAAGCGGTAGAAAATGGATGGCTGGACTAACCACTAAGATAGAAAACATAAATGTTTGCACACTAACAACTAAGATGGAAAACATGAATATTTACATACTAACCAGTAAGATGTAAAACATAAATGTTTGCATACTAACCACTACTACACTAACCTACTCAGTGGCCTAGTGGTTAGAGCAGGGGTGCTCACACTTTTTCTGCAGGCGAGCTACTTTTCAATTGATCAAGTCGCGGGGATCTACCTTATTCATATATATAATTTATATTTACTTATTTATGAAATATATGTTTTTGTTAACAAGTTAAAGGTGTTTAATGATAATGCAAGCATGTTTAACACAAATAGTTAATATTGTTAATAAATTAAAGGTGTATAATGATAATACAAGAATGTTTAATACATATAGTTAATATTGTTAACAAGTTAAAGGTGTTTAAAGATAATGCAAGCATGTTTAATACATATAGTTAATATTGTTAACAAGTTAAAGGTGTTTAAAGATAATACAAGCATGTTTAACACACATAGTTAATATTGTTAACAAGTTAAAGGTGTTTAAAGATAATGCAAGCATGTTTAACACATATAGATTCCTTTCTTTCATGAAGACAGGAATATAAGTTGGTGTATTACCTCATTCTGATGACTTGCTTTGATAGGAATTAGACAGTGGTGCTGATAACGTCCGCATTTTCAAATGGAGGAGAAAAAAAGTCATCCTTTCTGTCCAATACCACATGAAAGCGGTTGGTTTTTGGCATCTTATTTGTCCAGCTTCCGTACTCCTTTGTATACCGTGCACACTTTACAAGAAATACATTGGCGGCAAACTCCGTAGCTTGCTAGCTTGTGCACGCCAGCTTTCTGAGACTCTTAGCGCAGGCAGGATGAAGCAGAGCTTTTATTGTGAAGGCAGGAACTGTGCAGTCGGTCTTTGGAGTTTTGACGACAGGTACGGCGCTGTCACGCCAAATTTCTTCCCTCTACAAAAACCTTCCCTCCCCCATTTACTTCCGGGGCTGTTTCCAATAAAATCACAAAGTTGCCGGGGGTCCTTAACCTGCATGCAACTGTACTGTTTCGCGCCTGTACAAAAAAAAAACAATAATCGATTTCTTCAGATTCCAGCAGCTGTCAAAGACGAAGTATCCTTCCAGCGACGGGCAGTCAAAGCCGAAGTGCTATCGATCGCTGTCAATGACGTAAGAGGAAACATGACCATGGAAGTAAATGGGGAGGGAAAGTTTTTGTAGAGGGAAGAAATTTGGCGTGAAGCGCCAGAGTCTGTTGAAATAAAAAGTGTTTTTTCGCCGTCATCCTGTCGGTAATTTTTTCTTAATAATGAGCTGGCAGCAGCCAGCGTCATCTCAGAAGACCCTCGGGTGCCGTGAATGTCAATCAAGTGACGAAAGTGACGTCATAGTGAAGATTTATGATCTCTCATTTTTAGGACTATTTTTTTAATGCCTGGCTGGCGATCGACTGACACACCCTCCGTGATTGACCGGTAGCTCGCGATCGACGTAATGAGCACCCCTGGGTTAGAGTGTCCGCCCTGAGATCGGTAGGTTGTGAGTTCAAACCCCGGCCGAGTCATACCAAAGACTATGAAAATGGGACCCATTACCTCCCTGCTGGGCACTCAGCATTAAGGGTTGGAAATGGGGGTTAAATCACCAAAATGATTCCCTGGCGGCACCGCTGCTGCCCACTGCTCCCCTCACCTCCCAGGGGGTGATCAAGGGGATGGGTCAAATGCAGAGGACAAATTTCATCACACCTAGTGTGTGTGTGACAATCATTGGTACTTTACCTTTAAAGGCCTACTGAAATGATTTTTTTTTATTTAAACGGGAATAGCAGATCCATTCTATGTGTCATACTTGATCATTTCGCGATATTGCCATATTTTTGCTGAAAGGATTTAGTAGAGAAAATCGACGATAAAGTTCGCAACTTTTGCTCGCTGATAAAAAAAAGCCTTGCCTGTACCGGAAGTAGCGTGACGTCACAGGAGCTAGTATTCCTCACAATTCCCCATTGTTTACAATGGAGCGAGAGAGATTCGGACCGAGAAAAAGACGATTACCCCATTAATTTGAGCGAGGATGAAAGATTCGTAGATGAGGAACGTTACAGTGAAGGACTTGAGAGGCAGTGATGGACGTATCTTTTTTCGCTCTGACCGTAACTTAGGTACAAGCTGGCTCATTGGATTCCACACTCTCCTTTTTCTATTGTAGATCACAGATTTGTATTTTAAACCACCTCAGATACTATATCCTCTTGAAAATGAGAGTCGAGCACGCGAAATGGACATTTAAAGTGACTTTTTTCTCCAAGACAATACATCGGTGACACACTTAGCTACTGAGCTAACATGCTAGCATCGTTCTCAAATGAAGATAGAAACAAAATAAATAAACCCCTGACTGGAAGGATAGACAGAAGAGCAAATATACTATTAAACCATGTACATGTAACTACACGGTTAAAAATTCTCAGCTTAACAATGCTGTTGCTAACGACACTAAGGCTAATTTAGCAACTTAGCAACCGGAACTCACAGAACTATGTACTCTCTCCTTTTTCTATTGTGTATCACAGATTTGTATTTTAAACCACCTCGGATACTATATCCTCTTGAAAATGAGAGTCGAGCACGCGAAATGGACATTTAAAGTGACTTTTATCTCCAAGACAATACATCGGTGACACACTTAGCTACTGAGCTAGCGCGATAGCATCGTTCTCAAATGAAGATAGAAACAAAATAAATAAACCCCTGACTGGAAGGATAGATAGAAGAGCAAAAATACTATTAAACCATGTACATGTAACTACACGGTTAAAAATTCTCAGCCTGGTAAGGCTTAACAATGCTGTTGCTAACGACGCTAAGGCTAATTTAGCAACTTAGCAGCCGGACCTCACAGAACTATGATAAAACATTAGCGCTCCACCTACACAAGCCAGCCCTCATCTTCCCATCAACAGCCGTGCTCACCTGCGTTCCAGTGATCAACGGCGCGACGAAGGACTTCATCCGTGGGTTTGGCGGCAAGCATCAGCTAGGCGTCTTCTATCAGGGTAAGTAGTCCTTGTTGTGCTGCTGTGTGTATTGTACTTAGCCGCTAAGACACCGATCGATCCCACCTACAACGTTCTTCTTTGCAGCCTCCATTGTTCATTAAACAAATTGCAAAAGATTCACCAACACAGATGTCCAGAATACTGTGGAATTTTGTCGAAGAAAACAGCTTTGTGTATTGTGTCCAATAGGGCCCAAACACTTCTGTGCATTTTATGACGTCACGCGCATAAATCATATCCAAAGGAGATTTTCAACCGGAAGTGTGGCGGGAATTTTAAAATTGCACTTTATAAGTTAACCCGGCCGTATTGGCACGTGTTTCAATGTTAAGATTTCATCATTGATATATAAACTATCAGACTGCGTGGTCGGTAGTAGTGGGTTTCAGTAGGCCTTTAACTTTAACTTTAACTTTAACTTTAACTTTAACTTTAACTTAACTAAGATGGAAAATATAAATGTTTGCAGTCTAACCACTAAGATGGAAAACATTAATGTTTACATACTAACCACTAAGATCCATCCATCCACCCATTTTCTACCGCTTGTCCCTTTTGGAGTCGCAGGGGATGCTGGAGCCTAGCTCAGCTGCATTTGGGCGGAAGGCGGGGTACACCCTGGACAAGTCGCCACCTCATCACAGAGCCAACTAACCACTAAGAGGGCGTGGCGAAGTTGGTTGAGTGGCTGTGTCAGCAATCGGAGTGTTGCTGGTTACTGGGGTTCAATCCCCACCTTCTACCATCCTAGTCACGTCCGTTGTGTCCTTGGGCAAGACACTTCACCCTTGCTCCTGATGGCTGCTGGTTAGCGCCTTGCATGGCAGCTCCCGCCATCAGTGTGTGAATGTGTGTGTGAATGGGTGAATGTGGAAATACTGTCAAAGCGCTGTGAGTACCTTGAAGGTAGAAAAGCGCTATACAAGTATAACCCATTTATTATTATTTATAAGATGTAAAACATAAATGTTTGCATACTCATCACTAAGATGTAAAACATAAATGTTTGCATACTCATCACTAAGATGTAAAACATAAATGTTTGCATACTAACCACTAGGATGGAAAACATAAATGTTTACATACTAACCAAGAAGATGTAAAACAAAAATGTTTGCATACTAACCACTGAGGTGTAAAACATAAATGTTTGCATACTAATCACTAAGATGTAAAATATTAATGTTTACATACTAACCACTAAGATGTAAAACATAAATGTTTGCATACTAACCACTAAAATGGGAAATATTAATGTTTACATACTAACCACTAAGATGGAAAACATAAATGTTTGCATACTAACCACTAAGATGTAAAACATAAATGTTTGCATATTAACCACTAAGATGTAAAACATAAATGTTTGCATACTAATCACTAAGATGTAAAATATTAATGTTTACATACTAACCACTAAGATGTAAAACATAAATGTTTGCATACTAACCACTAAGATAGAAAACATTCATGTTTACATACTAACCACTAAGATGGAAAACAATAATATTTGCATACTAACCACTTAGATGTAAAACATAAATGTTTACACACTAACCACTAAGATGGAAAACATTATTATTTGCATACAAACCACTAAGATGTAAAAACATAAATGTTTGCATAAATAAATGATAAATGGGTTATACTTGTATAGCGCTTTTCTACCTTCAAGGTACTCAAAGCGCTTTGACAGTATTTCCACATTCATTCATTCACACACACATTCACACACTGATGGTGGGAGCTGCCATGCAAGGCGCTAACCAGCAGCCATCAGGAGCAAGGGTGAAGTGTCTTGCCCAAAGACACAACGGACGTGACTAGGATGGTAGAAGGTGGGGATTGAACCCCAGTAACCAGCAACCCTCCGATTGCTGGCACGGCCACTCTACCAACTTCGCCATACTAACCACTAAGATGTAAAATATGAATGTTTACATACTAACCACTAAGATGAAAAACATACATTTTTGCATACTAACCACTGAGGGGTAAAAACATAAATGTTTGCAAACTAACCACTAAGATGTAAAAACATGAATGTTTGCAAACTAACCACTAAAAAACATAATGTTTGCATACTAACCACTAAGATGGGAAAAACCATCCCCACAGTGAACATGCCCGTCCAGTTGATGGTGCAGGCCACCAAGTATGCGGACGATTTATACGCCTGAGTGAAAATTACACCCGGAAGAGGAGCGGTTGTTCCTCCTGAAGGTAAAAAAACATAAAAATAGATAGACCATATTAATATCTTGCAGATATAATTCATCCATGCCAGACACAAAAAACAAACCTGATTACATTATTGATGGTCCTGTTGCTGCACACTCTACAAACATGGCCAATTCTGCTGCAACAACGTATGCCACTGACATGACGCTGTAAAAAATGCGCTCCTCCAGAAGCCACCAACATGGCCAACATGGTGTACAAAAATGCTTTGCTATAAACAACAACGTATGCCACCAACATGGCCGACATAGAAGTTGAGGTGATCATGAGATGTTTTGGTTTTTTGGATGCCCACCTACCTGGTCCAGTGGAAAAAAGGGCAATGAAGGTAAAAATGAGGACCATGCTGCAGTAGGACATCCAGTAGATGTGTTGCTAGGCAACAAAAACAAAGTGTGAGTTGGATTCTGTGATTGCGTCATACGTCCCAGGCATCATCACCTGGAGATGAAGAGTGACAGTGAGGAGGGCGAGTGCAGCAGCCATGGCCAGACATCCTCTGGAGAGGAGGACTTTCTTCCCGGCACTCTCGATAATCACAAACTGTAGCATCAAGCAGAGGACGAAGGCACCACAATGTGGCGCTATAGTGATGTAACACATCAAATATATGAAAAATAATATTTTGAGGGGACACCTACGCACGCCAAGGAGGCCATCATCTCACACAGCCCGGTTCCCAAAGCAGCGTAGGCTAACTGTTGTTGTTGGATTCCTGCTGCTGCAAACACCTCATCGGAGTAGAAGTACACCTGCAATCAAAGTTTATGACAATTAATCATTATTATTATTTTATTATCATCATTATTATTAATGTTATTAATGTTATTACTATATTATTACTATCATTATCATCCATCCATCCATCTTCTTCCACTTATCCGAGGTCAGGTCGCGGGGGAAGCACTACCCAGCCACTTCGTCCAGCTCCTCCCTGGGGATCCAGAGGCGTTCCCAGGCCAGCAACACGTCCTGGGTCTTCCCCGTGTCCTCCTACTGATTGGATGTGCCCTAAACACCCCACCAGGGAGGTGTCCAGGTGGCATCCTGACCACCTACTCAGTGGCCTAGTGGTTAGAGTGTCCGCCCTGAGATGGGTAGGTTGTGAGTTCAAACCCCGGCCGAGTCATACCAAAGACTATAAAAATGGAACCCATTACCTCCCTGCTTGGCACTCAGCATCAAGGGTTGGAATTGGGGGTTAAATGTTACGGCTCAGACTCCTGCCAACGCCTCTCATCCGTCTGTGCGCTCCAGTGAGCGCACCTCGGGACACACCCACGGGCGCGCACATCCAGGAGCGCGCCGTGCGCGTCTCCGCCCCGCGGCAGCCGCCAGCTGCAATCGATCACCGGCTATCAGCACACCTGCCCGTAATGAAGGACCTGCCTTCATAAGCTCGCACAACCTGCCAGGCGGCGCCGGAGTATAGTCTTCCGTACCTGTGTAAGCATCCAGTGTCTGGCTTCCATCCCGCGATCCCCTGCGACTTCCGTGTTTCCGTTGTGTCTGATATTCCTGTTGTCTTACCGCAGAGCTTCCCGTGTTCCCCTGTGATCCCTTGTTGTTCCCCTTGCTCCCCAGGACTGCCTTTTGGATTCTCGACTTCCCGCTTGGACACGTTCTTCTCTGACGCTTCTCTCTCGCCCGGATCACCTGCCTGCCCCCTGGACTTCCTCGTATCTCATTCAACACTTTGGTAATACACACTTCAGTTAAATTACACACATAGTATTACTTCACACACTTTTGTATTTTGGTCACACATTCCATTCTATAGTTTAGTTGTATTGTTATTAATATTATTATTATTATATATATATATTTATTATATATATAATTAATTAGTGAACCTTACTGCCCTCTGGTGTCTGTTTGCCGTCACCTCCCCTTTAGTCCAAACACAACAGTATACTCCGGCCAATTGATTAGGGACCTGACGGCACAGTTCCTTAGCCCCGCCCCCAGTGACTTTAGCCCCGCCCTCACTGATTTTTTTTTTCTTCTCCGTTTTGCCCCATTCACCATGGCTTTTTCTTTTTTTCGCTTCACACCTGAGGAGTTGTCGTGTCCTGCTGAAATGTCATGGAAAGGCATGTTTAGCAGCGATATCAGCAAGGAAGAATTTACCCGCCGCCTGGACACCCTTCTCCCACCCTTAGTGACTGTTCTTCAGCCAGCTAGAATCGTCTGGCATCCGCTTTCGGAGGGGGGGAGATAGTACTGTTGGCTGTGCTGATAGGGTGGCGCAGCCGCACCCAGACAGGCTACAACCCTGCCAGACAAATTCCTCCGGTCTCTCGCTTTTCCCAGCCGCATCCACCAGTCCCTCGGCTAGCCCCTGAGCTAGCACCAGTCCCTCGGCTAGCCCCCGAGCTAGCACCAGTCCCCGGATAGACCCCTCTTCTCCACCAGCTCCCAGGCTGACCCCGACCTTCGCCCCTCGGCCAGCAGGGCCGACCTCTTCCCCTCGGCCAGCAGCGCCGACTTCTGCCCCTCGGCCGGCAGCGCCGACTTCTGCCCCTCGGCCGGCAGCGCCGACTTCTGCCCCTCAGCAGGCTGCGCCGACTTCTGCACCTCGGCCGGCAGCGCCAACCTCAGCACCTCGGCCGGCAGCGCCGACCTCCGCACCTCAGCCTGTAGCTCTGGTTTCAGCACCTCGGCCATCTCCTCAGCTGCCCTCCTCGTCTCCGGCTTTGATGATGTCCGCTGCTTCCACGCCGAGGACGTCCGCTGCTTCCACGCCGAGGACATTTGCTGCTTCCACGCCGAGGACGTCCGCTGCTTCCACGCCGAGGACATCCGCTGCTTCCACGCCGAGGACGTCCGCTGCTTCCATGCCGATGACGTCCGCTGCTTCCACGCCTCAGACGTCATCTTCTTCGCCTCAGACGTCTCCTTCTTGTTTCCGGTGAGACGCACCATGGCGCCACTCGCGTCCGCCTTCCCGACGCCCAAGATGGTGTCCGTTCCTTGGTCGCCCGCCTCGCTGGCCTCAGCGGCATTCTACTCGCCGCCGCCACCAGACTCGTCCCCGGTGGATTCGGGGACATTTGGGCCGGTGACCCACCACCAGTTCACCCCTCAGCCCTCCCTTGACTTTTATTCCTGTGTTTTTGTTTGTGGTACGACCGGTAGGACATCTGGAAGCTGTCCATAAGGAGGGAGTACTGTTACGGCTCAGACTCCTGCCAACGCCTCTCATCCGTCTGTGCGCTTCAGTGAGCGCACCTCGGGACACACCCACGGGCGCGCATATCCAGGAGCGCGCCGTGTGCGTCTCCGCCCCGCGGCAGCCGCCAGCTGCAATCGATCACCGGCTATCAGCACACCTGCCCGTAATGAAGGACCTGCCTTCATAAGCTCGCACAACCTGCCAGGCGGCGCCGGAGTATAGTCTTCCGTACCTGTGTAAGCATCCAGTGTCTGGCTTCCGTCCCGCGATCCCCTGCGACTTCCGTGTTTCCGTTGTGTCTGATATTCCTGTTGTCTTCCCGCAGCGCTTCCCGTGTTCCCCTGTGATCCCTTGTTGTTCCCCTTGCTCCCCCGGACCTCCTTTTGGATTCTCGACCTCCCGCTTGGACACGTTTTTCTCTGACGCTTCTCTCTCGCCCGGATCACCTGCCTGCCCCCTGGACTTCCTCGTATCTCATTCAACACTTTGGTAATACACACTTCAGTTAAATTACACACATAGTATTACTTCACACACTCTTGTATTTTGGTCACACACTCCATTCTATAGTTTAGTTGTATTGTTATTATTATTATTATTATATATATATATTTATTATATATATAATAAATTAGTGAACCTTACTGCCCTCTGGTGTCTGTTTGCCGTCACCTCCCCTTTAGTCCAAACATAACATTAAATCACCAAAAATAATTTGGGGGGCCGAGCCACCGCTGCTGCCCACTGCTCCCCTCACCTCCCAGGGGGTGAACAAGGGGATGGGTCAAATGCAGAGGACAAATTTCACCACACCTAGTGTGTGTGTGACAATCATTGGTGTGACAATCATTGGTACTTTAGATGCCCGAACCACCTCATCTGGCTCCTCTCCATGTGGAGGAGCAGCGGCTTTACTCTGAGCTCCTCCCGGATGACAGATCTTCTCACCCTATCTCTAAGGGAGAGCCCCATCACCCGACGGAGGAAACTTATTTTGGCCGCTTGTACCCCTGATCTTGTCCTTTCGGTCATAATTCAAAGCTCATGACCATAGGTGAGGATGGGAACGTAGATCAACCGGTAAATTGAAAGCTTTGCCTTCCGGCTCAATTCCTTCTTCACCACAACGGATCGATACAGCGTCCGCATTACTGAAGACGCCGCACCAATCCGCCTGACGATCTCACAATCCACTCTTCCCTCACTCGTGAACCAGACTCCGAGGTACTTGAACTCCTCCCCTTGGGGCAGGGTCTCCTCTCCAACGGGGATGGCACTCCACCCTTTTCCGGGTGAGAACTATGGACTCGGACTTGAAGGTGCTGATTCTCATCCCAGTTGCTTCACCGATCCAGTGAGAGCTGAAGATCCTGGCCGGATTAAGCCAGAAGGACCACCTCATCTGCAAAAAGCAGTTACCTAATTCTGCAGCCACCAAACCGAATCCCCTCAACGCCCTGACTGTGCCTAGAAAGTACATCCATAAACGTTATGAACAGAATCGGTGACAAAGGGCAAACCTCACTGGAAACAAGTCAGATTTACTGCCGGCAATGCGGACCAAGCTCTGACACGATCATACAGGGAGCGGGCCGCCACAATCAGGCGGTGCGGTACCCCACCGTCTCTGAGCACTCCCCACAGGACTTCCCGAGGTACACGGTCGAATGCCTTCTCCAAGTCCACAAAGCACATGTAGACTGGTTGGGCAAACTCCCATGCACCCTTAATGATCCTGCCGAGAGTATAGCATTGGTCCACAGTTTCACGACCAGGAAAAAAACACACTGCTTAGCCTAAGTCCAAGGTAGATCTTTCCGGACAGGCTGAGGAGTGTGATCCCACAATAGTTAGAACACACCTTCCTGTTCCCCTCTCTAAAGAGAAGAACCACCACCCCGGTCTGCCAATTCAGTGGCACCACCCCCTATGTCCACACAATGCTGCAGAATCTCATCAACCAACTCATCCCCACAGATTCCAGAGCCTGCAGGAATTCCGCGTGGATCTCATCCACCCCTGGGGCTCTGCCACCGAGGAGCTTTTTTTAATACCTCAGCCCCAGAAATGGGAGAGTCCCCAAGCACTGCTTCCTTATAAGAAGACGTGTAGGTGGGATTGAGGAGGTCTTCGAAGTATTCATTCCACTGATCAACAACATCCTGAGTCGAGCTAAGCAGCACACCATCCCCACCATATACTGTATTGACAGTGCACGGCTTGGTGGTGGTCCAGAACTGCTTCGAAACTGTCCGGAAGTCATTTTTTATGGCTTCCTTGAACTCTTCCCATGTCCGAGTTTTTGCCTCTGCGTCCGCCAAAGCCGCAAGCCGCTTAAACTGACGGTACTTGTCTGCTTCTTCCAGAGTCCCCACTAGCGGGTTCTGGGACTACCGCCATGACAAGCACCAACCATCTTGCAGCCACAACTCCGATCGGCTGCTTCGACAATAGAGGCGTGGAACATTGTCCATTCGAACATTGTCCAGCGCCTCCCTCTTGACATGTTTGAAGTTCTTCCGGAGGTGGGAATTTGAACATGTCTCTGATGGGAGACCCTGCTAGATGTTCCCAGCAGACCCTCACAATGGGTCTGCCATGTCTGAATGACATCTTCCCCCACCATCGGAGCCAACTCACCACCTGGTGGTGATCGGTTGAAAGTTCAGCCCCTCTCTTCACCCGAGTGTCCAAATAATGAAACCGCAAATCCAATGACACAACCACAAAGTCGATCATGGAACTGTGGCCTAGGGTATCCTGGTGCCAAGTGCACATATGGATTATATTATGGACAATGTGTGGCAAGCACAAAAGTGCAATAACAAAACACCACTAGGGTTCAGATCCAGGCGGTTGTTTCTCCCAATCACACCTCTCCAGGTCTCACTGTCGTTGTCAACGTGAGCGTTGAAGTCCCCCAGTGGAACAAGGGAATCACCTGAGGTAGCACTCTACAGGGCTCCCTCTAGTGAATCCGGCCCCATGGGGACAGGCACGGCTACTAGGCGCTCACCATGGAGTCCCACCTCCAGGCCAGGCTCAAGAGCCAGGGAAATCTGGGTTCTTGTTTGTTTCTTTTCGTAAAGATATTTGAGCTGCTCTTTGTCTGGTCCCTCACCTACGAACTGTAAGTCCTGGGAGACCTTACCAGGGGGCATAGAAGCCCCCGGACAACATAGCTCCTAGGATCATTGGGACACGCAAACTCCTTTTATTGATTATTATCATCAATAGGCTGATTGTTGTTGTTGGATTCCCGCAAACATTTCACAGGAGTAGAACTACACCTGCAGTCAAGATTTATGAATATTCATGAGTAGTGCATACTTCACTCATTCAGAGGAACAATCGCTGAAGAGGATTAATATTAGTAACAAAACATTTATATTTCAGTGACAGACTTAACATCAGATGTTATATAGAGAGTAAAGATGAACTTGCAGAAACAAAATATGGCTGCAAAGACAGACAGGAAATCTTCCGTCCTACGTGTGTGTAAACATATTTGTACTCTCATTAATAAAAATATTACACATATTGTCTATTCAGCAATATAACTTTATAATTTTACCATACACACTATTTTTAGAGTACACACTACTATCTTATAGTTTATACACACTAAGAGTACAGTGTTTTATACTTTGTACACGCCAATACTACACACGCTTTTATACTTTGTGCACATTGTTTTATACTTGTACACACTAATAGTACACATTATTTTATATTTTCTACACACTAAGAGTACACACTATTTTACACTTTGTACACACTATTTTATACTTTGTACACATGTTTAGAGCTGGGTAGCTTGGTATCTTAGTAGATCGTGTCCTTAGAAATGTTTTTGTTTTGTTTTAACATTTGGATTTTAAATTTACATATAGTTGAAAATACATCAAATGCTCCCCTCAAGTAGCAAAAAAATGTCATAATTAGTATACAAGTAATTAAATACATTATAAAAAAACAGAGATCGTTAGCAACATAAAACCACAGACAGCTGCATTCCTGAATGGCCCCAGAGAGATATAACAACAAACAAGCACACAAAAGGCTCATCAACCACCCACATTCCAATTGTGTTTCAATCGGGGTTGATTTGAAGATCGGTGTCTCCTATATATTTCAGAAAAGCACCCCACAGTTCTTTGGACTTTGCAGAACAACCATTCAATGTCAGCCTAATGTTGTCCTGTTGGAGAAAATAAAGAACATCTTGTATCTAGCAGAAGGGGCAAGGAGGCGCTGTTGCCTTCCAATTCAACGCATTGACTCTTCTAGCCAACAAAGTAGTGAATGTGACAAGATTCCTTTAGGAGTGGTTAAGGGTAGATGACTGAAGCGCTACGCCAAATAGTCCACTTGGAGGATTCGGTTCAATCCTTTCATCATCCAGAGATACTGTATCACTTCCTCTTCAGTGTTAAGAGCGGGCACATCATACAATATATTGAAAAGATCTCGAAGATTAGAAAAGGAGTGCCTGTTTCGAATTAACCCGCTTTGATCCGCATTAATGATAGAAGGGAGCATAGTATCCAGACGTAACGCCAGCAGTTTGGATGATAATTTAAAGTCCACATTTAACAGACTAACAGGACGATACAAAGTGCACGACAAAGAGTCCTGGCCTTCTTACAAGAGGAGAGAAATTCAAACTTAGTTAAACGTTTGCGGGAGGCGGCCAGATTCAAACGATTCATTGTACATGTCCAATAATAGGGGGGGCTGGCTTATGCAAAAATAATCTTACATTTCCGGAGGATAGCCATCTGGTCCCAAGGATTTACTGTTGTGTAGTGATAACTCTGCAACATTCAATTTTGCATAAGTAATTGGTCTCTCTAACTGCACTACAGCGGACTGATCAACCGAGGGGACTGTCCAGATTGCCAAAGAAATGATCAAACTCAGGAGTAGAACATTGAGCAGTAAGTAGAGGGACGCATAAAAATTCTTAAACACATTATCGATTCTAAAAAAATCTGTAACTATATTTAAATCGGATTTAATCCACAGAATATAATGGTTTGCTGATATCTGGCTAATAGTTTAATAGCTTTGTCGCCCTGTTCATAAATCTGAGATCTTGGGCGGAGTATTTGTTCAACAGCACGGTATGTTGTAAGGACATCCAGTTCTACCTGTAGAGCGAGTATTTCCTTAAAAGTGTCTGGGTTTTGAGAGGTAGAGTACACGTTATCTGAGAGAGATATGCCTCGTGTCAAACTAGTCAATTTATTCCTTCTGAGTTATCTCCCCCCTAATATGTGCCTTCATCTCCTCCTAGAGTACAGAGGCCGACAGTCGGGCTAAGTCTTGTTAAAGAGCCCAAAAATATATTTGACGTGAAACTAAATCCACAATGTCCTAAATTGTAATCGTATATTTAGACTCTGTGGCGCATGTGTGGTTGTCAGGTTTTTAAAGAGTAAATCCATTAAAATTGGAGTATGATCAGAGATAACAATTGCATCATATTTGCATGTAGTATTTAGCATGAGAAAGTTGTCAATGCGGGTGAAAGTGTGGTGGACGTCAGAAAAGAAGGAATATTGTCTTCCAGAGGGATTAAAAATGTGCCAGACATCTGAAACAGAAAATTCTTCCATAAAAGACTGAGCTACCTTAGCGGACCTTAATGTTTGGCAAGTATTGGGTGATGAGCGAGCTGGGGAGAGAGCCAACAGTTCTTGTATTAAAGAGTACATTGAAAAGTCAGGGAGATTCAGAAAATAGATGTTTGAAAAATGCCAAAATGCAACTAAGAGGCAGCCACAAGCCAAAATCTTGTCCTGCATATGGAAAAACATGTAACAACTGTGGAAGGAGTAATCACTATGCTAAATGTTGCAAAGCACCTTCAAGACAGAAAGTTCACACAGTTGAGAAAGATGATAATGAGGAGTTTTTTTCAAAGTGGTGCAAGAATGCACAATTAAAAAAGAAGAATGGGTTGTTCCAATTACGGTGAATCAGACGACAATACCATTCAAGCTGGATACAGGTGCTCATGTAAACCTGCTATCTTTGGAAGATTACAAAACACTGACTGTAAAGAGCAAAATCCATCCAGTAAAAACCAAAGTAAGTGGATATACCGGAGAACGAGTTCCTGTCAAAGGCGGATGCATTGCAACTTTTAAACACAAAGGTCGACAGATAAGAGCACAGCTACTGATCGTGGATATGAGTGTATAATCAATCCTGGGACTTAGTGCATGCACAAAGCTCAATCTTGTCAAAAGAGTGTTGGTGGTGACATCTCAAGAAACTGCAAATGCTCAGGACTCACTCATGGAAGAGAACAAGGACTGCTTCCAAGAACTTGGATGTCTACCTGGACTACATAAAATATGTGTATATAAAAATGTGTCGTTGTGCACCAGTGCAGGAAAGTCCCATTTGCTCTGCAGGAAAAACTGAAAGATGAACTAGTGGGAATTGAAAAGTTGAGAGTCATTAAGAAAATTGATGAGCCAACTGAATTGGTCAGCTCGCTGGTCAGTGTGCAAAAGAAAACAGCTGCCCTGAGAACATGCTTGGATCCAAGAGACCTAAATAAAGCGATCAGAAGAGAGCCTTTTAAGTTACCAACCAGGGAAGAAATCTTGGCACAATTTGCTGGAGCAAAATGGTTCAGGAAATTAGATGCTTCATCAGGTTTCTGGCAGCTGAGGCTTGACGAGGAGAGTTACAGACTGTGCACATTTAACACCCCGGAGGGAAGGTACAGGTTTCTTTGTCTACCATACGGCATCTTGTCAGCGCCTGAAGTATATCATAAGACCATTCACATGATTTTTGAGCACATACCCGGAGTTGAGACAATGATGGATGATATCATAGTAGGGTGCTCAACCCGAAAAGAACACAATGAAAGACAGAGACAAGTGCTAGACAAGACGAGGGAGGTGAACCTAAAACTTAACAAAGAAAAACGTGAGTTTGGAGTGAAGTCACTTACCTTTGTGGGAGATGTTGTGAGTGAAGAGGGGGTGAAGCCAGACCTGAGAAAAAAATCAGCAATCAACAACATGGATAGGCCAACCAACAAAGATGAGGTCAGACGTTTCCTAGGGATGGTCACCCCGTCTCGCCAAGTTTGTCCCACAACTGTCAACACAGTCAGCACCTCTCAGGAGTCTTCTTGAACAAAAGAATGAATGGATCTGGTCCCACAAGCAAGAACAATGTTTTCGTAAACTGAAAGAGACTCTTACACAGGAGCCCGTGTTAAAGTTTTATGACCCCGAGAAGAGCACCAAGATCTCGGCAGATGCATCACAATACGGCCTGGGAGCAGTGCTACTGCAGCTCCATGAAGAGCAGTGGCTACCTGTCGCCTAGGCATCCAGAGCCCTGACAAGCGCCGAGTCCAGGTATGCTCAAATTGAGAAAGAACTTTTAGTGAGTTTGTATGCATGTCAGTGTTTCCATCAATATGTATATGGACAGATGTTTCAAGTGGGAACTGATCATAAACTGTTGGTGTCCATCATGAACAAACCGTTAAATGACTGTCCGGTACGAATACAGCGCATGCTAATTAGACTGCAAAAATATGACGTGCACATGATACACACAGGGAAAATATATGTACACAGCTGACACATTGTCTAGGGGAGTGGATAAGCGAGAACTTGCAGACAGTGAGAATAGCACAGAGATACAGGCATATGTAGACATGGTTGTGACGTCTTTGCCTGTGACTGCCGACAGAACAGAACAAATACGGAGAGAGACTATTGCAGATGAAACTATGAAAGAACTCAAGAGCACAGTACAGAATGAATGGCCTGACAACAAAAATGATTGCCCCTTGAAAATACAAGACTATTGGAATTGTAGAGCTGTGGTGGGTGACATAGTGCTAAAAGGGAGCACATTTTATTATTCCGTCCTCACTGCGCAAGCAGATGCTCGAAAAAATACACGAAGACCACCTCGGAGAAGTCAAGGGTAAACGGAGGTCTAGAGAAGTAATGTACTGGCCGAGGATCAATTAGGATATTAGCCAGACAACAGCGTCATGTGGACTTTGCCGAACTTACAGGCCAAAACAACAAGTGGAGCCACTGATGACTCATCCAGTGCCCCAAAGACCTTACTACAAAGTAGGAACTGATCTATTTGACTTTGATGGAAGGAGCTACGTGATAGTCACGGAGTACTTTTCAAACTATCCTGAAATCGGAGCGTTGCAGTCAGCATCGAGCAAAGCAGTTGTCAGTAATCTAAAGACTGTTTTTGCCAGACATGCTGTTCCATGCGAACTGTTTTCCGACAATGGTCCCCAGTTTTCTAGCTGTGAGTTTGCTGCCTCTGCCAAGGAATGGGGGTTTCAACACTCCACTTCAAGTCCAACTTATCCGAAGTCCAACGGCTTGGCAGAAAGCTCAGTAAAAACAGTAAAAAACTTGTTGAAAAAGTCACAGGACAAAGACGACTTTCAGAAAAGTCTACCGGAGTGCACCTCTACAAAACGGACCTTCACCAGCCCAAATGCTGATGGGTAGGCGCATTCGCTCCAACCTACCAGTCAATGAAGACTTGCTGACACCCAAAGACGCACAAAAAGTCAGACACGCAAAGGAGGAACAAAAAGCAAAGCAAAAACGGCTGCATGATAGAACGGAAAAACACCTGCCTATGCTGAGGCCGGGAGACGTTGTGCGTCTCAGAGACATTTCTACAGGCACTTGGAGACAAAAAGGACAAGTGGAAGAGGAAGTTGCTCCACGCTCGTATAGGATCCAGATGGAAAGTGGACTGTCTTTGAGAAGGAACCACATGGATCTTCAAGTACAGTTGACTGAAGGGAACAACGCAGCTCAGGAAAAGGCTCCACAGGACTCAGCTGGACCTGCAGAACTTGCTGACACTGAGCCTGACCTTGCTGACCAAGGTCTGACAGCAGTGTCTGCGTCACCAGCTGTTGAGAGACTGTCTAAGAAACACGTTCAGCCACCTAAAATGCTGATTGAGAGTTGTTAAAGACTCTTGGTTATTGCACATTGCTAAAAAAAAAAGGCAACATGAAACTTTGAAGAAAAAAAAAGTGTTGACATGACTATGTTTGTTATGATGCTTTGACATTTTTGCACTTTATTTATTTATTGAAAGAAAAATTCTATGAAGAGAAAAGTTATTTGCAAATGTGGTTAGAATGCTAAGAAATGAAAATTTAAAGCTAAAAAAACCCCCCAAAAAACTGTTTATTGAGCTAATCATTATTTCCTTATCAGAATCAGAATCAGAATCAGAATCAGAATAGTTTTATTGCCATTGTTTGAGAACGGGTTCACAAACTAGGAATTTTTCTTGGTGCAATCGTGCAACATAAAACACATATAACACATATTTGGTAATAAAAAGAGCTGTAACTGAGCTATCAGATCTTGTTATAGACTTAGAAGGAATTCAAGGAATTCAAGGAGCTATTGTTAGGAGTTATTGTTCATGTGCCTAATGGCCGAGGGGAAAAAACTGTTCAGGTGGCGGGAGGTGTGGGTCTGGATGGAGCGTAGTCTCCTGCCTGAGGGGAGAGGGGAGAGGGGAGAATAGTGTGTGTCCAGGGTGAGAAGAGTCAGCTGTGATCCGACCCACACGCCTCCTGGTCCTGGAGGAGAACAAGTCCTGGAGGGATGGGAGCTTGCAGCCAATCACCTTCTCAGCAGCATGTACGATGCGCTGCAGTCTATGCTTATCCTGGACTGTGGCGCCGGGGAACCACACTGTGATGGAGGAGGTCAGGATGGACTCTATGATGGCTGAGTAAAACTGCACCAGCATCTCGGTCGGCACCTTAAGTTTCCTCAGCTGCCGCAGGAAGTACATCCTCTGCTGCGCCTTCTTGATGAGGGAGCTGATGGTCGGCTCCCATTTGAGGTCTTGGGTGATGGTGGTGCCCAAGAAACGGAAGGAGTCCACAATGGGGACGGGGGTGGGAGAAGATGTGACGTTATGAGCTAGGGAATATAAGAACTCCACTACCCAGCATGCTACAGTTGTGAAGCGCATGCGCGGTAGCCCTGTTGAGTGTTGTTGTATGTAGCCATGCGGGCAGCTGGAGGTTGTGATGAACACGCTTTGAGTAAACCTTTGAGAACTCAGCCAACACGCCTTGTCTGCATTTATTACAATTATACAGACAACACAGTGCATATCCCAAAACCGATTATTTCTTTACATATGATCCCAAAACTGTGTTGGATGAAATTATTTATTTTCAACTGAACAATTATAACAATTGAACTGAACTGAAAATGAACACTTTGATTAAAAAAATTATGATTATAATGACTGAATGAAAGTTTTAGCAGGTGACTCACTGCGTTGATGCCGCAGAGCTGTAGCGAGCTGAAGGTCACCACGATGGTTATGAGCTGCCAGCGTATGCTTCCATCCTGCAAGAGCTCCATCACGGAGCGGCTGGTGACGTTCTGGAGGGCAGCTTTTTCCTCCAACATGTCCTCCAGCTCCCTTCTGTGGTCCTTCTTTCCCCACAGCCTGGTCACAGCTGAGAGCCATAACACGTCACATGACACAGTCCTGCAAGGTGGGGAAAAGGTTTGCTCTCACCTTTCTGGCAGGCCTGCTGGTCTCCTTGCTCCAGGAGCAGGAACTTGGGCGACTCTGGCAGGAAAGGGAGGGTGAGGAGCTGAAACAAGGCCGGCAGAGCGTTGAAGGCCAGCAGGAAGTGCCATCGCTCCTCAGTGCCCAGGAGCTCGCTGTAAGGACATCAGAGTGTCATAAGTCCAAACACAAAAGGGTTTTACTCATCCATCAGGGCATAGATTGTGTCTCCTAACCCTCAAAGGTTTCATATTGGAGTGGTTTTCACCACAGTGCCATCTCAGCCATTATCCAAAGTAACCTGAATTTTATGAAAAGCAATCAAATGCATATACTGTATGTCATATGTCACATATAACAATGTAATAGACGTCATATATCCCATACAACAATGTAATAGACGTCCTTTATCACCTACAACAATGTAATTGATGTCATATATTACATACAACAATGTAATAGATATCATATATCACATACAGTAATGTAATATAAGTATTATATCACATACAGCAATGTAATACGTCATATATCACATACAACAATGTAATACATGTCATATATCACATACAACAATGTAATAGATGTCATTCATCACATACAACAATGTAAAAGATGTAATATTTCACATACAACAATGTAATATATGTCATATATCACATACAACAATGTAATAGACGTCATTTATCACATACAACAATGTAATCAATGTCATATATCACATACAACATTGTAATAGATGTCATATATCACGTACAACAATGTAATAGATGTCAAATATCACATACAACAATGTAATACATGTCATATATCACATACAACAATGTAATACATGTGTTAAATAACATACAACGATGTAATAGATGTCATATATCAAATACAACAACACAATAGATGTTATATATCACATACAACAATGTAATAAATGTCATAAATCACATACAACAATGTAATAGATGTCATATATCACATACAGCAATGTAATATATGTCATATATCACACACAACAATGAAATACATGTCATATATCACATACAACAATGTAATAGATGTCATATATCACATACAACAATGAAATAGATGTCGTATATCACATAGAAAAATGTGATACATGTAATACTTAGGTACCGCCTCTTCACCGCGAGCAGACATGTTTTCACCAGCGCTCTAACCATTTGATACTTTCTCATGGTTATTTACATCGTAAACGCACTTAGTAACTTCAGAAATGTGAAGGAAAATGAGTCCAAACAAGTAATTGAAGCTATGGAAAAGTTCCCTAACTTCTACATTCATTCTACGACGACAGACTTACAAAAACATCTTGTGCTCGGTAAAGCCGTCCTTCACAACACGTCTGCCCATGTCCGACTCAATGCACCACAAAGGGAGAGCAGTCGAATGGATGTTCGAATTGTTATTTCAATCTGCCTGCTACCATCGGGAGACATACATCGATGTCCAGGCCCAGGTTCGTTGGTAAATTTGTTTTCAACAGAATCGTATCCAGCGGACCGGGCATGGGTTAGCATAGCTAATGCTAACAACAATGCTAGCGCCGTAGTGGGGGAAGTGATCCCACTGCATAACAAAGGAGTACCCCAGCACCAAGAGTGGAGGAGACGCGCAGGACTAGAATGGCCGGAAAAAAACGACACGACCCCCGGACACCATCGTCCCCATCGTCATGGAACAACCCAGGGACGCTGCACCGGCTGCATCTTGCAACAGGCTGCAGGCTAACAAAACAAGAACCAGATGGACACCGTCGTCATGGAGACTCCCCACAACAACAATGGCCTCGCCGGCTACGACGAGTCACTACAAGGACAACAACAACGACACGAACAATGAGGCATCTCCTCCTAACTATACGAATGCGCATGTTGCCCGCCCTCTTAAAAGGGGAGGGGGTGTCGCACTTATATACAATGAAAATTTCAACCTTACCCCTAACCTAAATAATAAATATAAATCGTTTGAGGTGCTTACTATGAGGTCTGTCACACCGCTACCTCTCGACCTGGCTGTTATCTACCGCCCCCCTGGGCCCTATTCGGACTTTATCAGTGAATTCTCAGAGTTCGTTGCTGATCTAGTGACGCACGCCGACAATATAATCATAATGGGGGACTTTAATATCCATATGAATACCCCATCGGACCCTCAGTGCGTGGCGCTCCAAACCATAATTGATAGCTGTGGTCTTACACAAATAATACATGAACCCACGCATCGCAACGGTAATACAATAGATCTAGTGCTTGTCAGGGGTGTCACCACCTCCAAAGTTATGATACTTCCATATACTAAAGTAATGTCCGATCATTACCTTATAAAATTTGAAGTTTTGACTCTTTGTCAACAAGCTAATAATAATAATAACTGCTATAGCGGCCGCAACATTAATGCTGCCACAACGATGACTCTTGCTGACCTACTGCCTTCGGTAATAGCACCATTCCCAAATTATGTCGGCTCTATTGATAAACTCACTAACAACTTTGACGATGCCTTGCGCGAAATTATTGATAGTATAGCACCGCTAAAGCAAAAAAGGGCCCCTAAAAGGCGCACCCCATGGTTTACAGAAGAAATTAGAGCTCATAAATTATCATGTAGAAAACTGGAACGCAAATGGCGCGCGACTAAACTTGAGGTTTTCCATCAAGCATGGAGTGATAGTTTAATAACTTATAAACGCATGCTTACCTTAGCTAAAGCTAAATACTACTCAAATCTCATCCGCCTCAACAAAAACGATCCTAAATTTCTGTTTAGTACAGTAGCATCGCTAACCCAACAAGGGACTCCTCCCAGTAGCTCCACCCACTCGGCAGATGATTTTATGAATTTCTTTAATAAGAAAATTGAACTCATTAGAAAGGAGATTAAAGACAACGCATCCCAGCTACAACTGGGCTCTATTAACACAAATACGACTGTATATACGACGGACACTGCCCTCCAAAATAGTCTCTCTATTTTTGATGAAATAACATTAGAGGAATTATTACAGCGTGTAAGTGGGATAAAACAAACAACATGTTTACTTGACCCACTTCCTGGGAAACTTATCAAGGAACTGTTTGTATTATTAGGTCCATCAGTGTTAAATATTATAAACTTATCACTTTCCTCCGGCACTGTTCCCCTAGCATTCAAAAAAGCGGTTATTCATCCTCTGCTCAAAAGACCTAACCTCGATCCTGACCTCATGGTAAACTACCGACCGGTCTCCCACCTTCCGTTTATTTCCAAAATTCTCGAAAAAACTGTTGCACAGCAGCTAAATGAACACTTAGTGACTAACAATCTCTGTGAACCTTTTCAATCCGGTTTCAGGGCAAATCACTCTACGGAGACAGCCCTCGCAAAAATGACTAATGATCTATTGCTAACGATGGATTCTGATGCGTCATCTATGTTGCTGCTTCTTGATCTTAGCGCCGCTTTCGATACCGTCGATCATAATATTTTATTAGAGCGTATCAAAACACGTATTGGTATGTCAGACTTAGCCTTGTCTTGGTTTAACTCTTATCTTACTGACAGGATGCAGTGCGTCTCCCATAACAATGTGACCTCGGACTATGTCAAGGTAACGTGCGGAGTTCCCCAGGGTTCGGTTCTTGGCCCTGCACTCTTTAGTATTTACATGCTGCCGCTGGGTGACATCATACGCAAGTACGGTGTTAGCTTTCACTGTTATGCTGATGACACTCAACTCTACATGCCCCTAAAGCTGACCAACACGCCGGACTGTAGTCAGCTGGAGGCGTGTCTTAATGAAATTAAACAATGGATGTCCGCTAACTTTTTGCAACTCAACGCTAAGAAAACGGAAATGCTGATTATCGGTCCTGCTAGACACCAACATCTATTTAATAATACCACCTTAACATTTGACAACCAAACAATTAAACAAGGAGACTCGGTAAAGAATCTGGGTATTATCTTCGACCCAACTCTCTCGTTTGAGTCACACATTAAGAGTGTTACTAAAACGGCCTTCTTTCATCTCCGTAATATCGCTAAAATTCGTTCCATCTTGTCCACTAGCGACGCTGAGATCATTATTCATGCGTTCGTTACGTCTCGTCTCGATTACTGTAACGTATTATTTTCGGGCCTCCCTATGTCTAGCATTAAAAGATTACAGTTGGTACAAAATGCGGCTGCAAGGCTTTTGACAAAAACAAGAAAGTTTGATCATATTACGCCTATACTGGCTCACTTGCACTGGCTTCCTGTGCACTTAAGATGCGACTTTAAGGTTTTACTACTTACGTATAAAATATTACACGGTTTAGCTCCAGCCTATCTCGCCGATTGTATTGTACCATATGTCCCGACAAGAAATCTGCGTTCAAAGAACTCCGGCTTATTAGTGATTCCCAGAGCCAAAAAAAAGTCTGCGGGCTATAGAGCGTTTTCTATTCGGGCTCCAGTACTCTGGAATGCCCTCCCGGTAACAGTTAGAGATGCTACCTCAGTAGAAGCATTTAAGTCCCATCTTAAAACTCATTTGTATAATCTAGCCTTTAAATAGACCCCCCCTTTTTTAGACCAGTTGATCTGCCGTTTCTTTTCTTCTCTCCTCTTCTCCCCTGTCCCTTGCGAGGGGGAGTTGCATAGGTCCGGTGGCCATGGATGAAGTGCTGGCTGTCCAGAGCCGGGACCCCGGGTGGACCACTAGCCTGTGCATCGGTTGGGGACATCTCTGCGCTGCTGACCCGTCTCCGCTCGGGATGGTTTCCTGTTGGCCCCGCTGTGGACTGGACTCCCGCTGATGTGTTGGATCCACTGTGGACTGGACTTTCACAATGTTATGTCAGACCCACTCGACATCCGTTGCTTTCGGTCTCCCCTAGAGGGGGGGGGTTACCCACATATGCGGTCCTCTCCAAGGTTTCTCATAGTCATTCGCCGACGTCCCACTGGGGTGAGTTTTTCCTTGCCCGTATGTGGGCTCTGTACCGAGGATGTCGTTGTGGCTTGTACAGCCCTTTGAGACACTTGTGATTTAGGGCTATATAAATAAACATTGATTGATTGAACAATGGCGCAACAGACAATAATGGAGTAATTTCTTCGGCGGCGCCCAACCACGCAACCGTTGGAAAAGAAACATTGTTGTCACAAGACATGGAAACTATTTTCTCTGCCAGAGGACTGCATATAATCCACATGAATGTAAGCAGTCTTCTCCGTAACATTTACAAACTCAGACTGATCTTTGGAAATGGGAAGGTGGGAATTCTGTCCTTTTCCGAGACCAGACTTGATAGTTCTATTAAGGACTCTGAGATAGAAATTGTCAATTACACAGTAGTCAGAAGGGACAGAAATCGACATGGGGTAGGGGTTTGTACGTATGTAAGATCTGATATCTGTTTTAATGTACGGGATGGTTTGGAGCAAAGTGATATAGAGGCAGTGTGGCTTGATATCATTTTCCCCAAACCCCAACAACTGTCAATTGACTCTCTGTACAGACCCCCAACTCAAAACTCATTTTTTGAACAGCTAAACGAGGGATCAGCTGATTTAGGCAATTCTCAAGTGATACTGATCGGTGATTTGAACACTAACATCCTGAAAAAAGATACTCCTATCTACAAATACTTCAGTAATTACTGTAAGCTACATAGCCTGAAACAGCTGATCACTTAATTCACATCGGTGTGCCCTGCTGCTCAAACCGTCATTGATTGAATTTTGACATCAGACCGGACCAAGATCTCCAGAAGCGGTATAATCAAGTGTGGAATAAGCGATCACTTCATCATTTTCTGCATACGTAAAATTCAGAAATCTATATCAGATTGTCACAACACAATAAGATTCAGATCGGTGAAGAAGTACACCAGCGAAGCTCTAACAGCAGCCCTGGAGAGGCTGGACTGGTCAAATGTACTAAATTGCTCATCGGTTGAAAAAGCATGGGCATGCTTCAAATCCAACTTCCTGCATGTACTGTATCTGACCAGCCACCCATGAAACCTTCCAGAGTAAAATCCAAAACAGAACCCTTGATCAATGCAGACATAATAGAAACCATGAAACTTAGAAATGACAAACACGCTAACTTCACTAAAAACAGGACTAAACAGCTCCTTAAAGAATACAAAAAGCTAAGAAACGAAATAACTAATATGATCAGGAAGGCCAAATCCAGTTACTTCAACGAAAAACTAACGGAAAATAAAAATAACCCGCAAAAACTTTGGAAGACTCTGAAACAATTGGACCACAGCAGTCTCAAAACAATAACCACCAACCTCAATTTGAAAATAAACGGCTCACTCATCACAGACAAACTGAATGTGGCAAATTCCTTTAACAGATTTTACTCAACCATCGCTTCCAAGTTGGTAAATAAATTGCCCTCACATTCAGGCCTCTACGGTGAACAGCACATCCAAGACTTTTACAAAAACAAAGGGGTACGCAAGGATGACTTCAAGTTTGTCAAAGTTAAAACTGATGATGTGTTAAAGAAACTCAACTCGCTGCAGCCAAACAAAGCCACAGGACATGATAATATTCCCACCATATTTCTCAGAGACGCAGCTGTCATTATTGCCCCAATGGTTGCTGATATCACCAACTTGTCTATCAATCAGTGTCATGTCCCACAAGAATTCAAGCTCGCGAGAATATCACATCCGTATAAAAAAAGAAACAAATTAGACCCCGGCAACTACCGCCCTGTTTCCATCCTTTGCTCCATCTCAAAGGTTATAGAGAGGTTAATATATGAGCAAATAGATCATTATCTATCAAATTGCGACCTCCTATTCGAATTTCAATCAGGATTCAGAAAATCACATTCCACCGATACATGCCTACTGTACCTAACTGACTACATCACGCGAGAGATAGACATGGGCAAGTACTGTGGAATGGTTATGCTGGATCTTCAAAAGGCATTCGACACAGTTAACCACTCAATACTGTTAAACAAATTGAGGGCAATCGGTTTTGACAGCGCAGCCACAAACTGGATGAAATCTTACCTTGAGGATAGAAAACAGGTGGTCGAGGTGAACGGATCACTGTCCTCTCCACTCAAGGTGAGCTGTGGTGTCCCACAGGGGAGCATTCTGGGACCATTGTTATTCTTGATTTACATTAACGACATGAAATCAGCATGTAACAGCAATTTGTTCCTGTTTGCGGACGATTCTGCAATCCTGGCCTCGGACAGGGACAAATTGAAGGTTGAAAGTGCACTCAGCACCGAACTAAGTAATCTCTGTCTCTGACTTTCCGATAACAAACTGTCACTACACCTGGGTAAAACAGAGTCCATCCTATTTGGGTCCAAGCACAACCTAGGTAAATCCCCGGGCTTTACGATTAAAGCAGGTGATACCATAATCACCAGCAAAGACAAGGTAATTTACCTAGATTGTACATTGGACAACACTCTCTCGGGTGAAAAAATGGCATTTAAAGCAATCACCAAGATCAATAATAAAACTAGATTTTTGGGCAAGATTTCTACGTTTATCAAAGGGGACACACTTAAGACCCTTGCCGGTGCCCTTATACAGTGTCATTTTGACTACACCTGCACCTCATTTCACCAGTATCCCCAAGCCACTAAAAACAAAACTGCAAACTTTCCAAAACAAGCTGGTGAGACTCCTGCTCAACCTCCTATACAGGACTCACCTAACTCAAGCCCACTTTACCAAATTGGGATGGCTTAGAGTTGAGGAAAGAGTACACCAAATCGCAATGTGCCTGGTATTCAAAATACTCAGAGAAACTGTCCCTAAGTACCTGTCGAACTATTTCACCAGAGTAAGTGATGCTCACTGGTACTACACGAGAGTGAGTTCCTCAGACCTCGTTCCCCCCAAATTCAAGACTCTCATGGGAAAAAGTGCATTCTACTATTTTGCCACCACACAGTGGAATGCATTACCAACAGACCTTAAAATTGTAACTTCCCTACAAAATTTTAAAACTGCCATAAAATCCTGGCTCAGCTCAAGCTCTACCTGATCTGAACTAAAATTGATCCCCAGCAACTTTCCAAGGCATCAAACAGGTTTATATGTGGTTATAGCAGGGGTCACCAACGCGGTGCCCGCGGGCACCAGGGAGCCCGTTAGGACCAGATGAGTAGCCCCCTGGCCTGTTCTAAAAATAGCTCAAATAGCAGCACTTACCAGTGAGCTGCCTCTATATTTTTAATTGTATTTATTTACTAGCAAGATGGTCTCGCTTTGCCCGACATTTTTAATTTAAGAGAGACAAAACTCAAATAGAATTTGAAAATACAAGAAAATATTTTAAAGACTTGGTCTTCACTTGTTTAAATAAATTCATTAATTTTTTTACTTTGCTTCTTACAACTTTCAGAAAGACAATTTTAGAGAAAAAATACAACCTTAAAAATGATTTTAGGATTTTTAAACACATATACCTTTTTACCTTTTAATTCCTTCCTCTTCTTTCCTGACAATTTAAATCTATGTTCAAGTAAATGTTTTATTTTTTATTGTAAAGAATAATAAATATGTTTTAATTTGATTCTTCATTTTAGCTTCTGTTTTTTCGACGAAGAATATTTGTGAAATATTTCTTCAAACTTATTATGATTAAAATTAAAAAAAAATATTCTGGCAAATCTAGAAAATCTGTAGAATCAAATTTAAATCTTATTTCAAAGTCTTTTGAATTTTTTTGTTTTAATTTTTGTTCTGGAAAATCTAGAAGAAATAATGATTTGTCTTTGTTAGAAATATAGCTTGGTCCAATTTGTTATATATTCTAACAAAGTGCAGATTGGATTTTAACCTGTTTAAAACATGTCATCAACATTCTAAAATTAATCTTAATCAGGAAAAATTACTAATGATGTTCCATAAATTATTTTTTTAATTTTTTCAAAAAGATTCGAATTAGCTAGTTTTTCTCTTCTTTTTTTCGGTTGAATTTTGAATTTTAAAGAGTCGAAATTGAAGATAAACTATGTTTCAAAATTGAATTTTCATTTTTTTCGTGTTTTCTCCTCTTTTAAACCGTTCAATTAAGTGTAAATATCATTAATTATTAATAATAACATAGAGTTAAGGGTACATTAAGCAAATTGGCTATTTCTGGCAATTTATTTAAGTGTGTATCAAACTGGTAGCCCTTCGCATTAATCAGTACCCAAGAAGTAGCTCTTGGTTCAAAAAGGTTGGTGACCCCTGGGTTATAGTGTATATATATTTTCCCATTCTGTTTTGCACATTCTTGGAGACAACATGTGCAAAGTCATGTACATAGTGCCATGTACATAGTGTAAATAGGCCCCCCCTGCCCCACCCATTTTTTGTATATATTGTTTTTCAAATCACCTGACATGTATACTGTGTATACAGTATGTACATCATTTATTAGTTTTTTAACATAATTTTTTATATACATGTTACAGGTTATATATCTTTTATTATTGAATGTATCAAAAGTGATGAATATTTAATGGACCACAATGGAAACAAGCCTTTTGGCTTTTTGTGCCATCCATTTGCCTTTTTAAAGCATTACATGGATTCAATTCTTTAAGATGTCAATAAACTTCTCAATCAATCAATCAATATATCATATACAACAATGTAACCAATGTCATATATCACATACAGCAATTTAATAGATGTCATATATCATATACAACAATGCAATAGATGTCATATATCACATACAACAATGTAATATATATCATATATCACATACAACAATGCAATAGATGTCATATATTACATACAACAATGTAATAGATGTCATATATCACATACAACAATGTAATACATGTCATATATCACATACAACAATGTAATAGATGTTATATTTCACATTTATAGGTTCGATCTTGGGCTCGGGATCTTTCTGTGTGGAGTTTGCATGTTCTCCCCGTGACTGCGTGGGTTCCCTCCGAGTACTCCAGCTTCCTCCCACCTCCAAAGACATGCACCTGGGAATAGGTTGATTGGCAACAATAAATTGGCCCTAGTGAAAGATTGTGAGTGTGAATGTTGTCTGTCTATCTGTGTTGGCCCTGCAGTACCCCGTCTACCGCCTGAATGCAGCTGAGATAGGCTCCAGCCCCCCGTCCCCCGTCCCCCCGAAAGGGACATGCGATAGAAAATGAATGGATGGATGGATGTTTACTTTTTTATTTTCTCTTATTTTACAAAGCTATCTTCCATCAAAGGGTGGGTGTGTATACGAAACAAGTCCATCTAGTTGGAGGCAGGTCAGGCTGGTGTCATGTCCTGAGGAAGAAGGTTTCATGACATCATGGAAAGCCAACGCTTTAATGAACCAACCATTGGAACGTATCTTCTCTCAAAAGTGGAGTCAACAAGTGAGGGAGACGATTGGTTGTTTGATAGTTTGGTGCTCATTAACAGACTCTAACGTAGTTCACTTCTGCTCACCTGATCCCCAGCAGCTGACCAGTGAACTTCCCTGCAGCGATGAAGGTGGCAATGGTGACGCCTACCATCCCTCTCAGCGTCTTCGGGGCGCATTCAACAAGGTACACGGATTGAGTGGAGAGACTGACTCCTGCATGGGTGTCAATGGTGACTGAACATTTTATGTCTTTTCAATTTTGCACTGTTCAAAGTCTGTCACATAAACGATTTTGTTTGACTAATTTTCTTGATCTTTAGCCACACATCCTCCTTGCACAAATGTACGTTAAAAGACATTTTGAATTAGAGATGTAGTGATCGATTGGCCAATATTCATGAAGTACATAACAACCCATGAAGATTAATGCCTTTCAATGCCGATCACAAAAGCCAAACTCCTCTGGCTGATACTTTATTTATTTCTGGTCCCCGGGCTGAAGGAGCCAAAGTTGATAACCACTAAATTAATAACAAAAAGTATCGTTATCACTGTAGCTGAGGTTAAACATGTTAAACACAGAGTAAGAACAAGCAGAAGCAATAGTCGGGCTAGCCACTAAGCTAACTAACTTGAAACAAGATCAAAAAGAAGTACTTAATAAAATGTAGCTGGAAGCACGTTGCAGAACAAAGTAAGCAGTTTTTTTTAACAGATAATGAACAAATACATTAATAAGAGTTAGAGAGGATGGTATGACAACAACTGTTGCTGTGTTCACGTAGGTTCCATCCACATATTGGTAGTGTTGATACCAGTGGGAGGCCGTGCGTTTCCCACCAAGGCCTAAATACTATACAGGAACACATTGACCCCCTACTGGGCATTGAATCACCTCAACAGTGTACAAAACGGGTTATTTTCTGGCACATTTAAAAAATCAATTAAAACGCAACAGCAATTAAAACATATCTTATGTGGTACTGTCAAAATTAAAGTTGCAAAAAACATATTAAAAGTGAAAACATTAAAATATTTGAACTCACAATTTGTAGAACCCATTCGATGCCATATAAGTCTGTGGTACCCCTAGTAGTCGGTTTATTCGAGTGGAAATGGGGGGCATTTCCCCATTTCATCGCCAGAACAGCTGAGTTAGCTTCCGGGATTGGCCGACATCGTCTCACAAGATGTAGTTTTTCTTTAAATATCCTTCTTGAAAATGGCCTCGCAAATATATATCTGCCACCTAATCAACGTTTTGTTCTCCTTCTCTGCTATCCCGGCTACGGCGCAACACTTCCTGCTTTCTGCTAAATTGAAACTTGTGAATGCATACTCACTTTGGAATGACAAGTGATTATCCAATCACAGTCTCGTTAACATCAGGCTACTTAGATAGGCTACTGTCAACAACTTGTGATCTGATTGGCCATCGCAACTGTCTATCAACTCTATGTGTTCTCAAATTCATCCGCTAACGGTCCCTGTGAGTATTTAATCACAGGCCTTACTGACAACACCTGGTGATCTGATTGGGTATCGCAATTGTCTATCGACTCTATGTCCCCGTTCACTTACAGTGCACAGACGCCCACATTGTTGATTCAGAAGGCCTCGGGCAGATTTCGTACAGCATGGCAACATAAGCCAGCTGAATTCTGATTGGATACAAACTGGAACCTAAAAACATTAGCACTCAAACAAGCATAATATGACATGAAGAGAATATGAATACTTTTAGATATTTAGGTAAAGTGCATTTTAAAATAATTTTATCTTTAATTATGATCATGATTTCTGATTATGTTGGGCCAGCAGAGAAGGCCTTGTTGGCCTGACGGCCCACCACTGTTTGATACCAAGAGTAGTAGAAGTATATGAACGATACCAGAGTTTTTAGATAAAAATTCATATTTTCACAAATTCAGGAAAAAAACAGGAGGACTTTGAGGTTATAAAGCAAAGGATTTGAAATACTAGGATGCAGTAAGTTCTTACTTTTGCTTAGTTATTGTGTATTATTGACTTCTTTTTTTTATCAAATAATTGTATATAATAAAATAAATGGATGTATAAATATTGTGTTGATATTGTTACAGTGTCAATAGCACAACCCATAAACACATTAAAATATATTTAATTAATATACGTGACAGTTTCTGCTGCATGAATTCGGAAAATATTCAAGCAAATGATTGCATTTACGATTCCACACACCTCCAGTGTACCTAATGTTGTGGCCATTTGGTCTTACCCGCATTGATGCCGTACAGAAGCCTGGCGGCCATGATCATCTCAAAGGACGCGGCTGCTCAGCTGCAGAGCATCAGCACAGCTCCCATTATCGCCAGCAGGTTGTTGAGTAGAAGACACGTTCTTCTGAGCACACAGAGATCATGCTCGGCATCTTGGCAAACAACCACTTGGTGTGTCCGCACCACTCACCTTCCGTACTTGGAGAAGATTGGAGGCGCCAAGAGCGTGCCCAGCAACCCGCCCACGCAAAAAAGGGAGACAATGAAGGACCAGATGAGGGAGATGTGCCATGGTGTCAGTCTGACTTCATATCTTTGTAGGCACGTTTGGTTTAGCAGCTCCTTGATGTACTGGAATCAACACAATCATATTACAATCATATCACAATCTCCTTACAATCATCACAATCATATTACAATCATATCACAATCCCATTACAATCATCAGAATCATATTACAATCATATCACAATCACATTAGAATTATCACAATCATATTTCAAAACCCAAAACCAGTGGAGTTGGCATGTTGTGTAAATAGTAAATAAAAACAGAATACAATGATTTGCAAATAATTTTTAACCTACATTCATTTGAATAGAACGCAAAGACAATATACTTAACGTTTGAACTGGTAAACTTTGTTATTTTTTGCAAATATTAGCTCATTTGGAATTTGATGCTTGCAACATGTTTCAAAAAAGCTGGCACAAGTGGCAAAAAAGACTGAGAAACTTTAGGAATGCTCATCAAACACTTATTTGGAAAATCCCACAGGTGAACAGGCTAATTGGGAACAAGTGGGTGCCATGATAGGGTATAAAAACAGTTTCCATGTAATGCTCAGTCATTCACTAACATGGATGGGGCGAGGTTCACCACATTGTGAACAAATGAGTGAGCAAATTGTCGAACAGTTTAAGATATTACAAGCTATTACACAAGGAATTTAGAGATTTCACCATTTACGGTCTGTAATATCATCAAAAGGTTCAGAGAATCTGGAGAAATCACTGCACGTAAGCAGCAATGCCCATGACCTTCGATCCCTCAGGCAGTACTGCATCAAAAAGTGACATCAGTGTGTAAAGGATATCACCACATGGGCTCAGCAACACTTCAGAAAACCACTGTCAGTAACTACAGTTTGTCGCTACATCTGTAAGTGCAAGTTAAAACTGTATTATGCAAAGCGAAAGCCATTTATCAACAACACCCAGAAACACCACCAGCTTTGCTGGGCCCGAGCTCATCTAAGATGGACTGATGCAAAGTGTAAAAGTGTTCTGTGGTCTGACGAGTCCACATTTCAAATTTTTTGGAAACTGTGGACGTTGTGTCCTCCGGACCAAAGAGGAAAATAACTGTTGTAGGTGCAAAGTTCAAAAGCCAGCATCTGTGATGGTATGGGGGTGTATTAGCGCCCAAGGAATGGGTAACTTACACATCTGTGAAGGCACCATTAATGCTGAAAAGAACATACTGGTTTTGGAGCAACATATGTTGCTATCCACACCCCTGCTTATTTCAGCAAGACAATGCCAAGCCACATTTTGCACGTGTTACAACAGCGTGCCTTCGTAGTAAAAGAGTGTGGCTACTAGACTGGCTTGCCAGTAATCCAGACCTGTTTCCCATTGAAAATGTGTGGCGCATTACGATGCGTCAAATACAACAACGGAGACCCTGGACTGTTGAACAACTTAAGCTGTACATCAAGCAATTTTGGGAAATAATTCCACCTGAAGAGCTTCAAAACTTGGTCTCCTCAGTTCCCAAACTTTTACCAAGTGTTGTTAAAAGGAAAGGCAATCATCACAATCATATCACAATCATATCAAAAACACATTCATATCACAATCATATCACAATCATATCACAATCACCTCACAATCACATCACAATCACATTACGAGCATATCACAATCATGTCACATTCATATCACAATTACATTATAATCATATCACACTCATATCACATTTATATCACAATCACATTACACTCATATCACAATCGGATCACATTCATATCACAATCACACTACAATCATATCACATTCATATCATAATCATAAAACAGTCATTTCAAAATTAGATCACAATCACATTAAATTCATATCACAATCAAATTCAGATCACATTACCTTCATATCACAATCATATCACAATCACATTACCTTCATATCACAATCATATCACAATCACATTACAGTCATATAACATTCATATCACAATCGCATTACAATCATAGCACATTCAGATCACAATCACATTACAATCATATCACAATCACATTACAATCACATTACAATCATATCAAACTCATATCACAATCATATAACAATCATATCACAATCACATAACAATCACATCACGATCACATTACAATCACATTACAATCACATTACAATCATTGTTGTGTTTTTAGTGTGTTCCTGCTTCTCCTTGTCTGTACCTGTGTTTTTTAGTGATTCGTCCTCGGCGAGGGGCGGACCGTGTGGCACACCTGCCACATGAATCATATCACATTCATATCAATACCAATAAGGCCGCGACTGCATGACCGCCTGCCTCTGTTTGACTTACAGTGGAGGAGGACGCGACCACAGATATGCAGAATCCGTACTGAAATGTCCCGCCAATGCCCAGTGTAAAGATGGCGGCGATGACAAGAGGACAGTCCAGCTGCATGAAAAGCATGAAAATATCATGAAATGTAGCAATAATTGCGTTTGATAACTAGAATAAAGGACTTACCAGGAGTGTTAGATGTTGTGGCATCGCTGAAGTCATGAAGGCAACCTTTGCCAACTCTAGCATGCTAAAGTGCAATCATTAAACTGGTGGTGGCGTTTATGGCGCATGTCTCCAATTACAACTTGCTTGCTGGGTGAAGTAAAGTGAAGTGCATTGTATTTATATAGCGCTTTTCTCTTTCTCCTTTAAAGTCATGTCCTTTACATAGTGAATCCCATTAGCTACATCTTTAAGTTACATTTAAACCAGTGTGGGTGGCACTGGGAGCGGGTGGGTAAATTGTCTTGCTCAAGGACACAATGGGAGAGACTAGGATGACGAAAGCGGGGATCGAACCAGCAACCCTCAAGTGGCTGGCAAGGCTGCTCTACCAACAGCTATGCCGTGATGAACTATGATGAAGACGATGCTGACATATTTTGCTGGATCCAAGTTATTGGGCTATTTCATGACACCGAATGAAGAGTTATTAACACCACAAACAATCCTACAGAGTCACGCCCACTTGCAGAACATTCAGGAGTCAGCACACTTTTCCTGGGGGTGAAAATCTGGCACTTATAAATCAAACATTAGCAAACAAACAGGTCAGCGTAAGTCACAGTGTTTGATCACCTATTGCCTGTGGTGTCCCACAGGGCTACGTTTTGGCTCCCTTTTGAAAACAATATGAACTTGGTTTTATTTAAATATTTAGTTGTGGAGAGAATTACTTTGCCAAAACCAGGTATTTTCTGCAGGTTACAATAGACTTGTATTTATCACACAATAGGAAATGACGACGTTGCAGTGCAGCTTTATACATAGAGTAACAGAAGTAAAAGGTAATGACAAAAAAAAAAAAGGTTTTGTAGCATTCGCAGAATTTTGGCTGCTCCTGATGTGTATAAATCGCTGAATACTCCGGACAAAAATATGTCAGAAAGATCTCCATTGATACAAAAATTAAAACTAATTAAACAAATAATCCTTTTTTTCTTTCTTGAAGTATTTGTAACCTTCTTGTCAACTGTTGGTGTTAGACTGTTCCACAGTAATGAGAAAAACGTTGTTGAAATAATACCACGCACACACTCACAGAGGAGGCATCTATGGATGCAGAGAAGGTGGGGGCGGTCACGTGGCACAGATCCAGCCAATCAGCTAGAAGTGCGCATTGCGATGCTGTGCAAAGGGACACTTTATGAAAGGCAGCTTCAGTGATCAATAAGGTTTCTGTGTGTGGGCGTGCGGGTGCGCGCGCGCGCGTGCGTGTGTAGGTGCGTGTGTGTGTGCGTGCGTACGTGCGTGCGTGTGCTTAAAAAACACGCTGCAGTTTAAAAGTGGGAAGTCTTTCAAGTGATCATGTGACCCCCGGCCAATCAAATAAATGACGTCAGTGTGACCTTATGAAAATACTGTGAGGTCAAAAGTGTGAGTGGAAAAGGTGAATTTAAAAAAAAAATATATATATAAATAAATGTTATGGGCTCCTTATGTATTTTCATGTATTTACGTTTTTGGAAGCACAATGAATTGTTTGTAGATCACTAAGTCAATTTAAGTCAATGAAAGTGAAAGTAAGACAAAACATGAATTGTTTGTAGATCACTAAGTCACTTTAAGTCAATGAAAGTGAAAGTAAGCCAAAAAAAAGAATTGTTTGGAGATCACTAAGTAAACTTAAGTCAATCAAAGTGAAAGTAAGACAACAAACAAATTGTTTGTAGATCACTGTAATGCTCTTTCCCTTGTGGGTTCTTTTGGACCAATATAACTGATGCAGGGCCGCTGTCAGGGTGTACAAGTCTCTTTTATTTTGCTCTTTCGTGCAATCGTCGTCTATTCTCTTCCTCTTCCTCCTCTGAGTGTCACCACGCTCCCCTCATGGTCTCCGACGCTGCTAATAAAGAGACAGGTGATTAGATAACTCGTTCCAGCTGAGGTATCTCCTCACCTGTCAGTTGCTTCACAGCCGGCTCCTGCACACGCCCTGCCCGCAGGGGACGCGTGGACCACACCCCTTCCACAATCACTAAGTCAACTTAGTCAATGAAAGTGAAAGTGAGACAAAAAATAATTGTTTGTAGATCACTAAGTCAACTTAAGTCAATGAAAGTGAAAGTGAGACAAAAAATAAAGTGTTTGTAGATCACTAAGTCAATTTAAGTCAATGAAAGTGAAAGTAAGACAAAAGTTAAAATTCTTTTGAGTGCAAAATAATGTAGATTACAGGGACATAAAATGACATTCATGATATTCTATAGATTATATTGTATAAATTATATTGTATATATGATAATCTATATATGATATTGTATAAATTATATTGTATATATGATATTGTATAATAATAATGTATATATTATATTCTATATATGATAATTTGTATATAATGTGTATATGATATTGTATATATGATAATTTATATATGATCATTTATACATGATATTGTATAATGATATTGTATATATGATATTCTGTATATGAAAATCTGTATATAATGTGTATATGATATTGTATATATGATAATCTATACATGACGTATATATGATCATTTATATATGATAATCTATATATGATAATCTATATATTATAATCTATTTATGATGTACACATGATAATCTATATGTGATTTATATATGATAATCTATATATGATGTGTATATGATAATCTAAATATGATAATAAATATATATGATGTGTATATAATAATCTATACATGATAATCTATATATGATGTGTATGTGATAATCTAAAATAATCTATATATGATATTGTTTATATCAGTGATTTTCAACCTTATTTGAGCCACGACACACTTTTTACATTTACAAAATCCTGCGGCACACCACCAACCAAAATGCACAAAATGACACTCTAACACAGTATATAATACATATAGTTAATAATATAGTATCTAAATGTATTTATACTCACCTAGTGTGAAACCTGGGCCTGTTTCGATGAACACAAAATGGATATCCTGGCAGGAATGGTAGAAAGACACACATGAAGCTCTTCCTCAACAGCTCTCAGTCTCTCTCTGTTTTTAATTTTTATCGCAGTCAAGCTTGAGAAGCTCAGCTCACATAGATATGAGCTAGAGCAATGTCAAAATGGCTTTGTTGGCCAGAATGGGGAACTCCTTGGCAACAGATAACCAAAAACTGTCCAAAGGAAGATCAGCAAAGTTAAACTTTAAACCATGATCTTGTTTCAATTCAATGAGTTCCTCTTGCTCCTTTAAAGTCATGTCCTTTCCAGCAATGGATGCTTAGCTGTATGGGTTCCTAACCCAGACAAGGCATTCTGTGAAGGCTGAAGAGAAATAAAATAACAACTTCTCCTCAAGAGTTTTTAAATGTGTGCCAATCACTTCGCACATTGCAGCAGTGTTGCCATCATGCAGTTTCTCGGTGAGTGGGAACATCTCAAGGTTGCCACGCTGCACATGTTGTTGCCAGAGCTGCACCTTTAAACGGAATCCATTCATTTTATCAGTGCTTGTAAGCAGGTTTTCATTTCGGCCTTGCATCCGTGTGTTCAGTTCATTCAAATGATGAAATATATGTGCCAGGTATGCCAGCTTTGCACACCACTCATTACTTGCAAGCAACTTTGAGTAATCAGACCTCTCGTTTGTCAGAAATACTTTAAGTTCCTCTTGCAGCTCATACACACGGGTAAGCACTTTGTCGCGCGTGTGGAGCAATAAGACTTTATGTTCCGCTCCCATTTCCTCACACGAAGACGCAAATAAACGACATTTCAAAGGTCGCGTCTTCACAAAATTCACTATGCGCACAACAGCATCCAACACAGGAGCTAGATCTGCTGGTAAGGTCTTTGCAATGAGTGCCTCACGGTGCAAAAAACAGTGCGTAACAATAACATCCGGGTTTCTTTCTTTGACCCTACTTACGAAGCCTTTGACGCGCCCGACCATGGCGCGACTCCATCAGTGCAGACACCTGTGCAGTTTTCCCACGTAAACCCGCTTTTGTCAAAATATTCCGACGTGACCCGAAATATTTCCTCTCCTATTGATTTTTCTGGCAGTGCCTTGCAAAATAGGAAGTTTTCTTTAATGGATTCTCCATCCACAAAACACACGTTGGCCAAGAGCTGACAATGTCCACTAATATCCGTCGACTCATCAAGTTGCAAGGCAAATTTCTTACAGATGCCCATCTTTTCCAAAACGACAGTTTCGATGTCTGCAGGCATGTCATCAATACATCTGGCAATTGTGTTGTCTGAGAGAGGCACTTTAGCGATCTTTTTGGCCGCGTCAGGACTGACCATCTCATTTACAATGGCTTTACAAGCTGGCAGTATTAATGTTTCTGCCACAGTGTGGCAGAAACATTTAGCTACGACTTCAGCAACAAGGTAGCTCGCTTTGAGGGCTCTCTCGTTTACCTTTGTGATTTTTCTCAGAAAAGTTGCCTGTTTCTCATTGTTTGTACGTAAGCATACAAAATAATCCATCGGCTTGTTTTGAACGGAAGGGTGTTTCGTTTGGAGATGGCGTTTAAGCTTCCTTGGCACCATGGCGCTATGGATAGCTTCTCACCACACACCAAGCACTGCGGAGTCGGTGCTGTCGCATCCCCGGTGAAAGTAAATCCAAATGAACGATAGCTTTCGCTGTATTGCCTCGAGCTCACCGTCTTGTCTATTTTATTTTGTCAACCACTCATACTAGAGCCTTCATCTGGGTCAGAATTTTGTCCAGGACCATGTTCGGTATTTGCATTTTCCCTTCTCAAAAACTTCTCCATCACTGTCCCTTTCTCGCCTCCTCTTGCTGCGATCCCAAACTGTCACTATCACGTGTCACGCAGCGCTAACTCGATTGTCTTTACAGGAATCGCCCTCCGCTGCCACCTACTGAAATAGAAGAGTATTACATTATCTGCCGTACTTTATTACAACACAGACACAACAATGGTTAATTATAAAATTTATATATGATACTATATATATGATATACATATATATATATATATATATATATATATATATATATATATATATATATATATATATATATATATATATATATATATATATATATATATATATATATATATATATATATATATATATATATATATATATATATATATATATATATATGATATTCTAAAAATCATATATATCTGATATTCTATAAATCAGGGGTGGGCAATTAATTTTTACCGGGGGCCGAATGAGCAACCCAAGCACTGCTGGAGGGCCACATCGACAATATTTCAATTAAATTTCACTCAATATTATTTTCGATATATACCGTAAGATAAATAATAAAAATAATAATAATAATAATAATAATTAATAATAATAGTAATACTTCAACATAGTGTGTGTAACAGCATTCCATGACTAATATAAATAAATTAACATTAATAATAAATGACAGTAAAATAAGCACACGTATGACTGAGGAGTCATAGTGTAACTTTGTGTGGTGTTTGAGTTGTCCGACTTTTTGTGTGGCCATAAACACACCAGTGGTTTAGTGCTATGCGTGTTGGTTGGTTTTGGCCTGGTTTGTACGGCAGAAAATGACTAGTTTTTCGAGATAGAAGTGTTTTACTTATGTTTTTGGTGTGGTTCTGGCCGAATATAAACAGTTTTGCTCAATAAAGTGATCGATATAATTCCTGGCCTCGAAGCATCTCGATAGACGTTACAATAATTGAACGGTGTTCAATTGAACGGTGTTGACGAACACCGTTAGGGCCGCTTGTTGTCACTGTCACTCAAAGTTGCATTGCAAAATTACATAGAATAAATATGTTTATTTTGTTTAGAATTCAGATGGGATTTGATTTGGTCCGCGGCATATATTTGCTGCGCGCAGCAGACGCTAGCAGTCTCTTTTTAGCGTCTCGGGTGTAAACCGTGCATCACTTGTCGCTGCATGTGCACCTTCACTCGCAGGTTACACATGGACACATGCCCATAAATAATACTTTTCAAAATAAAAGCAGCACAGTTGTATTGCGCGCACGACATAGATGTTTTTTCAACTTTATTTTGTAATTAATGATTGCAGCTGTTCACATTCACTCACAATCACGCACATGCATACGTCCACACGGAAGTAATACAAATAACGATTTTCAAAACAAAAGCAGCACCGTTGTATTGCACACTCGACATAGATACTTTTTAAAATGTATTTTGTAATTTATAATTGGCCTCACGCGGGCCGGACAGGGACGCACAAAGGGCCGGATGCGGCCCGCGGGCCGCAGAATGCCCAGGTCTGCTATAAATCATATATATCTGATATTATATATATATATATATATATATATATATATATATATATATATATATATATATATATATATATATATATATATATATATATATATATATACTGTATATATACTGTATATATATATATATATATATATATATATATATATATATATATATATATATATATATATATATACAGTATATATATATATATATATATATATATATATATATATATATATATATATATATATATATATATATATATATATATATATATATATATATATATATAAGGGCTGTGAATCTTTGGGTGTCCCACGATTCGATTCAATATCGATTCTTGGGGTCATGATTCGATTAAAAATCAATTTTTTTTTCAATTCAACACGATTCTAGATTCAAAAACGATTTTTTCACGATTCAAAACGATTCTCTATTCATTCAATACATAGGATTTCAGCAGGATCTACCCCAGTCTGCTGACATGCAAGCAGAGTAGTAGATTTTTGTAAAAAGCTTTTATAATTGTAAAGGACAATGTTTTATCAACTGATTGCAATAATGTACATTTGTTTTAACTATTAAATGAACCAAAAATATTACTTATTTTATCTTTGTGAAAATATTGGACAAAGTGTGTTGTCAAGCTTATGAGATGTGATGCAAGTGTAAGCCACTGTGACACTATTGTTCATTTATTTTTATTTTTATAAATGTCTAATGATAATGTCAATGAGGGATTTTTAATCACTGCTATGTTGAAATTGTAACTAATATTGATACTGTTGTTGATAATATTCATTTTTGTTTCACTACTTTGGTTTGTTCTGTGTCGTGTTTGTGTCTGTTGCAGTTCTGAGTGTTGCTGGGTCGGGTTTGGTTTTGGAATTGGATTGCATTGTTATGGTATTGCTGTGTATTGTTTTGTTGGATTGATTAATTTAAAAAAAAAATTTTTTTTTAAATGAGAATCGATTCTGAATCGCACAACGTGAGAATCGCGATTCGAATTCGAATCGATTTTTTCCCACACCCCTAATATATCAGAATCAGAATCAGAATCAGAATAGTTTTATTGCCCATGTTTGAGAACGGGTTCACAAACTAGGAATTTTTCTTGGTGCAAACGTGCGACATGAAACACATATAACACATATTTGGTAATAAAAAGAGCTGTAACTGAGCTATCAGATAGACTTAGAAGGAATTCAAGGAATTCAAGGAGCTGCTGTTAGGAGTTATTGTTCATTTGCCTGATGGCCGAGGGGAAAAAACTGTTCAGGTGGCGGGAGGTGTGGGTCTGGATGGAGCGTAGTCTCCTGCCTGAGGGGAGAGGGGAGAATAGTGTGTGTCCAGGGTGAGAAGAGTCAGCTGTGATCCGACCCACACGCCTCCTGGTCCTGGAGGGATGGGAGCTTGCAGCCAATCACCTTCTCAGCAGCACGTACGATGCGCTGCAGTCTATTCTTATCCTGGACTGTGGCGCCGGGGAACCACACTGTGATGGAGGAGGTCAGGATGGACTCTATGATGGCTGAGTAAAACTGCACCAGCATCTCGGTCGGCACCTTAAGTTTCCTCAGCTGCCGCAGGAAGTACATCCTCTGCTGGGCCTTCTTGATGAGGGAGCTGATGGTCAGCTCCCACTTGAGGTCCTGGGTGATGGTGGTGCCCAAGAAACGGAAGGGGTCCACAATGGGGACGGGGGTGGGAGAGTCAATCAGGGTGAGAGGGGATGGTGGGGCTGTGACTTTCCTGAAGTCCATGATCATCTCCAGTGTTTTCTGGGCGTTCAGCTCCAGGTTGTTGAGGCTGCACCAGGACGTCAGCCGGTCCACCTCTCTCCTGTAGGCGGACTCATCGCCATTCGAGATGAGCCCGATGAGGGTGGTGTCATCCGCAAACTTGAGCAGTTTTACGGTTTGGTGACTGGAGGTGCAGCAGTTTGTATACAGGGAGAAGAGGCCAGGGGGAGAGTACACAGCCCTGAGGAGTACCAGTGTTTGTGGTTCGACTGTCCGAGACAATCTTCCCCAGCCGTACGTGCTGTCTTCGGTCTGTCAGGAAGTCATTAATCCAACTGCAGAGGGAGTCGGGCACGCTGAGCTGGTAGAGCTTGTCTCGTAGCAGTCCAGGGAGGATGGTGTTGAAGGCAGAGCTGAAGTCCACAAACAGGATCCTAGCGTAGGTTCCTGGGGAGTCCAGATGCTCCAGGATGAAGTGGAGGGCCAGGTTCACTGCATCATCCACAGACCTGTTGGCTCTGTAGGCGAACTGCAGTGGGTCCAGGAGGGGGGCGGTGATGTCCTTGAGGTGGGGCATGACCAAGCGCTCAGAGGACTTCATGACCACAGACGTCAGCGCGACCGGCCTGTAGTCATTTAGTCCTGTGATCCGTGCTTTCTTGGGGACAGGGACAATGGTAGAGGTCTTAAAGCAGGACGGCACGCGGCTTAGCTCCAGAGAGGTGTTAAAAATGTCAGTGAAGACAGGAGCCAGCTGGTCCGCACAGTGTCTGAGAGTGGAGGGGGAGACACCATCCGGCCCGGGGGCCTTCCGCGTATTCAGCTTCAAGAACTGCCGGCGTACATCCTCTTCTTTGATGGAGAGGGTCTTTACAGTCTTATGATGTTTTTGGAGTCCTGTGATGTCATTGGAGTCCTTTGAGTCCTTTTACTCCTTTAATGAAGTGCTGGCATTGGTGGGGAGGGTGATGGTGGGGGGGAGCATGGCTTTGATGAGCTGAAGGCCGTTCATGACGAAAGTAATGTGTGTTGAGGCCCTGAGCGAGAGTCCGGTCATTCAGGGCCTGGGGGGTTTTGGGCTTATAGTTCGTAAGGGCCCTTAGACCTCTCCAAACTGCCGCAGAATCATTGGAGCGGAACTGTTCCTGTAGACCAGGGGTGTCAAACGTACGGCCCGAGGGCCGGATCAGGCCCGCGAACAGGTTTTATCCGGCCCGCGGGATGAGTTTGCTAAGTATAAAAATTAACCTGAAATTTTTGAATGATAGAAACAGCTGTTCTAAATGTGTCCACTGGATGTTGCAATAGCAATTATTTGTATCTTTGTAGATGATGCTGCATATGAACAAAAAAAAAAACCATGATGTTAGTACAGGGGTCACCAACCTTTTTGAAACCAAGAGCTACTTCTTGGGTACTGATTAATGCGAAGGGCTACCAGTTTGATACACACTTAAAGGCCTACTGAAATGAATTTTTTTTATTTAAACGGGGATAGCAGATCTATTCTATGTGTCATACTTGATCATTTCGCGATATAGCCATATTTTTGCTGAAAGGATTTAGTATAGAACAACGACGATAAAGATTGCAACTTTTGGTATCTGATAAAAAAAAGGCTTGCACCTACCGGAAGTAGCGTGACGTAGTCAGTTGAACATATACGCAAAGTTCCCTATTGTTTACAATGATGGCCGCATGAAGTGAGAGAAATTCGGACCGAGAAAGCGACAATTTCCCCATTAATTTGAGCGAGGATGAAAGATTTGTGGATGAGTGAAGTGCAAGTGAAGGACTAGTGGGGAGTTGAAGCTATTCAGATAGGGAAGATGCTGTGAGAGCCGGGGGTGACCTGATATTCAGCTGGGAATGACTACAACAGTAAATAAACACAAGACATATATATACTCTATTAGCCACAACACAACCAGGCTTATATTTAATATGCCACAAATTAATCCTGCATAAAAACACCTGCGTGTTTGTTATGCTAGCTCCTAGCTCCTCTGCTAGCTCCTAGCTCCATAGAACACGCCAATACAATTCAAACACCTGATCAACACACACAATCACTCAGCCCAAAAGACCGTTTACCTAACCCAAGGTTCATAAAGCTTATATATTTTTAAAAAGTTACGTACGTGACGCGCACATACGGTCAAGTTATCGAATGTTTAGCAGCCAAGGCTGCATACTCACGGTACCTGATATTCAGCTGGGAATGACTACAACAGTAAATAAACACAAGACATATATATACTCTATTAGCCACAACACAACCAGGCTTATATTTAATATGCCACAAATTAATCCTGCATAATAACACCTGCGTGTTTGTTATGCTAGCTCCTAGCTCCTCTGCTAGCTCCTAGCTCCATAGAACACGCCAATACAATTCAAACACCTGATCAACACACACAATCACTCAGCCCAAAAGACCGTTCACCTAACCCAAGGTTCATAAAGCTTATATATTTTTAAAAAGTTACGTACGTGACGCGCACGTACGGTACGTGTTATGCTAGCTCCTAGCTCCTCTGCTAGCTCCTAGCTCCATAGAACACGCCAATACAATTCAAACACATGATCAACACACACAATCACTCAGCCCAAAAGACCGTTCACCTAACCCAAGGTTCATAAAGCTTATATATTTTAAAAAAGTTACGTACATACGCAAAAAAAAGCCAAAGCTGCATACTCACAGTAGCACGTCTGCGTCTTTGTCATCCAAATCAAAGTAATCCTGGTAAGAGTCTGTGTTGTCCCAGTTCCCTACAGGCGTCTGTGTATCCAAATCAAAAGTCCTCCTGGTTAGAGTCTCTGTTATCCGAGTTCTTCCATCTTGACTGCATCTTTCGGGAATGTAAACAAAGAAGCGCCGGCTGTGTACTGTTGTGGCTGACTACGTTCGAAAAATACGTCCATTTCGCACCGACAACTTTCTTCTTTGCTTGCTTGGCTTCCTTCTCCATAATGCAATGAACATGATTGAAATAGATTCACGAACACAGATGTCCAGAATACTGTGGAATTATGAAATGAAAACAGAGCTTTTTCGTATCGGCTTCAATGTGGAAGGCATACCCGTGTTCGCCGGGCTACGTCACACGCATACGTCATCCGCAGAGGCGTTTCGAACCGGAAGTTTAGCGGCAAATTTAAAATGTCACTTTATAAGTTAACCCGGCCGTATTGGCATGTGTTATAATGTTAAGATTTCATCATTGATATATAAACTATCAGACTGCGTGGTCGGTAGTAGTGGGTTTCAGTAGGCCTTTAAATAAATTGCCAGAAATAGCCAATTTGCTCAATTTACCTTTAACTCTATGTTATTATTAATAATTAATGATATTTATCGTTGTGGAAACACTGATCAACTTAATGATTTCTCACAATAAATATATATGGAAACAGATAAATATCAATATCAACACTTTATTTTTATATTTTCTCTAAGTGCACATTTTTCAAATTGAACATTTTCAAATGATCACTTCTAAGACAGTCTTGTGAAATCACAATATCCCATTTTAACCAGATAGCCACTAACATTTTTTAACAAATCATGAATTACTTTGCACCATGTTTGTACAAATAATAACTCATGTAAAATACAGAAGTCAACTCTCAAATTTTTAGATAAATCATGTCACACTTTGAATTGGACACCAAATCTGTTATCTGTTTCTTTGTCAGTTAGTGAAGACCAAGTCTTTAAAATATTTTCTTGGATTTTCAAATTCTATTTGAGTTTTGTCTCTCTTAGAATTAAAAATGTCGAGCAAAGCGAGACCAGCTTGCTAGTAAATAAATACAATTTAAAAAATAGAGGCAGCTCACTGGTAAGTGCTGCTATTTGAGCTATTTTTAGAACAGGCTAGCGGGCTACTCATCTGGTCCTTACGGGCTACCTGGTGCCCGCGGGCACCGCGTTGGTGACCCCTGTGTTAGTACATCAGTCGAGAAAATTATCAAACTACATAAATAATATACTGCAATTTGAGTTTGATATCATTTTGTTATCTTGATAGATTGAAAATGAACACCAATGAGTTGACTGATGAACATTATCACATAATTTATTCAAAAAATATAAATAACGACAAATAAAGTATATATTCTATTAACCGCAACAAGTAATTATAAAAAAAAAAACCCTAATATTATGATTTGTACAATTTCAGATTGTGCTTGTTCTATTTTTAAACAAAGAAAACAATCTGAAGTTGTCTTTATTTTTAAGTTATAAATAAATGAAAAATGGGTTATACTTGTATAGCGCTTTTCTACCTTCAAGGTACTCAAAGCGACAGTATTTCCACATTCACCCATTCACACACACATTCACACACTGATGGCGGGAGCTGCCATGCAAGGCGCTAACCAGCACCCATCAGGAGCCAGGGTGAAGTGTCTTGCCCAAGGACACAACGGACGTGACTAGGATGGTAGAAGGTGGGGATTGAACCCCAGTAATCAGCAACCCTCCGATTGCTGGCACGGCCACTCTACCAACTTCGCCACGCCGCCCAAGTTATCGTGCCGTGATTTTACCAGTCCGGCCCACTTGGGAGTAAATTTTTCTCCATGTGGCCCCCGATCTAAAATGAGTTTGACACCCCTGCTGTAGACGGTTAGAGTACACAGATTATATATATATATATTATATATATATATATATATATATATATATATATATATATATATATATATATATATATATATATATATATATATATATATATATAATATATATATATATATATATATATATATATATATACAAACCCCATTTCCATATGAGTTGGGAAATTGTGTTAGATGTAAATATAAACGGAATACAATGATTTGCAAATCCTTTTCAACCCATATTCAATTGAATGCACTACAAACACAAGATATTTGATGTTCAAACTCATAAACTTTATTTTTTTTTGCAAATAATAATTAACTTAGAATTTCATGGCTGCAACACGTGCCAAAGTAGTTGGGAAAGGGCATGTTCACCACTGTGTTACATAGCCTTTCCTTTTAACAACACTCAGTAAACGTTTGGGAACTGAGAAGACACATTTTTTAAGCTTCTCAGGTGGAATTCTTTCCCATTCTTGCTTGATGTACAGCTTAAGTTGTTCAACAGTCCGGGGGTCTCCGTTGTGGTATTTTAGGCTTCATAATGCGCCACACATTTTCAATGGGAGACAGGTCTGGACTACAGGCAGGCCAGTCTAGTACCCGCACTCTGCTACTATAAAGCCACGTTGATATAACACGTCGCTTGGCATTGTTTTGCTGAAATAAGCAGGGGCGTCCATGGTAACGTTGCTTGGATGGCAATATATGTTGCTCCAAAACCTGTATGTATCTTTCAGCATTAATGGCGCCTTCACAGATGTGTAAGTTACCCATGTCTTGGGCACTAATACACCCCCATACCATTACAGATGCTGGCTTTTCAACTTTGCGCCTATAACAATCAGGATGGTTCTTTTCCTCTTTGGTCCGGAGGACACGACGTCCACAGTTTCCAAAAACAATTTGAAATGTGGACTCGTCAGACCACAGAACACTTTTCCACTTTGTATCAGTCCATCTTAGATGAGCTCAGGCCCAGCGAAGCCGACGGCATTTCTGGGTGTTGTTGATAAACGGTTTTCGCCCTGCATAGGAGAGTTTTAACTTGCACTTACAGATGTAGCGACCAACTGTAGTTACTGACAGTGGGTTTCTGAAGTGTTCCTGAGCCCATGTGGTAATATCCTTTACACACTGATGTCGCTTGTTGCTGCAGTACAGCCTGAGGGATCGAAGGTCACGGGCTTAGCTGTACATGCAGTGATTTCTCCAGATTCTCTGAACCCTTTGATGATATTACGGACCGTAGATGGTGAAATCCCTAAATTCCTTGCAATAGCTGGTTGAGAAAGGTTTTTCTTAAACCGTTCAACAATTTGCTCACGTATTTGTTGACAAAGTGGTGACCCTCGCGCCATCCTTGTTTGTGAATGACTGAGCATTTCAAGGAATCTACTTTTATACCCAATCATGGCACCCACCTGTTCCCAATTTGCCTGTTCACCTGTGGGATGTTCCAAATAAGAGTTTGATGAGCATTCCTCAACTTTATCAGTATTTATTGCCACCTTTCCCAACTTCTTTGTCATGTGTTGCTGGCATCAAATTCTAAAGTTAATGATTATTTGGAGAAAAAAAAAAGTTTATCAGTTTGAACATCAAATATGTTGTCTTTGTAGCATATTAAACTGAATATGGGTTGAAAATGATTTGCAAATCATTGTATTCCGTTTATATTTACATCTAACACAATTTCCCAACTCATATGGAAACGGGGTTTGTACATATATGTATGATGATCTATATGACATTGTGTATATGATATATATCAGTGATTATCAAACTGTGGTATGGGTACCACTAGTAGTACGCAGGCTCTATCTAATGGTATTTTAAAAAAAAATCACTTCCTTAAATATTGTAATGCAACAGTTTTATTTGTCTGTATTTAAACACAGACAAATAGTATTCAAACTGTGTGTAATGTTACTACATAAAACATCTGCCTTATTTTTAATGAGCACTTATGCCTACTTGTCTACAGTATTTTAATGATGTCATTATGGTGGTACTTAATGAATACTTAGGTCTACCAAACTACTGTATTTTAATGTTGGTCATTATGGTGGTACATAATGAATACTTAGGTCTACTACACTACTGTATTTCAATGTTGTCATTATTGTGGTACTTAATGAATACTTAGGTCTACTACACTACTGTATTTTAATGTTGTCATTATGGTGGTACTTATTGAATACTTACTGTATTCTTCTACACTACTGTATTTTAATGTTGTCATTATGGTGGTACTTAATGAATACTTAAGTCTATAACACTACTGTATTTTAATGCTGTCATTATGGTGGTACTTGATGAGTACTTAGGTCTACTACACTACTGTATTTAAATGTTGTTATGGTGGTACTTAATGAATAATTAGGCCTCTTACACTACTGTATTTAATAATGTCATTATGGTGGTACTTAATGAATACTTAGGTCTACTACACTACTGTATTTAATGTTGGTCATTATAGTGGTACTTAATGAGTACTTAGGTCTACTACACTACTGTATTTTAATGTTGTCATTATGGTGGTACTTAATGAATACTTAGAACCCATACTCTACTGTATGTTAATGTTGTCATTATGGTGGTACTTAATGAATACTTAGGTCTACTACACTACTGTTTTTTAATGTTGTCATTATGGTAGTACTTAATGAATACTTAGGGCTACTACATTACTGTATTTTATTGTTGTTATTATTGTGTTTTTTAATTAATACTTAGGCCTACCACACTGCTTTATTTTAATTTTGTCATTATGGTGGTACTTAATGAATACTTAGGTCTACTACACTACTGTATTTTAATGTTGTCATCATGGTGGTACTTGATGAATACTTAGGTCTACTACACTACTGTATTTTAATGTTCTCATTATGGTGGTACTTGATGAATACTTAGGTCTACTACACTACCGTATTTTAATGTTGGTCATTATTGTGGTACTTAAAGAATACTTAGGTCTACTACACTAATGTATTTTAATGTTGTCATTATGGTGATACTTAATGAATACACTACTACACTACTGTATTTAAATGTTGTTATTACAGGGGTACTTAATGAATACTTAGGTCTACTACGCTACTGTATTTTAATGTTGTCATTATGGTGGTACTTAATGAATACTTAGGTCTACTACACTACTGTATTTTAATGTTGTCATTATGATGGTACTTAATGAATACGTAGGTCTACTGCACTACTGTATTTTAATGTTGTCATTATGGTGGTACTTGATGAATACTTAGGTCTACTACACTACTGTACTTGGAGAGCCAAGTGTTTTCTGAGGTGCAACTTGGTGAAATACGTTTGACAACCACTAATGTATACTCTATGTTATTGTATAAAATATACTGTATATATATCTGATATTGTACATACAGTTTTGTACATAATATACATTATTTTATATAAATTATATATGTGATATTGTATGTATAATATACATGATATTGTTTATATGATACATGTGATATTGTATATATGATATACATATGATGTTGTGTATATGACATATATGATATTGTATATATGATATATTTGATATTGTATATATGATTATGATATTGCATTGTGTAAATATATTGTATAAGATATGATGTTGTATATAAGATACATATGATATTGTATTGATGATATTTTATGATATACATGATATGGCATATTTGATAAGTAGGGTATTGTATATATTATATTGAATAATATGTTTTATATTGTATATAAGATACATATGATATTGTATGATAAAAAGTATATTGCATTTATGATATATATGATATTGCATATAAGATATATATGAAATAGTATATATGAAACATATGATATTGTATATTTTATATATTGCATATGTGATATATGATGTATGATATATGTATGATATATGATATATATTATTACATATAATCATTACATATGATATGATTATATAATACATATGACATTGTTTATATGGTACATACGATATTGTTTATATGATATATAATATATTGTTTATATGATACATGGTGTTGTATACATGATATTGTCCATCCATCCATCCAACCTTTTTCTACCGCTTATTCCCTTCGGGTCACGGGGGCGCTGGAGCCTATCTCAGCTACAATCGGGCGGAAGGCGGGGTACACCCCGGACAAGTCGCACCTCATCACAGGGCCAACACAGATAGACAGACAACATTCACACTCACATTCACACACACTAGGGCCAATTTAGTATTGCCAATCAACCTATCCCCAGGTGCATGTCTTTTGATATTGTATGATATAAATTATATTGTATATATGATACATATTATTTTGAATATATGATATTGTATATATGAGGAGAGGTTAGTTAACACCTGGCTAAATGAGAGTGTTTGGGTCCTCACCCTTGCTAAAGATGATTGTTTATTCTACGGGAGCCGACGAGGTTCTGTTCCATCGTTGTGTGCTGCTGGACTGCTGCTGCTTTAAAAAAGAAGAAGAAGGAGAGCAGGAGGAGAAAGAGGAAGAAGAAGAAGAGGAGTAAGAGGAAGGCGAAGAAGAAGAAGTAGAAGAAGAAAAATAAAAACAAGAAGAAGAAGAAGGAGAAGAAGAAGAGGAGGAGGAGGAAGAAGACATGGGAAGTCTGGGGCAGCTGCGGTAGCATTATTAGTCCAACACGAAGCATCCGAGTCCGCGGATCCCAATTGGGTCGAGCCGCACCTGCACCAACCGCACCTGTCATGTCGGCGACCGCCTCGTCGTCCGCGGGACGTCACCGACGTGCACCGCGGTAACTTTGAGGACATCTGGGGAGACTCGCCATGCATCTTCCTCCGGGCACCATCGTCGTCATCATCCCGCCATGAGGCCAGCATGAGCAGCTGCAGATTCAACGGCGGCGTCATGCGGCCGCTCAGCCACCTGAGCTCGTCCCGCAGGAACGTACACGAGTTCGATTCCGAGTCGCAGCCCCTGCAGCCTCTCTCGGCCGGGGACGCGTCGGACGTTTTGGCGGCTTCCAAGCCGGAGAACCACGCGGCTGCGCGCATGCAGTACGCGTCCGGCGACGGAGGCGGGGGCTGCGGCCATGGCGGCGGCGGGAAGTCGGGCAAGAAGAAGAACCAGAACATTGGCGAGAAGCTCGGCCACAGGAGGGCCCTGTTTGAGAAGCGGAAGCGGCTCAGCGACTACGCTTTGATCTTTGGCATGTTTGGCATCGTTGTTATGGTCGTAGAGACGGAACTGTCATGGGGGGCCTACGGAAAGGTGAGTGTAGCCTACGTGTAAGTACACACACATTCAAGTAGTGCGAGTTCATGGCCCCGAGAGTACACACATTCAAGTAGTACTAGTTCATGTCCCCGAGAGTACACACACATTCAAGTAGTACTTGTTCATGACCCCGAGAGTACACATAAACTCAAGTAGTACTAGTTCATGTCCCCGAGAGTACACACACATTCAAGTAGTACTTGTTCATGTCCCCGAGAGTACACACACATTCAAGTAGTACTTGTTCATGTCCCGAGAGTACACACACATTCAAGTAGTACTAGTTCATGTCCCCGAGAGTACACACACATTCTAGTAGTACTTGTTCATGTCCCCGAGATTACACACACATTCAAGTAGTACCAGTTCATGTCCCCTAGAGTACACTCACACACATTCAAGTAAATAAATAAATAAATGGGTTATACTTGTATAGCGCTTTTCTACCTTCAAGGTACTCAAAGCGCTTTGACAGTATTTCCACATTTACCCATGATTCACACACACATTCACACACTGATGGCGGGAGCTGCCATGCAAGGCGCTAACCAGCAGCCATCAGAGGCAAAGGGTGAAGTTGAAGTGTCTTGCCCAAGGACACAACGGATGTGACTAGGAAGGTAGAAGGTGGGAATTGAACCCCAGTAACCAGCAACACTCCGATTGCTGGCACAGCCACTCTACCAACTTCGCCACGCCGTCCCAAGTAGTACTTGTTCATGTCCCAGAGAGTACACAGAAATTCAAGTAGTACTAGTTCATGTCCCCGAGAGTACACACACATTCAAGTAGTACCAGTTCATGACCCCTAGAGTACACACACATTCAAGTATTACTAGTTCATGTCTCCGAGAGTACACACACATTCAAGTAGTACTAGTCCATGTCCCCGAGAGTACCTCTTTTGTACACACACACATTCAAGTAGTACTAGGTCATGTCCCCGAGAGTACACACACATTCAAGTAGTACTAGTTCATGTCCCTGTGAGTACACACAAATACAAGTACTACTAGTTCATGTCCCCGAGAGTGGACACACATTCATGTAGTACTAGTTCATGTCCCCGAGAGTACCTCTTTTGTACACACACATATTCAAGTAGTACTATTTCATGTCCCCGAAACTACCTCTTTTGTACACACATATTCAAGTAGTACTAGTTCATGTCCCCGAAAGTACCTCTTTTGTATACACACATATACAATTAGTACTATTTCATGTCCCTGAAAGTACCTCTTTTGTACACACACATATTCAAGTAGTACTATTTAATGTCCCCGAAAGTTCCTCTTTTGTACACACACGTTAAAGTCGTACTATTTCATGTCCCTGAAAGTACCTCTTTTGTACACACACATTCAAGTAATACTAGTTCATGCCCCCGAAAGTACTTCTTTTGTACACACACATTCAAGTAGTACTAGTTCTTACATCTTGTACCCGAAAGTACCTCTTTTGTCTACACACTTAAGTAGTACAAGTTCATGTCCCCGAAAGTACCTCTTTTGTACACACACATTCAAGTAGTACTATATCATGTCCCCGAAAGTACCTCTTTTTTACAGACACATTCATGTAGTACTAACTAGTTCCTGTCCCCTAAAGTACCTCTTTTGTACACACACATATTCAAGTATTACTAGTTCATGTCCCCGAAAGTACCTCTTTTGTACACACACATATTCAAGTTGTACTATTTAATGTCCCTGAAAGTACCTCTTTTGTACACACACATTCAAGTAGTACTAGTTCTTACATCATGTCACTGAAAGTACCTCTTTTGTACACACATATTCAAGTAGTACTAGTTCATGTACCCGAAAGTACCTCTTTTGTACACACACTTATGTAGTACTAGTTCATGTCCCCGAAAGTACATCTTTTTTACACACACTTTAGTACTAGTTCATGTCCCCGAAAAAAACTCTTTTGTACACACACATTCAAGTACTGCTATTTCCTACAGTCATGCGTTACTGTAGATAACAACCGCGCTGTCCTCAAATCATCCCACAACCTTGTTTGCGTTACTCACCTGTCTAAGACAATAGTGTGCTATTATTGTCATGTATGACGTGCCACAACTTTTGGTGCTCCACTCACCTGTCTAACACAATAGTGTGTTATTATTTTCGTGGATGACGTGCCACAAGCTTGTGTGCTCCACTCACCTGTCTGACACAATAGTGTGTTATTATTGTCGTGTATGGCGTGCCACAAGTTTGTGTGCTTCACCCACCTGTCCAACACAACAGTGTGCTAATATTGTCACGTATGACGTGCCACAACCTTGTGTGCTTCAGTCACCTGTCTAACACAATAGTGTCTTTTATTGTCGTGTATGACGTGCCACAACCTTGTGTGCTTCACTCACCTGTCTAACACAATAGTGTGTTGTTATTGTTGTGTATCACATGCCACAAGCTTGTGTGCTTCACTGACCTGTCTAACACAATAGTGTGTTATTATTGACGTGTATGACGTGCCACAAGCTTGTGTGCTTCACCCACCTGTGTAACACAATAGTGTGTTATTATTGTCGTGTATGATGATGTGCCACAAGCTTGTGTGCTTCACTCACCTGTCTAACACAATAGTGTGTTATTATTGTTGTGTATGACGTGCCACAAGCTTGTGTGCTTCACTGACCTGTCTAACACCATAGTGTGTTATTATTGTCGTGTATGACGTGCCACAAGCTTGTGTGCTTCACTCACCTGTCTAACACAGTAGTGTGCTATTATTGTTGTGTATGACGTGCCACAAGCTTGTGTTTGCTTTAGTGTTGTCGCTTTCTTCCAGGAGTCCCTGTATTCATTAGCGCTAAAATGCCTGATAAGCCTTTCTACCATCATCCTCCTGGGACTGATCCTCATCTACCACGCAAGAGAGATCCAGGTAATGAAACAGACTTATTCTTTTTTTCACATGTTGGATATATGCAGTCTTTAGTTTTTGGAAAACACCTTTACGTGAACAAAGGAATGTGTGTGTGTGTGTATATATATATATATATATATATATATATATATATATATATATATATATATATATATATATTAATTACCAAATAGTAGCCCGGGCGTTTATGTCACATGGGGTCAGACCCCGGGCGGCTATTAGGACATGGGCGGTTATTTGCACAAGGCTTTTATTTATTTTTGCACCAGCCTGCACCAGGCCATTATTTGGTTACAATGGTTACTGTACAGTATTTTTTTTCGTACAAAAAACTTTAATTGTAAAAGCTATTGTAAACATACAAACAAAAAAACAAGAGATCAACATGAGGTAGGCTATCAAAAAACAAGAGATCAACAAGGCCTCAACATGGCAGTAGTGCAACAATTGTCAAATAGAATACCAATACTAAAAATATATAAACTTTTTAAATAAAAGCAGCCTACCGGGAAAAATAAAATTATGGTACCAAGTACTCAAGTATAAAACCCACCATCAAAACAGAACAATAATACTGTCACTTAAATAAAATAAAGGCTACAGTATTCCAAGTTTTTAATAAAGCAGCATACGTGATTATCCACTGACACAAATTAGCATCAAGCTCGTCGCTCACTTTCTTCCTACCTCCACCAGATAAGCTAGCCCGTTTTCCATCGATTGCCGACTGAGATAGTAGTTCTCCCTTTTTTTGTTTCCATTCTCGTACACGTTTTGGGTCAACGTTAAACTGCCTGGCCGCTGCCAAACCAGAATTCTGCTTCGCATACTTCACAACCGCTAGCTTGAACTTTAAGTCAAACTTTCTGTTCTTCTTCCCCCTTAAAGTATTCCCGTCCATCAGTTGTGGTGTACCGGTATCCTGTTCATTCAACTCACTGCTACTGTTGCTTGCCATGTTGAAACTTTTCCTCGTGGGTTTGTTGTTGTCGTTGAGTGTGTGTTACGCTATATGCGGTAACCCATTGCAATATGTTGATTACCCAGAATCCCCACGTAACGTCTGCTGTTACCGTAATTACCAGAATTACTGCACCTTTGCTTTTCCTTTTAGCTTATAAATTGGGTTTAATGAAATCAATATGATTTTAATCTAAATTATGCAAATAACAGCCCATGGGCGGTTATTAGGAAGAGGCGGTTAATTCACAAAATGGGGTCAGACCCCGGGCGGCTATTAGGATATGGGCGGTTATTTGCACAAGGGCGTTTATTTGGTAATATATACACACACACACACGTGTATAAATATATGTACTGTATATATGTGTATGTATAAGTTAAAGTTAAAGGTGTAGTGAGATTATCCTCTGCATTTGACCCATCACCCTTGCCCCCTGGGAGGTGATGGGAGCAGTGAGCAGCAGCGGTGGCCGTGCCCAGGAATCATTTTTGGTGATTTAACCCCCAATTTCACCCCTTGATGCTGAGTGCCAAGCAGGGAGGTAATGGGTCACAATTTTTGTAGTCTTTGGTATAACTCGGCCGGGGTTTGAACTCATACACCTCACGGTGATGCTTGGACACGTCATCAGTGATAAACCCGGGGTCATAGGGTGTTTCGGGTCTTTAATCATCAGACACCCTCGCCCGGGCGACCCATACTGTATATGTATGTATATGAAGGGTGTAACGGTACACAAACATTTCGGTTCGGTACGTACCTTGGTTTAGAGGTCACAGTTCGGTTCATTTTCGGTACAGTAAGAAAACAACAAAATATAAATTTTTTTAAATTTTTTTTACCAAATTTGTAAACAATGGCTTTATCCTTTTAACATTGGGAACACTATAATAATTCTGCCCAAAAATACAAATAGCTCTGTGTGTGATGGATGTGAGCCACCACTAGGCTGATAAGTGCAACAGCAGGCAGTCATGAATGCTAAGCATAACAATAACATACATATACACACAGGGTCGATTGCCAGGGTTAATGTGGTCAACATATATAAAATAAAAACTAAATAAGATAAGGCTCAGAATGGTTTCTTAACAAAACCTTTCTACATACTGTATAAAGTGCTTTTTTTGATTGATTTATTGAAACTTTTATTAGTAGATTGCCCAGTACAGTATTATTATTGCGTACAATTGACCACTAAATGGTAACACCCGAATACGTTTTTCAACTTGTCGAGGTCCACGTTAATCAACATTAAACTGCCTCAAGTTGTGGCTCAGATTAAATAAAATGAGAAAACTTTTCTTCTACATATAAAACGTGCAACATTAAACAGTTTCAAGTCAACTCAGCCTCAGATTAACTTTTCTTTTCCCCCCATGCCTTTAATCCTGGTGACTTTCACTCAATCTTCATGTTTTTTGCCAGAAAAATCAGTTTATCCACATTGTCTGCAGAAAGAAGAAGTGGGTCAAAATCTAGTTTTTAATCAATCAATCAATCAATGTTTATTTATATAGCCCTAAATCACAAAAGTCTCAAAGGGCTGCACAAGCCACAACGACATCCTCGGCACAGAGCCCACACAAGGGACGTCGATGTGAATGACTATGAGAAACCTTGGAGGGGACCGCATATGTGGGTAACCCCCCCTCTAAGTACAGTCCCTAGTGGATCCACATAACAGTGAGAGTCCAGTCCATAGTGGGGCCAGCAGCAGACCATCTCGAGCGGAGACAGGTCAGTACCGCACAGACGTCCCCAACCGATGCACAGGCGAGCGGTCCACCCCGGGTCCCAACTCTGGACAGCCAGCATCTTATCCATGGTCACCGGAACCGGAATAACCCGGCGAGGGGGAAAAGGAGAAAAGAAAACGGCAGATCAACTGGTCTAAAAAAGGGGGGTCTATTTAAAGCAGGGGTGGGCAATTAATTTTTACAGGGTGCCGCATGAGCAACCCGAGCACTGCTGGAGGGCCACACCGACAATATTTCAATTAAATTTTGCTTAAATTATTTTTGATATACCGTAACATAAAAAATAACAATATTTTCATTTAACCTAACTTATCTTTATACAAAAGCAGATGGCTTTTGATGGTTTTATTTTTAACACTTTCTTACACAACACTTCCTGATGTGTATACCATGCAAAAATTTCAATTTCTGTCACTTTATCCTGCATCCTCTTTGTTGTGAACGTAGCACGCCTGTAAGGTGATTTGCGAAGAAGGAGGAAGCGTTGCTGTTGCGGAAATGAAGAGTGAGGATAGATGTGCGTGTGGAAAGAACGAGATCAGTTGAGCTGTGTTAGTATAGGTTGCTCAATAAAAGTTTAAAAAGAGCGTCAGACTTGGTGTGCACTTCTTCTGGACTCTACAATTGATGTCTAAAAGTGGGATGAAATGCCTCCCAGTTCGCCTTGCCATCAAACCTGGGAGTCTTCATTGAGGGCGGAATTCCCCCATGGAAAGCAGCGTGAGCTGCACCTGTAGACACTGCCTCTCTCCTTCCTCTCTCTCTCTCTCTCTCTCTCTCTCTCTCTCTCTCTCTCTCTCTCTCTCTCTCTCTCTCTCTCTCTCTCTCTCTGCGGCTAGCTCCTCACGTGGCACGTACCTCTCGATGACGTAGCAGGCTGCGCACACAATTAAGCAGTGCAGTATGCGCAAAGTTTTACTTCTGCCACCAATTGTAGCGTCCAGAAGAAGTGCACACCAAGTCTGACGCTCTTTTTAAACTTTTAGCAACATGTGTATTACAAATTAAGCACACTGCTTTACCTTTACTTGGCAGTCCATGTCTTTTTTAAAACACGCCATTCGTCATCACCTTTTCTTTTTTTAGCGTCTCGGGGATAACCGGGCGGACCGGGCATCACTTGTCGCTGTGCGCCTTCACTAACAGGACACACGCACATAAATAACACTTTTCAAAATAAAAGCAGCACAGTTGTATTGCACGCACGACATAGATGTTTTTTTAAATTTATTTTGTAATTTGTGATTGCCGCTGCGCGCACGAGCATACGTCCACACGGAAGTCATACAAATAACGCTTTTCAAAACAAAAGCAGCACCGTTGTATTGCACACTTGAGATATATACTTTTTAAAATTTATTTTGTAATTTATGATTGGCCTCACGCGGGCCGGACAGGGACGTACAAAGGGCCGGATGCGGCCCGCGGGCCGCAGAATGCCCAGGTCTGATTTAAAGGCTAGAGTATACAAATGAGTTTTAAGATGGGACTTAAATGCTTCTACTGAGGTAGCATCTCTAACTTTTACCGGGAGGGCATTCCATAGTACTGGAGCCCGAACAGAAAATGCTCTATAGCCCGCAGACTTTTTTTGGGCTCTGGGAATCACTAATAAGCCGGAGTTCTTTGAACGCAGATTTCTTGCCGGGACATATGGTACAATACAGTCACCAAGATAGGCTGGAGCTAGACCGTGTAGTATTTCATACGTAAGTAGTAATACCTTAAAGTTGCATCTTAAGTGCACAGGAAGCCAGTGCAGGTGAGCCAGTATAGGCGTAATATGATCGAACTTTTTTGTTCTTGTCAAAAGTCTAGCAGCCGCATTTTGTACCAACTATAATCTTTTAATGCTAGACATAGGGAGACCCGAAAATAATACGTTACAGTAATCGAGACGAGACGTAACGAACGCATGAATAATAATCTCAGCGTCGCTAGTGGACAAAATGGAACAAATTTTAGCGATATTACGGAGATGAAAGAAGGCCATTATAGTAACACTCTTAATGTGTTACTCAAACGAGAGAGTTGGGTCGAAAATAATACCAAGATTCTTTACCGAGTCGGCTTGTGTAATTGTTTGGTTGTCAAATGTTAAAGTGGTATTATTAAATAGATGTCGGTGTTGAGCAGGACCGATAATCAGCATTTCCGTTTTCTTAGCATTGAGTTGCAAAAAGTTAGCGGACATCCATTGTTTAATTTCATTAAGACACGCCTCCAGCTGACTACAATCCGGCGTGTTGGTCAGCTTTAGGGGCATGTAGAGTTGGGTGTCATCAGCATAACAGTGAAAGCTAACACCGTATTTGCGTATGATGTCACCTAGCGGCAGCATGTAAATACTAAAGAGGGCAGGGCCAAGAACCGAACCCTGGGGGACTCCGCACGTTACCTTGACATAGTCCGAGGTCACATTGTTATGGGAGATGCACTGCATTCTGTCAGTAAGATAAGAGTTAAACCATGACAAGGCTAAGTCTGACATACCAATACGTGTTTTGATACGCTCTAATAAAATATTATGATCGACGGTATCGAAAGCAGCGCTAAGATCAAGAAGCAGCAACATAGATGACGCATCAGAATCCATCGTTAGCAATAGATCATTTGTCATTTTTGCGAGGGCTGTCTCCGTAGAGTGATCTGCCCTGAAACCGGATTGAAAAGGTTCACAGAGATTGTTAGACGCTAAGTGTTCATTTAGCTGCTGTGCAACAATTTTTTCGAGGATTTTCGAGATAAACGGAAGGTGGGACACCGGCCGGTAGTTTACCATGAGGTCAGGATCGAGGTTAGGTCTTTTGAGTAGAGGATGAATAACCGCTTTTTTGAATGCTAGGGGAACAGTGCCAGAGGAAATTGATAAGTTTATAATATTTAGCACTGATGGACCTAATAATACAAAAAGCTCCTTGATAAGTTTCCCAGGAAATGGGTCAAGTAAACATGTTGTTTGTTTTGTCCCATTTACACATCTTAACAATTCCTCTAATGTTATTTCATCAAAGAGAGAGAAACTATTTTGGAGGGCGGTATCCGTCGTATATACAGTCGTATATGTGTTAATAGAACCCAGTTGTAGCAGGGATGCATTGTCTTTAATCTCCTTTCTAATGACTTCAATTTTCTTATTAAAGAAATTCATAAAGTCATCTGCCGAGTGGGTGGAGCTACTGGGAGGAGTCTCTTGTTGGGTTAGCCATGCTACTGTACTGAACAAAAATTTAGGATTATTTTTGTTGAGGTGGATGAGATTTGAGTAATATTTAGCTTTAGCTAAGGTAAGCATGCGTTTATAAGTTATTAAACTATCACTCCATGCTTGATGGAAAACCTCAAGTTTAGTCGCGCGCCATTTACGTTCCAGCTTTCTACATGATAATTTATGGACTTTAGTTTCTTCTGTATACCATGGGGTACGCCTTTTAGGGGCCCTTTTTAGCTTTAGCGGTGCTACATTATCAATGGTGTCGCGCAGGGCGTCGTTAAAGTTGTTAGTGAGGTTATCAATAGAGCCGACATAATTTGGGAATAGTGCCATTACCGAAGGGAGTAGGCCAGCAAGAGTCGTCGTTGTGGCAGCATTAATGTTGCGGCTGCTATAGTAGTTATTATTATTATTAGTTTGTTGACAATGAGTCAGAACTTCGAATTTTATAAGGTAATGATCGGACATTACTTTAGTATACTGGAGTATCGTAACTTTGGAGGTGGTGACACCCCTGACAAGCACTAGATATATCGTATTACCGTTGCGATGCGTGGGTTCATTTATTATTTGTGTAAGACCACAGCTATCAATTATAGTCTGGAGCGCCACGCACGGAGGGTTCGATGGGGTATTCATATGGATATTAAAGTCCCCCATTATGATTATATTGTCGGCGTGCGTCACTAGATCAGCAACAAACTCTGATAAAGTCAGAATAGGGCCCAGGGGGGCGGTAGATAACAGCCAGGTGGAGAGGCAGCGGTGTGACAAACCTCATAGTGAGCACCTCAAACGAGTTATATTTATTATTTAGGTTAGGTGTAAGATTAAAGTTTTCATTGTATATTAGTGCGACACCCCCTCCCCTTTTAAGAGGACGGGCAACATGTGCATTCGTATAGTTAGGAGGAGATGCCTCATTTAGCGCAAAAAAATCGTCTGGTTTGAGCCAGGTCTCGGCGAGACCAACGACGTCAAGTTTGTTGTCTCTAATGACCTCATTAACTAATAACGTTTTGGAAGATAATGATCTTACGTTTAAAAAGCCCATATTATAGGATTGTTTGTTGAAATTAAAAAGCCCATATTGAGGATTGTTTGTTGAAATTATCCGAAGTAGCAATATTAATAATGTTGCGTTTATTATGCGTAGTGCACTTTAAATAGTTTCGACCATATCTAGGAATTGATACGATGGGAATTTTCAGATTGTTTGCTTGGTGCTGCGATAAACTGAACACATCATAGTTTGCCACCTCAGTAGAATGCATGTCTACCTCTGACACAGTCACAACAGAAAAAACATTATGTGAGTTGTGTTTTATTCTAAGAGAATTGCTATGTGTGCAGGGATTATCCAGCCTGGCGCCGGCTAGTTCTAGTTTAAATTACTTCTTACCCGGACACTCCACGCTTCTTTGAGGATTAGCCTTTCGCTTTGTTGTTAGCCCCGCTCGGCATCCCCGCTTCTGCTTCCGCTCACACCGCTTACGTCTCCTCCATTGACGGTCCCCGCTAGTACTTGACTCCGCTGCTACAAAGGCCGCTCGATGTAGCCCGCGAAGTATTCCCATGCTAGCCAGGAGGTCCACCGTACATGCATCTTTCAGTCTATAACGACCCGATCTATCCACATCCAGAATTGTCTGTCGGTCGTATGTGATCACAGTGTCCACGCTTTGAGCCAGCCATTAAATTGACAGAATTGACGGGTATTTTTGCCAAATCGCTCTACACTCCCAAGAGCGTCTGCAAGTCGCTGCCATCAGGGCGCCGGCATCTTATTGCAATATGGTTTTAAATCTGCTGTTATAAAAACACCAACGGCATTTGTTATTGCTTTAGCCCTGCCTGACTCACCGAGGAGAGGCTGCTTGAATGCTGTGTTTGCACGACGCTCGTCTTTCTCGTCGTTGAAGTGACGTTCACTTGGGGGTGGTGCCGCTTCAAATGGGTTAGCATGTTTGACGTGTTGCCAGAAGCATACCGTACTGCTGCTGAACAATGTCGGCAAACCGCTTTCGCTTTGTTGTTGCTGCTAGCATGCCGTGTGTTGTGCCTCGGTGTGCATTGTTTACACAACGTGCGGTACGCTACTTAATATGTCCGTGTGGAAACTCTTTCGGTACACCTCCGAACCGAACCGAAACCCACGTACCGAAACGGTTCAATACAAATACACGTATCGTTACACCCTTAATGTATATGCATGTATATTAGGGGTGTAACGGTATGTGTATTTGTATTGAACCATCTCGGTACGGGAGTTCCAGTTCGGTTCGGAGGTGTACCGAACGAGTTTCCACACGAACATATGAAGTAGCTGCCTAAGCTAAAGTCTTAACAAGCTGCTCTGCTTTCTGCCTCTGTCTCCTACACAGCACCCAGCATTGTCCGAGCGGTAACAGCCAATCAGCAGTGCGTATTCAGAGCGCATGTCGTCAGTGCTTCTGCGGTGGGGTTAGCAGATAGGTGTTTAGCAGGTGAGCATCAGTCAGCGGACTCTTCCCAAATTAAAATAAACACCTCCCAGTCAACTACTAGTAACATCACTAGAGCCCGTTGACGTTCTAGAAACAAGCTGCAGCTCAACTCGCTCGCAGTCCTGGGTTGAGGTGAAGGCTAATTATTCTTTAGCGTAACGGTAGCTCATTTTGCGGTGAGTGCGTGTGTGCGTGTGTGCGTGTGTGTGTGTGTGTGTGTGTGTGTGTGTGTGTGTGTGTGTGTGTGCGTGTGCGTGCGTGTGCGTGCGCGTGCGCGTGCGCGCGTGTGATAAAAATCAACTACAGGGTTCCCAAATGCTGTAATAAATTAAGCATGATGAGTTGACTTGAAACTGTTTAATGTTGCACTTTTTATATGTAGAAGAAAAGTTTTGTCATTTTATTTAATCTGAGCAACAACTTGAGCAGTTTAATGTTGATTAACGCGGGCAGAACTATTATAGTGTTCCCAATATTAAATGGATAAAGCCATTGTTTACAAATTTGGTAAATAAATAACCAAAACATTTATATTTTGTTGTTTTCTTACTGTACCGAAAATTAACCGAACCGTGACCTCTAAACCAAGGTACGTACCGAACCAAAATTTTTGCACTGTTTCCCACACATTCATTTATTTGTGGCGGCCCGCCACGAAAGAATTACATCCGCCACAAATAGATTTTTCAGCTTTTGACTCGCTCGACTGTTCATAAAAGCAATGGGACTCTGTCTGTGAATGTAGCTAGTAGTTACAATTCCGGTGCAGTAGGTGGCAGTAGCCTACTATGCATTGTAACTCCGCCAATAGCACTTAATTCACCTGGTGGGCCAGAAGAAGAAGACGACGACGACGAAGTAAAAGAAGAACGGACCGACCGGATCAAAATACGAGGGTAAGACGTCTTGGCAAACAAGTTCAAAAGTGGTCCGAACCTGTGCAGTGTGCAGCACCGACTCGGATTTTCTTAATTTTTATTTTCGGGATATGAATGCATTTATTTTGAAAGGACAGCTGGAAAGAGACGGGGGAGGGGGGAGAGAGGGTGAGAGGGGGGATTGACGCGGAGCAAAGTGACTGTCAGGTGGGATCGAACTAGGTCACCGCAGCGGGTGCTCTACCAGGTGAGATAGGTTATAGCTGCATCGCTCGCGGCTCGTCATATATTTAACGTTAATCCGCGAGTTCACCGAGCGTTTCACTGACGGTGAGCAGCCTGACACTGCTTCATTAACACCGCCGCTGTTTGACTCGGGGGCCGGGGCAGACGCACGCAGTAACAGTCACTCGTTACCATACCGACGAGCTAACGTGTCCAGGTTATAACCCTGTTGTCAATAAACACACGTGGAGACGGTGCTTCAGATACTGCATTAATACTGAAGCTAAATTGTCCACTGCAGCATGTGAATGCAATGAAAATAATAAAATCTGAGCCAACCAGCTGTTAAAATGTTGTCCAGGTTAATGTTTTGGCCATTAAAGGCCCTTCATTTCGAGATTTCAACTGTGATCGGGCTTTAAACAGGTGGCTGACCTGTTCAGATGGTTGTAACTGCTACTGGTCAAATAATGTGAAATAGCATTTAATTTTACATGTATGCAATGCCATTTAAATGTAATTATAGATAATAATAATAATAATAATAATAATAAATACTGTGTAGTGTTGCAAATAGTCAACGGGAAGGATTTTAGTAAGATATAAGCCATGAGCACTAACACAGCCAGAAGAAAAACCTAGGCAGGACAAGTAAAAATATTGGGGCAAGTAGATTTGAGAAGTCGGGCAAGTAGAAAAAAACCTTAACGTTGAACCCTGCATGTGTTGAGCTGCTGCCGCTTAAGGTTAGACGGCACTGTACATACAGCGGTTCTGCTCGTTAGTAATAAATTCTAATGTTAGATGTTCACTCCTTCACACAGATGAGTATAGAAAAATATTTTCAACGGCCGAAAAGGGCTCGACTTGGAGAGGAGGTAGGCCTACAGGAGGTATTATCAAAACGGTGTAGACACTTAGAAATCTCATAAGGAAAGTAAACAGACGTCCATCAGTGTGAAAATTAATTTGCTTCCAATACTTCCAGGCTTCAACTAGTGCCGCAGCTGGCGCAGCTGAGGCAGTAAGAGAGTGTGAGGAGGAAGGGATAGAAAGTATGCAGGAAGATGTTGTACGAGAGGAGGAAGACAGGCAGCATGTAGAGCCAGCTAGGGCGGAGGCAACAGGTGAGACTCAGCAAACACTGAAAAATAAAGCAGGGTCAGATCAGAAATGCTGCATATACAAATCTGTATATAAATATGTACTTAAAGTGTTGTAATTATATTCCAACTCCGCGTTCTTCTTGGTCATCGCCGCTGCTGGGAACATTTTGGCTTCGCGGTGTGATACAACAATGGAGGACGAGTGGCGGACAAAGCGTAAGCAGCTTGCCGACATTGTTCAGCAGCGGTAGGGTATGCTTCTGACAACACGTCAAACATGCTAACCCATTTGAAGCTACACCACCCCCAAGTGAACATTGCTTCAACGAAGAGAAAGACGAGCGTGGTGCAAACTCGGCTCCCCACCACATTTAAGCAGCCTTTCCTCGACGAGTCAGGCACGGCTAAAACAATAACAAATGCCGTTGGTGTTTTTATAGCAGCAGATTTTGACCCACGTCTATGGTGGAAGAACAATGAGCCCATATATCCTCTTACTGCCAAGTTAGCCAGGCACTACCTCGCCATACCTGCTACCTCCGTGCCCAGCTAAAGCAGGGGTGGGCAATTAATTTTCACCGGGGGCCGCATAAGCAACCCGAGCACTGCTGGAGGGCCACACGACAATATTTCAAATAAATTTTGCTCAATATTATTTTTGATATACCGTAAGATAAATAATAATGATGATAATAATAATAATAATTAATAATAATAATTTAATTTAACCTAACTTAACTTTATACAAAAGCAGATTGCTTTTGATGGTCACTTTATCCTGCATTATCCAACATTTTTCCCCATCAGATTTGGACAACCATCTGTTGTTAAAAATAGTTTTTAATCATATTTATTTTATATTGGTTTTTATATTGGTTTTATATGTAATTGTTTTTTCTTTTTATTCAGTCATTGGTGGAGCTAAGGATAATATTTGAATATTGTTTGTAATATTGTTGTGCAGCACTTTGGAAACATTTTGTTGTTTAAATGTGCTATGTAAATAAAGTGGATTGGATTGTCACACCTGCCAGCTTGTCCCAACACGCATTTACCTCTGTGAACAAGTCATTACCTGTGGTTGTCTCTTTAATTGACTGCATCAGAGCTCTCATCCAAAGTTAGCGAAAAACAGTCAATGTCTCCGGGCATTATCAGCGCAACAAAGTCCAATAAGCACTCCTTAATAAACTCTCCGTCAGAAAACGCCTTACTTTTTCTGGCGCTTTTGTGAGAAATGACGAAACTTGTCCTGACGGCTGCATCTCTGGGGGTGTGAAATATGGCACAAAGTCCTTGTTGGGTTTGCAGTTTTACCATCAACGCATCAGCCTCCCTTGCGCGCGCTTCATCAGACACATTCCGGTATTTTCCCTCGTGTTTCTTCGTGTAGTGGCGATTAAAATGATATTTAAACACAGCAACCTGTGTACCACACATTAAGCACACGGCTTTACCATTATTTTATGTAAAGAAATACTTGGCAGTCCATGTCTTGTTGGAAACACGCCATTCCTCATCAACTTTTCTTTTTTTAGCGTCTCATCACTTGTCTCTATGCACCTTCACTCACAGGTTCCCCCCGGACATACGGCATAAATAACACATTTCAAAATAAAAGCAGCACAGTTGTATTGCGCGCACGACATAGACGTTTTTTAAACTTTATTTTGTAATTTGTAATTGCGCCGTTCAATTCACTCACAATCGCACACGCGCATACGTCCACACGGAAGTAATACAAATAACGCTTTTCAAAACAAAAGCAGCACCGTTGTATTGCACACTCGACATAGATACTTTTTGAAATTTATTTTGTAATTTATGATTGGCCTCATGCGGGCCGGACAGGGATGCGCAAAGGGCCGGATGCGGCCCGCGGGCCGTACAATGCCCAGGTCTGAGCTAAAGGGTATTTTCCACATCTGGAGACATTGTAACTGCAAGCAGGTCTGCTCTTTCTGCAGACAATATGGATAAAATGATTTTTCTGGCAAAAAACATAAAGATTGAGTGAAAGTCATCAGGGTAAAGGCTGGGCGGAAAAAAGAAAAGTTAATCTGAGGCTGAGTTGACTTGAAACTGTTTATTTTATTTAATCTGAGCAACAACTTGAAGCAGTTTAATGTTGCATTTAATATGTAGAAATGTTGCACTTTATATGTACAAAGGTTTTGTTAAGAAACCAATTCTGAGCCTTATCTTATTTAGTTTTTATTTTATATATGTTGACTGCATTAACCATGGCAATGGACCCTGTGTGTATATGTATGTTATTGTTATGCTTACCATTCATGACCGCCTGCTGTTGCACTCATCAGCCTCGTGGTGGCTCACATCCATCACACACAGAGCTATTTTAAAGCAATGTTAAAAGGATAAAGCCATTGTTCACAAAGTTTGGTAAATAAATAACCAGAAAATGTATATTTTGTTGTTTTCTTACTGTACCGAAAATGAACCGAACCGTGATCTCTAAACCGAGGTATGTACCGAACCGAAATATCTGTGTACTGTTACACCCTTATATGTGTATATATATATATATATATATATATATATATATATATATATATATATATATATATATATATATATATATATATATATGTGTGTGTGTGTGTGTGTGTGTGTGTGTGTGTGTGTGTGTGTGTGTATATATATATGTATGTATATATATATATATATGTATGTATGTATGTATATATATATATATATATATATATATATATATATATATATATATATATATATATATTAGAGATGTGCGGATAGGCAATTATTTCATCCGCAACCGCATCACAAAAGTAGTCATCCACCCGCCATCCACCCGAACCAACATTTTATCAAAACCACACCCACCCGCCTTGCCTTGCGTCGTCTATATCTAATATAGACGACGCAAGGCATTAGTGAGGTTATAAAGCTTTTGCCTGTCAAAGAAAGGAGACTGATCCAATGCAGCAGACATTCAATGCGTGCCACGCATTAATATCTCTTGGCCACGCATTAGTGGCTAAGAGATATTAATGCGTGATAATATTATTTATCATTATTATAATATTATTGTCATTTCCATTAAGAAAGTGTTGACTATTGTTGCTAATGCCCTCAGATCAGGAGTGCGTTCCTCACACTTTGTGTGCGCGTTGCAGCAAGCAGAACAATGCTTTTAAGAATGTTTTAGAAAGACTAGGCCTATATTTTCGTTAGGTAAAAAAAATTTCTGAATTTATTTCAATGAATATTAACTTGTTAACGTTATAATGCTCAAATAGAGACGAGGGCGGGGTGCACAGTGAAACAGTGAACAATTTTGCGACAAAGATGAACCTTTATTGATTGATCTTCAGCCATGACAAAATATCAGACAATCTCCATTGTTAACGACAGGCAGGAAAATAAAGATAAACACATAGCCTATGTTGTAGGCGTTGGCATAGACTTAGACTTAGACTTCCTTTTTATTGTCATTCAAATTTGAACTTTACAGCACATATAAGAACGACATTTCGTTACATAAGCTCAAGGTAGTGCAGGATAAAAAAAAAACGATAAGGTGCATATATAAATAAATATATATATATATATATATAAATAATATATATATAAAAATAAATAAATATATATATAAATAAATAGATTACTGTTCAGATAAATATATTGCACTTTTTTACATGCGTCCACGTTTATGGATGTATGTTATATTGTCTTTTTTATTCCAGCGAGTTAATCCATTTGGGGGGGAGTTGAGGGGATAATTTAATTATGATGCGTTTAAGAGTCTTACGGCCTGAGGGAAGAAGCTGTTACAGAACCTGGAGGTTCTGCTTCGGAGGCTGCGGAACCTCTTTCTAGAGTCCAGCAGTGAAAACAGTCCTTGGTGGGGGTGGGAGGAGTCTTTGCAGATTTTCTGAGCCCTGGTCAGGCAGCGGATTTTTGCGATCTCCTGGATAGGAGGAAGAGGAGTCCTGATGATCTTTTCCGCCGTCCTCACCACTCTCTGGAGAGACTTCCAGTCTGAGGCATTGCAGGCTCCAGTCCAGACAGAGATGCTGTTGGTCAGCAGGCTCTCTATAGTGCCTCTGTACAATGTGGTGAGAACGGGGGAGGGAGCTGTGCTCTTTTCATCCAACGCAAAAATTGCATGCGCTGCTGAGCTCTTTTTACAGGAGCTCCGGTGTGTAGGGACCAGGTTATATTGTCAGTTTAT